>NC_092628.1:92070480-92379647 GCF_039555335.1 Amphiura filiformis | reverse complement strand
TTCTGCCCTTAATACTACATTAGTAAATATTCTAAAAGTACAAAAACAATGACATCTGTGGGGATTAGTAGTTTGGGAGTGAGAGATCTTTTAATATTAGATACAGGGTGGTCAAAAAACTTTACCCAATTTCAAAGGTTAATTTCTCAAAGTTGAAAAGTCTTTTTCATGTTGCCTGGACATCCACAAATGAAGAGCTTGGTTGCAAAATCCCTTACATCTACTTAAATCACTGATATATAAGGGGGTTGGCAATGTCGATGATATTTTTGATGGTGCGGTGGTGGTGATGGTGAAAGGTGGTGGCAGTTCAGTGATTTATATTTAATGGTATGTCTGTTTGATTTTTGTTGTTGTTGTTCACAGTGTAATCTTCCCGATACCCTGATTGCGAGATGGAATTACAAATAGTGATCTTCCTTTGTACATTGCTGATATCTATTGAAATCTGCGCCCAAAGTACCGGTACGTTTTTACTTTTAGCGTGTTGAAACAAACGTCACTATTTCTCGAATTAATTGACCGAGTCTGAAATGAATAAACTGCCACGGGTTTTCTTGGTACCTGGTTCTTGGCGGGTTCAAATCCTGACCAAGGATGACTTTTCATCAGTCCATAATTTAGGCTTTTACACCTGGTTAATACCCTGACGAGTGGTCCCGCTGGGGAATGAACACAGACCTGCAGATGAGGTCACTCCCTCTCTCTTCTCATTGGGCCACCCGAGGAATGAATATAGACTTGCAGACGCGGGCTCGTTGTCGTTGGGCCACGTATCTCAGGTGTACAGTATCATCATGATCATCGGGATAATACTTGAGTAATAGGAACCCTATTGTCATTGTAATTTCTATTTCTATTTTTGTTTTAGAGTATGTTTACATCGGAGACGGAGAACTAGAAGTTGCAATATGTCCAGAGCGTCATACATCTTGCCAGGAATTGTCATGTCCAGTGGTATATTATGATCCTCTGTGCTACTGCACATCATCTATATGTCACCTATTCAACGATTGTTGCCCGGGAGCTTTATCCGAATGCAACGACGATTCCAACATACACGAAATCGAAGCTAAAATCGAATCAAACGAATTTACATCAGAAGATATCAAGTGCATTGACCCAATATATTCTGCGGGTCCTTCATGGGGTTATCAGATGATAGTAACATGTAACAAAGCGTTCACAGATGAAGAAATCATCAGACACTGCACAAATGTCGTGAATAACGATGTTTATGCATCAATTCCTGTCACTCATATGGATGGTTTCACCTTCAGAAATGTATTCTGCGCTCTCTGCAACTTTCGGGATATCACTGAACTATCGCTTTGGAATGTTGAGTTTCTCTGCCACTCTGAATCATTTAATCTTTACATTGCAAGTACATCTGATGTATTGCATTACCTACAGTCAGAATGCAGTTTTCTCCCGTACTATCTCCCTGATGTAAACCCACTTCTAATAGAGTTGTCGGCAAGGTTATGTTTGAATATTGACGTGATTGACGAATTCAGTTGCAGTAGATCTCATCCTGCGCACAAAGACTGCGCTGAATACACCGCTTATGTACAAATAAGTAATGGTTCTGAAGTTACATTCTTTAAAAATCCTCACTGCGTATTGTGTTACTTCAATCTTACAAGTTTTAATGAGTCTAATTTCAATAATCTGACATGTGATTATTGGAATTTCCCAGGTTATGGTTCGTGGTCTATGTTCAATCTCTATCCAGACACGGGGAATTATTGGTATAGCGGGTTGTTTCCTGTTTCTGTACTGTTAAACTTCGGCAGGTTAAGTAGGTTTGCGATAGTACAGGACTATAATTTAGTTACACAGAGAGGTTGTTGAATGTCCCATTGGTCAGTCTTACGATCCGTTTCAAGATAGATGCCGCCGATTGATTTGCCCGATTGGAATGGTGTTATCAGGTGATACTTGTGTGTTTCCGTCGCATTCCAACAGACATTGTCATGGCTCTGAAGGTCAGCTTAATGTCACATTGTCAGTGAAATTCACCCAGAAGGAAGTGATTGTTTCAGAATTCTCAAAATGTTTCCAAGAAATGTTAGGTGTTAAGAATGACGCATATTTCAGTCTGTTTCATGAGGTATTCAACAATGGAACCCTGCAACTTGTGTCGACTGCTTTGGTTTCTTTAGGATATTTTAGTGAGTTTGAATCCAATTTGGACGATTACTTTCAGTCTATGAAAAGTGAAGAAGATAAATTATGCAAAATTTCTGAGATTCAATTTGATATTGTTTGTGCGTCAAGCGGTATTTCGGACCTTTGTTCCCAGCATACGTCTGATAAGGTTGCAGATAATTACACGTTGAACATTGCCAGTACCTTTGAAGCTGAAAATTCTTCTCATCTTTTTGGACTTCAATTAAAGTATTCCCAAAGCACAGACGATGAATTCTTTCAGAAGTCTATTTTATCAAACAATGCGCGAATCAACATACAAACCTATCATGTCCGCTTCTTTCCTTTAATCGTATGCTGTTCCTGAGTGTACTAAACAAACCTGATTGGTTAAAATTCACTCCAACAGGTGCGCTGTTGAGTCCAGAGGAATATGTCATAGCTTCTGATGATGAAATTCAGATATGCTCCATTCATGTCAGCACAGTCAGTAACAACACTAGACCAAAAGTGGTAGTTTATTCTGCAGCAAAAAAAAATTGTTAGCAATATCTGTACGGCTTTATCCCTCATCGGCTGTACCATTACTTTCCTAACTATCTGTTTCTTTAAGTCATTACGCAACCGAGCCAGTCCTCTATTGCTTAATTTGGTCACTGCTCTCTTCCTTGCTGAATTCGTTTTAATTACCGGGGTCATCAAACGCAACATCCTCAAACCTGTGTAATGGTTGCAATACTACTTCATTACTTCTGGTTGTCTTCTTTCTCTTGGATGAATATCTTAGGATTTGATCTTTTCTTGACCTTTGGATCAGCAGACGCCTTCCCTGCCCCAAAAAAGTTAGAAAAGAAATATTTATATATTTATTTATCCTATGGGTGGGGTGTACCGTTGTCAGTTGTTGCACCTACATTTATACTTCACTCCTGTCAGTGTTCCATTTTATATGTCCAATATGGAGGGGAGATAGTTTGCTGGATACAGAATGGTTGGGCAAACTTCATACTCTTTGGTATCCCGGTTGCGATGATGATTGTAGTTAATACGTTCTTTTATGTTGGTATCGTTTGGGGAATATGTAAATCGAGGTATGACAACAGAAGAGTGACGTCATCTGGAAATGCTGACGTCAGCAATACGGTCCGACAGAAGGAACGTGCAAGGATGTCGTTGAAATATCTCATCATATATATGAAGGTAACTGTAATTAGTGAAAAATATAAATTCAGCTTTAGATATCATGATTGCAGACAAGTTCTGGCCCTCTTTTTATTCCCTTCATTTTTGGTTTCTGAACAAAAGAGAAACAAAAACTCATAACTTGAAACGAGTGATTGTATAAGTGCAGTACCCAAGGGCAGTACAAAGGGTCTGACCTTGCCTGTATAAGAAACTTAATTTACCACACACTTTTTGATTACTGACTTTGCAACACTTTCACCACTTAGATCTTCATCAAGAGTAATCCCAAGGTACTTGACAGAGTTGGTGGGATAAATACTTTTACCATCACCCGGGACCACCACAAGAAACTTTTTATTTATTTATTTATAACATTTGGCAAAAAGCACAGGCAATACCCAATAGTGCTCAAATTTGTCCACCCTGCTCAGTCTGATTTTAGAACCAAAAAGAATAGACTCTGTTTTACCAAGGTGTAAAGACAATTTGTTGTCAATGAACCACTGTCTGCAGGACCCGTGTTCTCTATTTCAAGTATCAAAAATTACTTTAAGGTCTTTATGGGATGTGTATAGGGCACTGTCGTTAGCATATAACAAGATATTACAGTTATCGTTATCGCTTGATGACATATCGTTAACATAACACAAGAAGAGTAGTGGCCTTAATAATACTCTGTGGCACGCCACGTGATATATTCATGGGTTTGGATTTAACTTGTTTTACACTAACAATATGTTATTTATATGATTTGAACCATTTAACAGAGTCAATGTGAATACCCAAAGCCTGCAAGTTCTTACAAAGTCACTGGCCAATGGCCCGTTGTATCAAATGCCTTTTGCAATCTGTAGTCTAATATAAAATCGGTGAAGTATTAGACATGACCAGTAGACAAATTGGAGAGTATGAGCCTCTGAAATCAGATTGCAGGTTATAAATCAAATTGTTATCAGATTCAAGAATTCAAACAATGGATAATATGCTAACCGGTCTATAATTGCCTATATCAGATCTAATTCTTTTAAAGGCCTTACTCTAGCAACTTTCATATCAGTGGGAAAGCAATTTGATCTCTAATTACTGCTGTACCATCTTTTAAGAATATTGCTGGAATACCAAAAAACGTATTTTTAGCAAACAATACAAGCTGATTAAATTTCCCTTACATGCCCTAGGGCTTTATTTTCTGTTGAATTTTATATAACAGGATTCTTCTCCTATTTTCTATTTAATCCAGATCTCGATACTGATGGGCTTCACCTGGATATTCGGCTATATAGCAACCTTCACTGGTATTGATGCTCTCTGGTATGTATTTATCATCCTCAACTCATCCCAAGGTTTCTTCGTCTTCTTAGTCATCACCTGTAATAGGCGTGTCTACAAATGCTATAAACAAGCACTCTGTGGACGAGGCAATAGAGTCAACCCCCAACAGGAACCAGAACTACCACAGCAACATCTTCAACCACGTTATCCAATAGAAAACGATGGTAAATCATTGGTTGCAGAAGCAATCATTGAAAGGCTAGAGCGAGTACGAATCAAAGGAGTTGAGTATGAGGCTGCACGTAAATCAATTGGATACGACCCAGATAACCTACCATCTTCGTCTCGTGGATACGTCCCAGATAATCTACCATCTTTGTCTCGTGGATACGACCCAGATAATCTACCATCTTCGTCTCGTGGATACGACCCAGATAACCTACCATCTTCGTCTCGTGGATACGACCCAGATAACTTACCATCTTCGTCTCGTGGATACGACCCAGATAACCTACCATCTTCGTCTCGTGGATATGACCCAGATAGTCTACCATCTTCGTCTCGTGCAGACCATCTTTAGGAGATTTCTTCTTTCAAAATCTTTGTATTCGGAGTCTGTAGTTATTCCAAAAGAGAACAAGCTGTACTTTTACTGTGTTGTGGGTTTTTGATGATGCTGGCCTTTTTTCAAGCTGAACTCAAAACTTTAGGAAACGTTTATAATCTAGTGTGTTTAAGGAACTCATTACAGGACATAGGGCCTGCAAAAGCGTCGGGCGTTAAGGTGGTCCTCTCCACCGTTTGTCCACGCTCGAATAATCCAAGGCACGACAGTCGGGTAAGCAGATGCAATGAAGATGTAAGAATTATAGCTGAACAAGCTCTGTTTAAATTCGGTGGCTTTGAAACCGATTTCTTTGATGTTGAAAATGGCGTGAAACAGGGCTGTGTGTTATCACCAATTTTGTTTTGCAGTTATATTAATGAACTCGCCAAATTAATCAGGAACGCAGACGTAGGAGTCCGCATTTGTGGTATTCAATTATTAGGCTGCTTATTCTGGGCGAATGACGTTGTTCTCATGGCTGACAATCCAGATGACCCTCAGATGATGTTGAATATTGCGAATTCTTTCTCCAAGACATGGAAGCTTAATTTTAATCATGACAAATAAAAAGTCTAAGGGACCGTTCACAAATATGTGTTGAGGGGCTGATGCAAAAGGGGGGCCCTGACATTTTTGAGATCTGAAAAAGGGGGCCCCGAAAAAATTTCGCGATGAAATTTTTTCGCATCAGCCCCCCTCCCCCAAGTGTTTGTGAACAGTCCCTTAGTGGTTAGGAAAAGGAGCAGATAAGGACAAATTATGGTACTTAAGTAATGACTGCATCTGTGAATGTGATAACTACAAATATCTTGGAGTTTACATTTCTAGGAATTTGTCTGATCATTTTCATATTAATGAAATATTTAAAAAGGTAACAAATTAACGGCATAATTAAATCAATTATTGATCGTCACGATGATTTCAAGAGGGTTTATTAGGGCGACAATTTATGGAACACACTAGCACTCCCAGCTATAAATTATGCTTGCTCAGTGTGGTTACGGGAGCAACGCTGACATCAAGAAAATTGAAAACTTGCAATTGCAAATGGCAAGATATATTTTGAAAGCACAAGGAACACAACAGGTGTGGCTCCCCGGGTGTGGCTCTTTACGGTGATCTGGGCTGGATCCTTATCAGCTCGCTTCAAGACACCCATTTGCTTTCACTACGAAGCTCCGACAACAATGGGTGCGCGATTTCAAACGTAATGATGAGGTAATCACCAAAGAATGGTAATCTCTATGCAATACAAAATCGTTGAACGATTATAATATTGTAAGCAAAGCATATCAGTCTAGTAACGACTTTTATTCATGTAGTTTAAAGCAAGATCAACCACTTTGCCACTCGAACACAGAATTAGATGGCAGTCTGATTCTGAATGTATTTGTAATTTGTGTTGCAATTTGTGTAAAAACGATATTGAAGATATTGTGCCACTTTTTCACGTGTACATCTTTGATAACTATTAGGATTGATGCTATCAAGTTAGAAAATGATTTGTGTGCCAAAAGTAATTTCTGGTTCCTTTTCATGGCTGGAGACCTTGACATCATATCAAGCTCCATCTAATGCTCGGTGATTCTATAATCTATGATCCTATTAACGGTGTCAAGGTAAGTTGAGACGCACAAGCCATTTTCGACAGGTTTTGCAAATATTATCTAATAAAAATCCCTTTAAAAAGGATGCGTCTGGTCCGGAGAGGAGATTGGATGCGTTGTAGATATGGAAACAGACTTAAGAATCAGGAATCAAATACTAGTACATGTATTCTCATGGCCTTTATAAAAATAAATGGAGTTGGTGGTAATTAAATATCAAAATGATAAGAAAGTTTGACAATTATTAGTTTGTATTGTTGATGGTATTAGAGAAACAAGATATGTCTGAACAATTATATAAAAAAAAGACTTTAGTGAAATGTGTGAATTGTATTTGGCTATTGATTGTATACAGTTTGAAAAGTTAGCTCAATTTATTAGAAAGTTGCCACAAACATGTTGTAAGAAATGTAATGCTGGTGGAGCAGCGACAGGTGTTTTCGCTCACTTGATTGACACTGTTTGACCCCATTGACCCACATGATCTTGGACCCGGATGACATCGGTATAATCCTTGTTGCAGCATGATAGTGAAACTGTTCCGCCCCGTTGACCCCATATGACCTTTGATCCCGGATGATTAATTAATTAGTTAATAACATTATTAATTCATTTATTTAACTGAAATCTCTTACTTTCTTCATTTATTAAGAGTTAATATATTTAAGCAATCCCCTGTCACAAAATGGTATAATCACATTTCATGATGGGTCAAAGAGCCAGTTTGTGCAGGGCAATACCTGGTATATGTGTAACGTCATGGTTCTTGTAAGCAGAAAAGGAGGCAGGGCTACCACATGTAGTGATTTTATTACTCTGTCGGACAGTGAGCATGGTGAGTGGTGTTATAGCATTGGGCTTTAGAGAAAAAAGTTTTAAATTGTAAAATATAATCTAGAAATATTGCACTGGGCAGTATAAGTCAATTCCAACACTATGTATGCATCAGGTGCCGTGGGACCAGACGCGAAAAGTGCTCGGGTCTATAGAACTGAACTCCTTAAAACAGTTTTACTCTGTATTATACTTTATCAATGTAGGAAGCAATTTTAGACTTCTACGCTACTCAATTTTAGTACACTCACCGGAGCGCTTTCACCGGGTCAACCGGCGTCTTCAGCGGATGTTATTGCTCTGAAGATTTGTTGTTGCTAGTGATGTTGTTGGAACACCTCCGATGACGTCATAGATGTAGATGACGTCAAGCTTGAAGATGTGGTGGCGCCCCTTGGTTCCGGGGGGTCAGGAGGTTGTCCCAAACAGGGTCGATGTCTAACCCTTTGTCACCGTTCAGTCGAGGTCTTTTGGTTCTGATATGGATGGCTTCCAAGACCCTACGAGGGAAGTCCTTAGACTCCCTCTCTAACACTTTAACGTTTTCCCAGTCAATCTGGTGCCCTTTGCTCCTGTCAATATGTTCCTTGATTGCTGACTTAAAACTGGCCGCTTTGGATTTATGTTCTGTTAGCCTCTTTTCGAGCTTGCGTCCAGATTCACAAATGTATAAGGAGTCACAGTCTTTGCAAGGGATGCTATACACAACACCAGATTGTTTCTCTTGTTCAGTTTTGTCCTTTGGGGAGACAAGGGACCTACGTAGGGTATTCTGCGGTTTAAAGGATGTGCTGACACCAGCAGAATTAAAAGCCCTGCATAACCATTCCGAGAGGCCTTCCACGTACGGCAAGGTGACAAAAATGCCCTTCTTGCAGCTATCTTCGTCGCTGTCCTTATTTTGTTCTTTTGGTTTAGGACGCGCCCTGAACAATGTCCAGTCTTTGTAGCCACTCTCGTGTAGCACCTCCTTCACATGCCTTATCTCCTCCGATTTGTCGTCAGGATCAGTGACAACAGTCTCCGCTCTGTATAAAAGTGTTCTCACGACGCTCAGTTTATGCTCCAGCGGATGGTGTGAGCTAAAGTTCAAATACTGATCCGTGTGAGTAGGTTTGCGGTAAACTTGGATTTTCACAGATCCGTCTTGTTTCCGAGAGATTAGCGTATCGAGGAAAACGAGTTGCCCGTCTCGCTCTTCCTCGCGCGTGAATTTGATATTAGGGTCCTGACTGTTTATGTGGTTCGTAAACTCCTCCACATGCGACGATTTAATTACGCAGAAGGTGTCATCCACATAACGATACCACGTACGCGGTGGGTGAGGAGCAGACGCTAAAGCAATACGTTCAAAGTGTTCCATGTAAGCGTTCGCTGCCAACGGGCTACAAGGGCTGCCCATGGCACACCCATCTTTTTGCTGGTAATTTTGGCCCCTAAACACAAAATATGTTGTATTAAGGCAGAAGCTTAACAATTGGATAATATTGTCAACACTAAGGTTTTCAGCACTGTCTACTTGCCAACTTCAAGCTTGACGTCATCTACATCTATGACGTCATCGGAGGTGTTCCAACAACATCACTAGCAACAACAAATCTTCAGAGCAATAACATCCGCTGACTGACGCCGGTTGACCCGGTGAAAGCGCTCCGGTGAGTGTACTAAAATTGAGTAGCGTAGAAGTCTAAAATTGCTTCCTATTTACGTTTACCGCTACGTATGAATATACATCATTATATTTATCAATGTAGTTTTTATTTATTTGTTATTTTTATGTACGTGTTTATTTTGGATGTCTATGTATCCTATTGTATATATTTCTTTTGGATGCACCGCTTTTCACGTGTGTAACTGTTTTGAAAAAGTGTTGTCAAATAAACTATTATAAAAAAATTATTATACATTGAGTCTCCTTGATTGTCAAATAAATGAAATAATCGATGAGAGAAGAGCTGAGAAGGTTAGATTTACAGCAGTGGACGCGGTTCACCAAGTATTTCTAAAAGGCCAAACAACCAATGTAGGTACAGGCAAAGTTCGAGGTTGTGAACTTGCCTTCATAGAATAAAGACACGGCTTGTTTTGCTCTAAGCTTGTTGTCGTGTTTGCTACCGAGTTCTACGAGTATTTGAACTTGCCTTTAGTTTTTGACTTGAATTTGTTTTTAAACTACAGCATGTAGTGTCCGCTGTTTGATTTTACATGTTGTTGTCCATCCCTGAAGAAGAGCAGTTTATCTGCTCGAAACGTCGGGGTTTTTTTTTGTCGTCTGTTTGGTCTGCTTATGTGCACAGTGATTTTCATCACTTGTACACTTTTGTACTGTTTTCCTGACACTTCTGTGGGCTAATTGGCAATTTTTGGCCATCATACTGCAGTTACTGTCCGTTTTCCTATACACAATACACAGTGCTCTTTCCCATTGACGCGTGACCTTTACAAATAGCCCTACGTTAACAGTATGGGGATATGACTAGTTAACGTCGCTGTGTGAAAAATAACCGGCCAATATTAAAAGTACTCTTCTAAAATTCTAGACAATATAGTTTTGTAACATGTCCTAAATTTTTAGCAAATTTAGATGTTTGGAAATACTCGTACTTTGGTGTTTTAGGAAGGATATGTAAACGACAGATAACACCAAAAATATGAAGAAATTATTTCTAAACCGTGTTAAGTCAAAAATCATTATGTTGCTCATTTTCAAGAATGCTGGTTTACAAAAAGCACGACATTGTCTGATTTCGTGAACAAAGCCACACATAACATTGTTTCCTTTCGTTTCCTTTATAATCGGTTACCCAACTGAAGCTATGAATACCATCTTTATTGCGATATCGCACATGAAAACAGTCACTTGTGCACAACCAGAGAAGATCCGATTTAATCAGTTGAGCTGTTTCAATGAGTGTTATCTTGGTTTAATAGCTTTTAATGGGGTTAAGTCCTGCAAAGGTCGAGATGAATTCTACTGTAGACATGACTGCATCATGTCGAACTTTGCCTGTACCTACATTGGTTGTTTGGTTCTCTATGTCTGCTTTTGTGCATAGTGATTTTCATCACTTGTTCCAGTGCACTTTTGTATTCCTATTGATCCATGTCTTTTGCAGGTTTAACACTTCCGTGGGCCTTGGAGTCTGAAACCACCAATATTTTAAAGCTAAAAGCTGAATTTAATAAGTTGCAAAACTCAAATTACACATATATATGCTCATTTTAGTCATTTTCTTGCCTACCAGTCCCCTTAATGTATAAAAGGAAAAACATTTGGCCCCAATATTGAGCCTTGGGGCACCCCTGAAACAACGGGAAGCCAGTCGGATTTAACCCTATCAATAACAACCCTCTGATTCCGCCCTGTTAAATAAGGGCGAAGAAACCAATTGAGGAGGTCAGAATGAAAAC
Organism: Amphiura filiformis; assembly: GCF_039555335.1. Classification (NCBI taxonomy): domain Eukaryota; kingdom Metazoa; phylum Echinodermata; class Ophiuroidea; order Amphilepidida; family Amphiuridae; genus Amphiura; species Amphiura filiformis. The sequence goes on along the minus strand of NC_092628.1, from coordinate 92,368,580 downwards.
CAAAGGATTGCAATTTGTGAGGCAATAAGTTATGACAAACACTGCATGAATAAATGAGTTTTTACTTTTTCCTTTTTGTCCACAAATATGTTAATAATAAGACAAATTAAGTGAGCAATACAGCAGAATCATAATTACTAACACGATATGGAAGGTCTAAAGGATGTCTATAATCTATATTGATTGGAAATGACATTTGTAAAAGTCACAATACAATCAAAGCAATGGGCGCATCCAGATATTTTTGGCTCTCCCCCTAAAGAAGACATGGGAAATCTTAATCTTTTTTAAGATCTGACCTCGTAAATCATAAGACAAATGAAATAAGAAAAAACAAAGCAAAGATCATAGCCAGCAGTAGTACATAGAGCATCATGCCTACGGATTTCATCACAGTCTTACCTTAGCACGCTGGTAAGCAGCGTTTGAGATGGTGTTAATCGATAGTCGATAACCGATAATCAATGATCAATCAGCTATGAATATTTAATTGGATTCTAAAAATAATGATCACGGACTCTCATGTTCAAATGTGTGTGTGTGTGTGGGGGGGGTGTATACCCCCCTCGCATGTTGGTGCTCGCAATTGCTGAGGACGGCTTTTTACCCCTAAAGAAGACATGGGAAAACTCAAACTTATTGGGAATCCCATGTCTTCTTTGGGGTAGGTGCCGTTAATTTCTGGAAGAGCCCAATTGGGGTCTACGTGAGTCGTTATTGTAAATTACAGGACAGTCGATATGATATTTTGTATATTGCGTCCAAATTATATATATATATATATATTGTCATTAGATACAATGGTACTTGCATGTCAAACAAATATCAATACAAAAATAGTAAATACATGGTGTACCAAAATGATTGGTACCCATCAATTTTCATGTTTATTGAAAAGCCTGCCTCTTCCAAATACAACATTGGATACTCTTGAAATGTCCAGAATGTATAGTTTTTGACTTGTTTTACAATTAATCTATATATAAATTATTTAGATCTTATTTTGAATTTTGATGTGTCAGGCTCATCCATTATAAATGAAAACTGATGGGTACCAATCATTTTGATACAGCTTGTACAAATAAGGATGGAAAAGCAATACAAAATATTAACGATTTTTGTCCCTTGAATATTATTTTTCTTTTCAAAATGCCGCAATTGTTTAACTTCATTGCAAATAAGTTAATACTGTTACATCATCGGTTCTACGTCGAATAGCTCTATGAGTGTGCGTCATCGCGGCTCAATGATATGATGATACGATATAGGCTACTACTGCCACTTTCGAATCATCATATTGCATACAAGGCAAGCATCGCTAATTTTAACATTCATCTTTACTCTGTGATTATTTCTCCACTCGTTGATACCATGGCAAATGCATTTTACATCTTCTGTGCCACGTCCTTTAGCGTCGCTGTTGGTACAGTCGTTCTTAATCTTCTAACAACAATCGCGTTCGTTTGCGAAAAGAGTCTCAGAGCCAAACCCAGCAATTTGCTTGTTTTAACGCTTTCTATAACGGATTTGATTTACGGTATATATCTTGGAGTGTTCACGTTTGTTCCATCTTTTGTTACTATACAAGGTTATCCTTATGGTGAGATTGGCTGTATGTTTGCCATAGTATTGGGTCACGTCATCCTCGTTAGTAACTTGCTTTTGATTGCTATCAGCATCGATAGAGTATTACTGGTTGTATGGAATTACTCTAAGTATGTCAAAACCCAAACTGCATCACGAATGAAATGGATGATTGGATTGTGTTATATCTTTGGTTTGATACCTGCTGTCGTTGAAGCGTGTGTCTGGAATGTCGCGAAAAGAATAAGCCCGGCTGCTGCTAATATCAACTTCAAATACTACTGCCTATCCCCTCCACGGAGAATCCAGTGGTTTGGACTCGGCATTTCAATTATCAGTTATTGTGTTCCCGTTTTTGTAATTGCCATTCTGAGCGGGATATTTTTTCATCTTCTGAGGAAAAGGATAAAGAAAACAAGACAGATTGGTCATGTTGGTATCGAACTTGGAACCAATACTCAAACAAACGGTGGCACTGAACCAAGGGCCTCTGAACCAAGGGCCTCTGCTGCCGACAAGCTAGAAGACCATAAAACCGTAGCAAAAAATCGCTACATAAAACCCGCTGTTACATTGGCCGCACTCGTTACTGCGATGGCGATCTGTATGTTACCTTACTGTGTCTACATCCTTAAAGGCGTGTTGTGTCCTGAGTGTAAAACAGATCCGAATATGATCTTTATACTAATAGGCTTGGTGCAGTGTAATCCACTTCTTGACCCAATATTTTACGCAGGGACACAGCGGACGATAAGGGATTTTTACAAGAACAAACTCATGAAATTGCGACGTGTGTTTAAAAGGACATGAAAGCATTAATGAAAGACGCTAATTTTCTTGCTCAGAAAGGCTAAGAATAGGTGACGAAGAGCGGAATTCTTCATAGAAGTTGAATGTAAAATGCAATGCATGTAAATGTACGTAAATCACTACCCTATAGTAATGTAAAAATATTTATGTAGATAAATATTCTTAAAATTTCACTAATGGTGCACATTTTGTCATCTCTCAATTGTATTATTAACAAGTCTCTTTTATTAACAAGTCTTATCTTTTAAGAGACTTAGAGACTTGTTAACAATAAAATACGTTAACATTAAAATGGTCTAATATGTTCCAAAATATCTTGGTCAAGCTATTATAACACAAATTCTCAAAAAATCTACTATTGATTCCAATGAGTTGCAAAATTATAGACCGGTATCAAACATTGTTTCTCAAAACTTGAAAAAGTTGACATTGATCAAGTCTTTTCCATAGTGCTTATACTTCCAACATTGCTCTATGGTGTACCTCAGGGCTCGGTCAAAGGCCCTCTGAATTTTATCATCTATACCTTACCCGTGGGTGACATTATTCGTAGTCACTTAACCAGAATTTTCACATAATGTTCTGACAATGTTCACATGTCCATATCATTAATATCAGAGATACGAATACTGCTGGCGGCGAAAGCTTGCCTGTTATAGAACATAATTATATAAAACATGGTAAACAGAACTTAAAACTGGATGATGAACGTATCGAACTTGGAGCCAATAATCATGCTAATGTGTTTAAAAGGGCATGAAAACATTAATTATCGGCAAAGAAAGACCCTTGCTTCTGAGGAAAAGGATAAAGAAAACAAGACACATTGGGCATGTTGGTATCGAACTTGGAGCCAATAATGTGTTTAAAAGGGCATGAAAACATCAATCATTGTCAACGAAAGACACTTGCTTTGTTTGCTCAAAAAGGGGTGACATTCTTTGGTGAAGATGCATGGAAAATGCAATTGTATTACGCACATCACTGTAATAATATAAAAAAGTTTTTGCGGATAATATTTTTAAAACGTTACTAATGATGCACATTTTGCCATCTCTCAACCGTATCATTAAGGTTATCAACTGTTTGAAACTGTTGTGCTTTGATAGTTCACGGCATCTTGCGAATGGTGTGGTAGTGAGCTTTGACAAACATTGTATTGATCATTTCATAGCGAGAAGAATTCAAATACCACAGGTACTGTGGTTCTTGAGTTATGTTGTAAAGATGGCTGAAACAACAACACTTTTGTAAAACGTACATAACTCATTCACAACAATAAATCAAGCAAGCTGTTTTGGCTGCTTCGACCAACAATACCTAGTCTACCCGTAACTAAGTCTCTTAGTCTCTTAATGGTCAATCTATTGTAACCCAAATTCTCAAGAAATCTTCTATTGATTCTAAGGAGTTGCAAAATTATAGACCGTGTCTCGTAACTCATTGAGAAAGTTGTCACTGATCATAATGTCTTTGTATTTCTTGGTGAGTATTTCCAGATTGCTCTCTATACTGCCAACACAACCGAGACTGCGCTCCGGTTGAAGGTAAAGAGTGGCATATAGAATGATGCAGTTGCAGTGGAAAGGCAAGAGGCAGTCTTTCTGATGCTTCTTGACATGTTCACAGCTTTCGACACTGTCGACCACATTGTGTCGTTGCAAAGGTTGAATTAGAATTGGTTTGTATGGTACCACTTTGAAGTGGATTGAAAGTTTTCATTTCATTTCATTTTATTCGTCAGCAAGCATTTATGCCCATATGATATTAATCCCAGATATACGCATGTAGTATAAACACATAAAAAAATGTAACTGCCGTCCCCCCCTTCCATTATTTAAAAAAAAACGGTGTATCATATTTGACATAGCCTCTGCAATATTTGTTGCAATTATCCCAACATTGCTGTTGCAGCGTACATAAATTAACGTAGCCCAAGATTTGAAGTTACAGCAAAAATCCTATATTGCCATGTACAGGGTGTCCCAAAAAAAGAGGCCCCACATTGCGTCCTCTTTTTCTCCTATTTCTGAAAAGTTTATTAAATAAATTTTGGTATGTAAAGAAACCTTTAATCGTTAGCTTTAATAAACCAAAATATTTCAATCGGCTCACAACTTTTGAAGAAATGCCCTTTTGAATAAAAGTACCCGTTTTTCACTCTGTCCACGGATAGCAAACAGATTTTTTTTCCTTTGTGGCAAAATCCAAGATCTTCGCAAACGTATTACTGAATGCATTCGCAAGTATCCGGCACACAAGGATGGTACGCAACGCAATTGATGCAATGAGGACAAGGACTGAAACCTGTATTCGCCAAGGAGGCAACCAGGTAGAGGGCAGAGCAGCACAGTAAACTCACTTCAGAAGAACCAAAGACAAACCAAACAGCCTTTTAGGGCTACCTTTTATCCTAAAAAGAAAAGAGACTTATGTTGTAAATAAAAAAAAGAAAGCAAGAAACAACAAAGTAAGAAACATAATAAAACAAAAAGCCATAAATAACCAAGAAAAAAATAGGTATTTGCAAGTAAAGCAAAAGAAGTCCCATTTTACCTAGACTACTCCGTAGTCCACTTGCCCATTGTCATGATTGTGCATACTCTGGATATCGCATTTAAGCTTAAAACTCCGATTTAATTAATTTGTGCACAATTGATAGATTTTCACAACTGATCATCTTTTCAGTCACCGTACTCCCTCTGTATGTTAGCTTCCCAAGTGGACTACTGACTTTGGATTGCGGTTAACATTTTTAACATGGGACTCTATGGAGAACTAAAATTGGTCATGATGTAATGCATCTATAAATGAATCTGGCTTGTGATTGGTCGCCCAGATCTCGTTATTGTTTAAATCCTCCCGACACGTACCATTACCATTAACTATACATGGTACACATCTATCTTTGGAATGCGGCGCTTTTGTGCTGGCGCGAAAGTTGGTGGATGAACGTACGCATCTAGCGCGTATTGTACCACCATGCTTAGTCTTGTGGTTAGATTTGATTGATAAACAAGTATGATTGACAGTGTGTTTTAGAGAACGAAGTCCCTGAGTAAAGTTCTGCTTAAAAGTGAAAGTCCATAGTCGATTTTTAACTCGTAATAAACGGGCAGATTCTAAAATTAGAATTGTTCAGTATTGAAAGGCCATTATAGTTATGCCATTATGATATGTTGCATTCAATAATATAAGCCTACGTATACTTTACTTTTACAAATATAATTATATAAACTTTTTCATAACCATTTTATACTAGTATTTTGATGTAATAAATATCAGTATAATTGAACTGAATGCGTTCATCATGATTAATAACATATTTTTATTTATCAAAAATCGACTATGGCATAGTCTACATTTTACCCACAAATTAAAATGACACTATTAACAAAATCCATTGCCCATAAACCCACCGGTAAAGCCCATTCCATAAATAAAGTTATTTTATAAAGTTATCATTGAGGAATGTTTGATATTCATGCATGGTATGTGTATTCCTTTTCAATCTTTGAAATAGCCAAACCTTCTCCGTGGACAGAGTGAAAAACAAGTACATTTCTTTAAAAGAGCATATCTTCAAAAGTTGTGAGCCGATTGATATAATTGTTTTGGTTTATTATAGTTAATGACTCACGGTTTCATTACATACCAAAATATGTTTGATCAATTTTTGAGAAATAGGAGAAGAAGAGGGCACAATGAGGGGCCTCGTTTTTTTGGGACACCCTGTATTCAGTATCCATTGAAGGAAATCTGTACAGCTCTCGTTGGATTATTCATTTTGTTTCATGCATTTCAGGGGATATAAGCATGTGATACTCAATGTGACAGGTGTCACCAACAGATGTAATCTTTGTGATCTTGCTGGCCCACAGATTCTAATCTGTGGTTGGTCAGAAACTTGTCATATTTCAATCCGATTTCGATATGGGATTAAGAAAACAAAGACCACTGATGTGAATAATGATAATTGTGATTGGTTATGACCCTATGAGGTTTTGGCCTCCTCTAAATTCACGAACTGTCACGAAACAAGAAGAATAAATCAATGAGGGCCAAAAACATTATTTTCTTCTCGTGAATACTGAATACAAGACAATACGAGTTTGCTGCAACTTTCAAATATTGGGTTTGTTTTATTTAAATGTACTAATACCAGACATGATAACAATATTAGCACCATTTAAATTATACCAAATGAGGCACAATGCCATCGCCCGATATCTTCATGGCAGAAATCGCCATGGTAGGTTGAATCCACAGCCACGCATGGCCATTTTGTTCCGACCTTTGAGACGCATAATGAGCCGAGGGACATCCGACTAAGGCTACTGACAATAGCCTGGTAATTGCCCTCTCTCTCTCTCTGTGTGAGTGAGCATGTATACGCCATGATGAGGTCAATGGTCATCTGCTTTTAGACTGCCCCACAGTGAGTGCAGCTAGCCTACGTTATGCTATAGTTCGGCACATATAAAATCAGAATTTTTTTCAGTTTTTGACTTCAAGACACGCGTTTCTTTCCCAAGACGCAAGCTAACGACTAATTCTGGCTTCTTTAGACTCAATCAATTACGGGAGATATTCATCATTTTCTACCCGGTATCCAAAGATTTATCGTCTGAATATCAAATCGTGCATAGCACATTCTCGTGTAGCGATCCCGGGTATTCATTTCACTGTCTCTGGTGTATAATGTAATTATTAACGGGGCGATGTCGGTGTGTAAGGTGTCATAATGCGCAGAAATAAATTTGTGATGGAAAGTGTAAATGTGCTCGTAGGGCACCCACATTTTTTTAAAGTCACACGCCCTTTCACTCGTTTTCAGAGAAGAACGGCAGCCCTTGCTCAGATTGACGCGAATGCCCTGTTATTCTGTTAATGAGCGACATATACAAGGAGCTTTGTTTGCGCAGACCAATGTCTAAGGCGCGTAATCGGCCAATCAAATTATCACGTCTGTAGTTATGTTTGTCAGACGATTGAATCAGCCAATCAGAACCAGTGCCATAACTACCGGGGCAGAGGGGGGCAAAGTGCCCCGGGCGCTACCCTTAAGGGGCACCAAATTAATTAGTGGTAGGCCTTATTTGTCCAAAATTCTGCGCGTCCCGCGCGCAAATGTTTCAAAAATTTCCCACGTCTAAGATATTCTGGGGGGTGTAGGGGCGCAAATTTTGTTTCTTGCCCCAGGCGCTACCAAACCTAGTTACGCCACTGATCAGAACCCTACTACCGTGTTTACACTGTGCCCACTCTCAAAATGTAAACAAGTGCCATTCTTCTTTGAAGGAAACTGTAGTAATTATAGCCTCCTTTTTTGGTGTAAAAAATTATGACCCTCACTATTTTTGGTATACAATTTGTATGACCCCTAGTATATTCATGACCCCATTCTGAAGAAAATGACAGCCAACCTGAAGCATTCATCCTTGTTCACCTTAACTGATATTGGAGGTCAAGCTTCACCTCGATCAGCTTACTTTTTGCTCACAAATTTGAAGTCAACTTTCACTATATAAAGTGTTCTGTTGGGCCAAGCTTCACCATGCATCCAAAAGGATTTTCATTGTCTCACCATTTATGCGTTCAATTTGTCACCATGCATCGGTTCACGATAATAATGCCTGAAAGCGAAAAGCCAAGTTTAACCTTAATCATACGAATGCTTTTATTAGTTCAAGCTTCACCCAGAAGTTCATTTTGATAAGTCTAAACTTAATCATCGTAAAAGCGGTATCCAAGACGAAGAAGAAAATAGTGAAGCTTGACGTGGCTTGAGGAGGTACTGAGTTCCAAGATTCACAATGATGCCCACATTAATGTCTTCTGGATCTTCTTATTGTGGGATAGCAACCCCTGTAAACATGGTAAATGTATTCCTTATTTTTAAGATGCTCGCTTGGCTTCTGTAACAGTATCCACATCAAGTTGTGAAGCAAGTGTGTATGCTGTGGATAGAAAAAAATACGATTATTATTGACATACCTCTGTTGAAATGTTCTCATTCCTAAAACACTATTACAATGTACCAAATCATTGTATATATTATCTTCAATTAATTGTCACCATAATTAGTTCCTTCTCCTAATAAACAAGAAATCAAGGGCTCAGGGACATAACATCTTAACTCAAAATTGCTACTTTGAGTGCACTGTGTAAATACAAACCATGATGTAGATCTATATGATTTTGTGTACATTAAAATTTTCATATTAAAATCTCATTTTCATCACAACGATACTGTGGCGTATATTGGGGTGCCACCAGTGTTGAAATATGCCTCAAAAAGTTACAGGCCAGCCAGGCTTGACCTTAAAAGTTACCGGCCAGCCAACTAAATGCCAGTCAGAAAATTTCCGCCAGGCCAAAAGTTACATGCCAATGGCGGCTGACTGGCCATATTTCAGTATGCTGGGTGCCACCCCAGTCCCAACCTTTCCCTGGTTCTGGAGTAAGGTGCATCTCATGCCCCTCTTGTCAAGCAAATTTCTTGTCCCTAGTCTCAAAACATGCCATTGGTCAATATATTACTGCATACCAAATTTAAAATTATTCCAAAACCATAAGAGGGGGCCTCCGTGATGCTGAAATTGTTGGTCAATGACCATACCCTAATGTTAATGTTAGAAATTATTGCTGCCTTATGCATTTTAGTTCATGCAGTTAGGACTATTAATGAATAAAGATGTTAAAAAAGCATACTTGTCTCAAAATTAAACATAAGGGAGCTATCTACAAAGACCAAGTTTATGTAAACACAAATGGCTGCCTTGTGCTGTCTTTACTGTGTAATTGTGAAATTGCTAAAATATTCATAACTTTCCTATTTGTGCTAACTTTGACCTGTTAGGCAGATAATACTACAGACTTGAGATCACACACTTGCAATTGCATCTAGACCTTGCTCAATTTGATGAGACAACACACACAGGCCTGATGAGCTCGAGGGTAGCCTTGTTCAAGGCCTTCTAAGATTTCCTCCCTGCTTGAACTATTTTTGGGCTCATGAAGTCAGTGAGGGCCACAGATTACAGCTATTAATGACCGTGCATATGCTGAAAAATTGAACTTGGGCTCAGTCTACGAACCGCCAAACAGCCTTGTCTCGCCATACGAGCTCGCAGGCACAACCCGAGTTTGATTGTTCAACTTAATACACATGATTATAAGCAGCCACAGTCTGTGATGGTCATATCATGGACAGGGTTGTAGCTAGGATATATTTTAGTGCTGGGTGGCATTTGATGAAAATCTTGCATATTTATTTATTTATTTATTTATTTCTTATTTAACCTGGGGTGACCAATCAATGCACTGGCATTGTTCTCCTTAGTTCCCAGGTGGAAATTGTTTGCCAAAATAGACCAAATTCTTAACTAATTCAATAAAATGGTGCAATTTTGGCCTCTGAGTGGTGGGCTCCAATGCTAAAATTGGAGCAGAGAAATAAGCTCAAAAACCGATTGGTGGGCTCTACCGCCCACCACCGCCCACTGTAGCTACATCCCTGATCATGGACTTGCCAAGCCCAAAAGTTGTGATAAGATTCAAGTGCTGGTCATGAGGGAGGAAACTTAGAGGGCTAGCCAGAGGGCTGAGGTTCTTCAAATCTTGAGATTGGATATCTTCGATTGGCACTGCTTGAGGAAATCAGAGCTGGGTTTTACTCCATGCTCAACGCTCATTGATATTGAGGGCATTAATGTCATTGAGTGATGCTTTGGTACATGTACATGTATGCTTCAGAGTCTCAACATTCTGGGGGAAAGGAAATCAGGACCATATTGTTTATCTCTGGAATATGAAGTGTGATCCAAGGATCATGCACATTGCACAGCTAGATCAGCAAGGGCTGCAGATGGAGTCATTTCTGTAGACACTGATGAGGGTTTCCCAAATCCAGTTCCAATAAGGCATATATGTGTCATGATTATTTACGTCATTCTGCTTCATACTTTGTCTTTCATCTAGCCTAGCATCTACAATGCTCTAGAATTTTAAACTTCTGAGTTTGCTCACCACTACCTATCCACAACTTCACGATATAAACCACCTCTGCTGAGAACTCCCATCTGAAGATTTGAAGAACCTCAGCCTCCATTCTTTTAACATATTGGGTGCTTTGACTGCTGTCTCATTAAATTGAGCAAGGTCTATAAATGTGCAAGTGTGCGATCACTCTTCTGTAGTAGTATCAGCCTAACAGGTCAAAGTTGGCACAAAAACAGTAACGTTATGTATTCACAATTACACAGTAAAGACAGCAAATGGCAGCCAATTTTGTTTACATAAACTTGGCCTTGTTATTTTTGAGTAAGACTGTTATTTTGATCATCTTTTATTCATTGATAGTAGTAAGTACTAAGTTACTAGTACAGCAGTCATTTGTAATGTACACAATGCATGAATAAAAAAGCTGCCTTATGCATATGGTATATGGCTATTGACCCCCAAAACGACTTTGGAATAATTTTAAATTTGCAATGGGGACAAGAAATTTGTGTGACATGAGGTGATGAGGGGCACGAGATGTACCCTATTCTGGAGCCACTGATTTTGTTTCTAGATATTTGTGTAACTGCATTTCACAAAATGACCAAGTGATAATTTTGACAAGTTGGTAGTTTCACAGCTTTGGGGCACATCCATTTTGTATCCTTGCCCTTGGCGCACAACCCCCTAGCTACACCAGGCAACATGAAAAGAAACATATATACGGGAATAGCTGTTCTTACCAACAATGGCTGGTGTGTGTCATTCATGGTCTTGTTTGATCACATCTAATCCTGTTCTGCCCCACTGTAAAAATCATCCATCAATCTTCTACATAGTTTTGCAAATGTCTTCTCCATATCCAGTGTACTTGGAAACACAAACACTGCCATGCCTGGAGTAAGCTCCACCATCTGGAAGTAGTAAAACAGTTCAGTATAATTATAACACTTACTGGCAAAGTTCATGGAGATTGAATGAAAGTTAAAAATTGGCTCAAATTTATTTAGCTGTCAACGTCACACAAGTAGCCTCCAGGTACTGTATTCACCATAATTAGTTCCCTTCTCCTAATAACCACCCTTAAAGAAACTTTTGAAAGACAGCTGTACAACTAAATTCATCAAATGTCTAAATAAAAGTATACCTCAGTTCTAAACAGTGGTGGCACTACTAGGGGGCAGGGGGCATTTGCACATAAAAAATAATTTTATTAAAGAACATCCATGGATCACTTGAGGGTCTTAGGCAAGATTTGAAGGTTTGGGTGTGTAAATTGAAAAAACTGGGTGTGTAAATTTAAACATTTGTGTACAAAGTATAGGCCATGTGGGCAAAAACTGGACGTGTACAAATTTGGGTGTGTAACATTTGCTGGCTGCCTAAGCCCTACAATCAAAGAAATTAATGTTGGTACACTCGGGCATACTAAATGTAAATCGCCACCCCTCTCCCCCAGTTCAATGTTGATGAAAGCACTTTTTCCATTGGGCTCTCCAGTCTCCCCAACATTGATTGAGGGGAATGGGGGAGGGAAGAGGAAAGGAGAAGGTATGTACTTCTCATCAAACATAGTTATACTAATTTCACTTAACTCTCAGAGCGGCAATGAAGAGTTCCAACATATTGTCAAGGTGTACCAACTATTAAATTCCTTGATTGTAGCTTCCAAGACTATTTTTGGTACTATTTGTGATTTATCCCTCAGAATGGATAAAATAAAAATCAAATCAAATGCCTTGATCACACTTCATCCAGCAGGAATATCTCCAATATTCTACATTTCAATTTTTTATTTACGATTTAGCAAAGGAATATACTATAGATAATGCATGATGTATATATCGAATTTTTTATATGATGTATTTTATTGACACGAAATTTTATACAGGTAAAATATGCCCTTCCTGACTGCCATTCTGCCCTTTTTTATGTCCTCTACCAACGGCTAAAATAGTACAAAATATAATATTGCACCAAATGGCGTCATTTGCACCTCAAATTTTTAAAAATCGATAGCTTCACAGGGGGGACACCCCTCTGGCCCCCCACCCCAGGTGCTAAAGCAGCCATTGAGTGGCACTTTGCTGTTTTCTTTTATTTCATGTGGCACTTCAACATATTTGAGGAAGCCTAATCTACATGATACTTGTTGTGAACGAGCGAGCAGGAAATTGGCAAAGTGTTTCCGTAACTGTTTTCCTTTATAAAGCCATTTTAGAGTGTTTTATTTAAAAGGCTCCCCTTACTTGATATCTCTAGCTTCGAATTTCAATTTTTTTTTTTGCACACGATAGTTACGCATTCGATGCTAGAGTGCATTGCTAAAATGTTTTTCGTGGGACAGCGTGCAATCTTTTGTTATATTTATTCTGTTTAAATGTTGAAATTTGGATGAAAGTTATTTTGATGAGTCAACTACAGTACGGTAGGCCTATCTTTTGAGCAAGATTTGCCTATTTTGAACAGTCTAAAATTTTGCTAAAGTTTAATTTTAGCAACATTTTTGATGCGATCGTCTGTCGTGATCAGCTGTGTAGTTTATTATTTTACTTCTGAACTTCCATTGCTTTACACGGTACGTGTCATGCTTCAGCGAATCCGACTAGATTTTGAATGCAATGGTCTCTAGAATGTAGGTATGCTAGGTGAATTCAAATTTGCCATGAAACTGCATCATTTTATATATCAAATTAAAGCCCTTGAGTAAACAAAGCCAAAACTGAAAACCTTTTTTTCATAGCACTTTCCGTAGCAAAGATTGACTTTCATCAAACAATGTCAAAAAGATTCAGCTAGCAAAATTCCCCAAAACGGCATTTCGGGGGTGTTTCTAGATCTTAGTCTCATTATGATAGCAGCTTTTTTAATGGAACTGCTATCAAAATCCCTCTAAAATTCCATGTGCGAGTGACTTATCACCATAAAAAATCATATGGTCAAGTGAAGTATAGAAAACATATTATGTAGGTTTCTTTCTTCGGACACAAGTTTTAAATTTCTATGTAAAAATGCATTGACATTGTCGGCGAATTTGGCTGACTAGCAAATGTGTTTGCCTGGCATACAGTCTATAGAATGTGAAGCTATCGGTGAACAAATTCTTGGCTATCTCTTCTCGAGCAAGGCACCCATGTGTGCCAAAATCACTTGCTCCCCCCTCGGCTCGGCTTGCCAAAAATTGCTTGCCCCACCCCTTTCGGCTCGATAAAATTTTCTTGCCACCCCCCCATTTTACCGCCAGGAATTTTTATAGGGCATTAGGGGGTGCTTATTTTGTACAAGTGGACTTTTTTTTCCAGGTGGGGGTGGCAATTTTACATCGCACCCCCACCCCCAACCCCCCACCCCAACCCCAGAACCCCCCCCCAGGCTCATAATTATTGCACAGCCCCTACGTCAGAAGTAGGTATAGTGCAATAGATAGAACAGTCCCCGGCATGCCCGGGAACAGCCCGACCGAGAGAATGCTAAATATCTTTATCATGTTTACTTTAAGCTTACCCATGTTGTTACCCGGGCTAAGTTAAACACACGTCCATGCGTCACACATATTTTTAGACTGAAGTACTTACTTATAGGTGATAGCTGCTAACGAAGCTTCTTTCTTTCTCCAGGTATGCCAGGATATCAGTAAAAGTAATATTAGTGGATGAATTATTCACTAGAAAGAATAAGATGACTGGAATTCTTCTTCGCATGTGTGTACATATACCAATCCAGCTGATCAGCTGATTCGTTGATTAGTCTCCCACCAGTCGTAAACCAAACTGGTTACGTCTTGTATAGCAAGTCAACGCTGCCATAAATCGTTTTAAATTGAAAGAGATGAAATTCCCCTCAAATTCGCATTTTGAAAAGGAAATTTTTAACTTTATCTGGCTGACCTGATAGCTTATGATTTTCTTAAACAAAATATGGCAAAAAAAATTTTTTGGAAAATTTTTTTGAGGGGTCTTGGACCTTGCCCATTCCACCTCCCTTAAGGGGTGGTTACATTTTTTGATATAATAATACAATAGACTTCTCCGTAGTCCACTTGCCAATTGTGCACTACTCTGGCTATTACATTTAAGCTTAAAACTCTGATTTAATTAATGAGTGCACAATTGATAGATTTTCACAACTGATCTTTTCAGTCACCGTACGCCCTCTGTTTGTTAGCTTTTCGGATAATAAACTGGCAGATTCTAAAATTAGAATTGTTCAGTATTGAAGTGTCATTATAATTATGCCATTATGATATGTTGCATTCAATTATATAAGCCTACGTAGGGCCTATACCGGGTATTTTACTTTTACTGTCACAAATATAATTATATAGCCTAAACTTTTTCATAACCATTTTATAGTATTTTGATGTACTAAATATCAGTATAATTTCGAGTTCAACTGAATGCGTTCATCATGATTAATAACATTTTTATTTATCAAAAATCGACTATGGCATAGTCTAATAATACAACAGAACTTAAAAACTGGATGATGCCGAATAAACTCTCACTTTTCTTGACACAACGAATCTCAATACGGCAAATGAATGTCGATATGGTCAATCTTGAGCTATCTTGGCATAATCATCTTATTTCCATGGCATAATATTGTAGAGGTACAATTAGCACAATTGTGGTACAAAGATAATGTCGTAACGAGAGTTTTTTTTTGCCTTGCTGATTTAAGTTACTTAATACAATCAAATGTAAATGGCAGCCGATATCGAAGAGTATCAAATCACCAAGTATTATTTAAGAAAATGGTGTTATAACGGGATCACGGAAGCGACGAGAATTTGTTTTTTCATCAATAGGTAATAAGTGAATTGCGAGAAAGTAATTACATTTAACTTACGGGGATGTATGTTTTCATATAGGCCTGCACACCCAGGGATATGTCATCTTTCACCAATATATGGTGAATTTACTGAGATTGGGCACCAACCAATGCGACGGATTGTTATTTATGATGCCCAAAATATAATTTCAGTCATTGGCCAAGGCGATCGCTCATGCCGTACGATTGAACTCAAGATAAGCAGTCTGTAAGTCTATCTTTTGATCTTCAATGAAATGGGTTTTTAACTTCTTAGGTGAAAAACAGTCTGCAAAGATTTCCTGAGAAATAAGGAATAAATTGAATGTTGATATTGATTCGTGACAACAACACGAGTACTGCTTACAATTTCAATTCAGCTCCCATGGCTCAAGATTAGGTTATACTATCTCATGATTACCGCCCAAAGCAACGTCCCATACGGTATGTCTTTATGGCTAAAAGAAAAATAAATAAAATAAAATAGAATGCAGTAAACGAAACAAATTCAACAAGGGCCTGATGTGATTTTAAGCATCTTCTTCTTTATTGAATTATTTTCCTCTCCTTTCTTCTTCACATCTTTTTCCTACATGCATTCTCAATCTTGATTATAAGATTGTCAAGTCTCGCTCGTAAACCAGTATAGTAGCTAGGGGCTATGCCGGCTATAGTCCGTATGCCTTCCTCGAGACAATATTAAAGTAAAATAAAATTTTGTGATTTTCTTAAAAACTGCACATTTATCAAGAATCTGTTATGCCAGCTGGATTTCTTGCGTCATTTCCTTTCTGAAAATGTATACTTTCATATTTTTCATCATTATAATAGAGATACAATAAAACAGAGTAAGTAGTATATGGGTAAAGCTCCCAACGAAATTGGTCGAATATCAAGATACGCGTAAATAAATCCTCCTTCTTTCTGCGTTGCAATATTGTGAAAACACTTATTAGTTCTGAAACTATAGGCATATTTATAACAGCTGCGTTACTTTTTGTGCTTGCTTACTTACTTGCTTATTTCGGGTGGTTTTCCCGAACCACGACAGCTCTCCATATCCTCCTGTCCTGCATCGCCGTTCCCAGGTCAGATGCTTCCAGTCCAGTGTCTTGCTTGAGTACATCAACATATGTAAGGGGTGGTCTACCAGGGTTTCTTGTTCCATGTTTGGGTGCCCAGTTTATCAGGTTGGCGACAGGTTCACACTTGCTCCTGAAGCAGTGGCCAGCGAAGCGTGTTCTCCTTTCTCTGATCTTCTCTGAGAGCCTTGGGAGGTTTCCATACAACTCTTTGTTGCTTATGTGCTGTTTCCAATGGATGTTGTACACTGCCCTAAGCATACGGGTGTAACAGCCCGTTTTTTGCAACTTTTTGGTGGTTTTTGAAAACCACCCGAAATAAGCAACTTTTTGTGCAGTCTTTAGTTAATTTTTACCCCAAAAGTGTTTGTCATTATGTCAAATTTGCAACATAAAATATAGCTCCCAAAATTAATAACAACCACAACTAAATACTTGTATGAATGAATGAATGGATTTTTACTTTGTTCTTTTTGTCAGCAAATAGTGATGTTAATATGTACGACAAAAGTGAGCAATATAATAGAATCATAAACAGGATGGAAGGTCTAAAGGATGTCTAATCTACATTAAATGGAAATGACATTTGTCAAAAGTCACAATACAACCATGATTAACAAACGAGGAAACAATAAGCGATTTTTTATTATTAATCACAGCACATTCGTTATTGTAAATAGCGTCCACATTACGTTTATCTAAGAGTATGCATAAAAAAATATATATAATTGTATTCTGTCATTTAGATACGATAGCACTTGCAAGACAAGCAAATTTCAATACAAAAGTAGTAAATAAAAGTAAGTATGGAAAGAATAATACAAAATGATAATGATTTTCAACCTTAGAATCTTTTTTTTTTTCAGAAAAGGCGCAATTTTGTAACTTAATTCAAATAAGAAAAGGACGACAAAATCCACCTTGCCAATGTCCATTCCTGAGTGACATTTGTGACATTTATGCAGCAATATAATATAATTCTATAGACCATATAAACATAATCCAGAATAAGACAAAAATCTTCAATCTCCATGGTGATTCTGTTTTTAGCATCGCAATATTGTTTTAGGCAGCAAATGTTTATTTCAAAACAGCGGCATAACCGTTAAAACGACAAGTTACTGCAATCTGCTAATAAGTCTGTGAATCAGAAGGCGTTTTCTGTCATGTGTCATACGTCACAAAGCGCTGTCTATGTGAAGTTTATCAAGATAAACATATTATTAGAGTTATTACAAAATCAGATAAATTGCCGTTAGGTATCCAGTATTATTATATAAAACCATCATTCGCAAAAGGTTAGAAAGGTTGCCAGAAAACGTTTAAATGTCGGGTTATATAAAAGGTATATATAGGGTATAAAACGATTTCATAACATTCAAAAACGTTTTGTGATAACTTACTGCAAATATTCTAACATAATGTTATTTAAGTGTTAACAAACATATTTGGCAAAAAATGTTTGCAAAAAATATTTTATAATTTTACATGTTGAAAACATTTCAAAAATATTTTTGTAGTGTGTTTTAATACAAAACGTTTTTAAAAAAAACGTTTTCTTGACTCATATATATAAATATAACCCGACATTTAATGTTACCAAAACCAAAAATCCAAAAATATAACCTGATAAAAACGTTTTAAAAACTCATGAAATAGATGCATTTGTAGGATTGTAGAAATTAAACTTTTTTGATTTTTTGATTTAGATTTTTTGATTGTCAAATCCAAATTAATACTTACTAGTTGAAGACTTTCGCCATCTTCTCTGATGTCTTCTTCAGAATGACCATTGGGATCCACTTCTTCTTCTTCTGGCGATTTTCGCATCCCTCGGTGGCTTAGTTCTCTTGGTACACTTGGCTTCACCCTTGCCTTGCGGATTATGCTGTTTCCCTTTTCTGTTTCAATACAAATGGATACATATAGGTAAATGGTCCTTGCCAGCATGCTGTTTGCTCTGCACCACTATCTTGTCTAGGATCATCGTGAATGTATACAAGAGCACCTGTCCTGTAGACAGTATCTGCTACACGATTGTCAGAATCCTTCCTCCTTTCCCCTGCTCGCTTGTTTCCTACTTTTCTCTCACTCTTCCGACTTTTGTCAATGTCCTCTGTACTTGCTCCATTTTTGACATTCTTTTCCGTCAACTTCCTGTACTCGCATATCCACCAGGATTTTTGAACCGAGGGGGCACAACTTGTAAATGTACCGACGGAAATATTTGTGTTTGTGGTTTGAAAAACTGAAGAGCAAAAATAATAGGCATAAAAACACACAATTTTTATGTAAAATTCAATTTCATTCACAATTTTTCATCATTTTTTTGATAATTTTCTGTCACCCTGGGTGAATAATAGCCTATTGTTAACCCAATTTTTTTTTCACCAAAACCTTCCGTCTACCGACGGCCTTACACGAACCGACGGCCATGAAACCCACTCCATCGACCTGAATTGGACTTCTCGCCTTGGCCTAGCATTATTGTTATTCACCTCAATACTGGACTTCTTTCTCCTGACTGGCTTCGTCTCATACAACACATTTTACTCTTTGCTTTCTCATCCTTAATTCTGTGTCAAGGGCTTGTAGCATTTATACTTATCTTTTGTGCAACTCCCACTCTTTTTTGTTCAATTTAAACAGTCTCTCCTGCAAAGTGTTTGCGCATAGTTCACGCTCAGCTTTAAACTTTACACGTCGGTGTGACAATTTGATTTCTCTATCATCTAGCTTTAATTTCCTCATTTTTAATTCTTCGCTTTGACGGTCATTATCTTCTCTTTGATCTTCTCTTTGACGATCATTATCTTCTCTTTGACGGTCATTATCTTCTCTTTGACGGTCATTATCTTCTCTTTGACGGTCATTATCTTCTCTTTGACGGTCATTATCTTCTCTTTGACGGTCATTATCTTCTCTTTGACGGTCATTGTCTTCTCTTTGACGGTCATTATCTTCTCTTTGACGGTCATTATCTTCTCTTTGACGATCATTATCTTCTCTTTGACGGTCATTGTCTTCTCTTTGACGGTCATTATCTTCTCTTTGACGGTCATTATCTTCTCTTTGACGGTCATTATCTTCTCTTTGACGGTCATTATCTTCTCTTTGACGATCATTATCTTCTCTTTGACGGTCATTGTCTTCTCTTTGACGGTCATTATCTTCTCTTTGACGGTCATTATCTTCTCTTTGACGGTCATTATCTTCTCTTTGACGGTCATTATCTTCTCTTTGACGGTCATTATCTTCTCTTTGACGGTCATTGTCTTCTCTTTGACGGTCATTATCTTCTCTTTGACGGTCATTATCTTCTCTTTGACGGTCATTATCTTCTCTTTGACGGTCATTATCTTCTCTTTGACGGTCATTATCTTCTCTTTGACGGTCATTATATTCTTTTTGACGGTCATTATCTTCTCTTTGACGGTCATTATCTTCTTTTTGACGATCATTATCTTCTCTTTGACGGTCTCTTCCCATTCTTCTCTGTCACGATGAAACTGTTCACGACAATCCTTCAACCTGGTTGCTTCTTCTTTCTGCTCCTCCAACTGGCCAACTTCTTGTTTGTGATATTCCCTTTGCAGCTGTACATTATGCTCCCATTTCTCCAACTCCAATTGTTCATTCTTACAGTTGATTTCCCTTGATTTGGGTTTCTGCACTCTCGTATTCTTTACTCCATTCATTCACAGTATGAGTTAATATCTCCTCCTCGTGCCTTGACTCACTCAATCTTGGAACATCATAAGTGACGTCAAAGTCACTGTCATCACCGTCATAGGAACTTTCTGACACACTCCTGTCGTCATCATCATCTATGCCGTTGACATCGTCAAAACCCGAGTTTAGACTAAGAGAGTCTAAGCTGTGGCAATCATCTCTGCTGAGCTCAGAGTTGAATCTCGCAAATTTAAAGTATTGTCCAAATTCACAGCTATGTCTGTCAACTGCTTCTGTTACATTTCCAATGACTTCTTCAAATCCACTTTCACGTCCTGTTTTGTTTGTCATCACCATCGCCTGTCTCGCCCCCTCCCAAGACCAGATATGTATCATGACCACTCTGGACTCTCTAATGTCAACCTTTGCAGCAGTAGGGAAGTGATCTTCACGCTTTCTACATTCTGGCTCTGTGATAACCTGTGCAACTCTACAACTTTCCATCCCGTCATCTGACTCTATCTATGTCCCAATTTCACTCAGTACTGCTTCTCTCTTCATTCTCGCACTTGTAACTATCTAAGGCGTTTGTTAAGTTCAAATTCTCTCTTCTCTTTCAATATTCCTCAATGCGTTTGTCCCATTTGCATTTCTCCTCCTGATGCAGTTGCTTTAACTGGCTGATCATCTCTTGAAGTTCTTCTTCCTTATCCTGCTAATCCCTAAAGTTGGTCGACTCTTGAAGTTTTTGTTTCTTCGCATTATTTATCGTGTCCCAACTCTTGAAGCTCTTCTCTCTTTACATTATTTAACTTGGTCTTCTCTTGAAGCTTTCCTTTCCAATCGTGTAGCAATCTATCGGGTTACTGAATTATTCCTCAATTCATCAAGTCTTCTGTTCTTCTCTACCAATGAGAGGTGTTGCATAACAGAGTCACTGTAGGTCTTACAGGTTGACAGCTTATTTGTCTGCATCAGTTTCTTCCCTCCTATAATCTTAGCCTGTCTGTCTTCATTAGAAGTACTTTTCCTAAGTTTCTGAGCCATATTCTTAAAACGTGTAGCCTCCGCCCTCTACCAGAAGTTTCTTCTGGGGTATATGAGTCACTAGCAGTGCCTGAACATGCTGAACTACTTCCGGTATCAGTCTCGGAATCACTTCTAATGTCGCTTCCAGACTCCTCACTAGAATAATCACTATCCCAATCTCCTTCTATTGCATTGCTCTTCCCTGTCGCTACCTCAATTGTTCACTCCCACTAGGGTCCCTATCAATTCCTGCCATGTTGTTATATTCACCCATACACTTCCTTATTGGTCTTCCTGATCTTCCTGTGTGCTACTTCTGGTCATCCAACTCTTTTGAAATTCCTGGTCTTTGCAATTCCCAGATTCCAGGTTTACTACTTGCTCCACTTCCTTGACTTGTTGATTTCCTTTTACTCCACCGCAGTAACCTAGTCCATCTAAACTCACAATTCCTCCTAATCTCAACACAAATCCCACCGCTGCCACCACTTGTGACGGGACCGATCGGCTAGGTACTTGTTTTCGCAGCAAGTGGTTTTATTGGTGGGTTTGCTGCCGGAGCTGGAATCCGGCTACACACTGGAGGAGTTATGATGGACCACAAAAGGAAACTGTGGTGACACCTTGTTTTACTTTCACGGTTTTTATTTATTACTACAATAATAGACTGTAACCACAATCTGAATCTAAAGCTCTGTTTGGGGACAAATATCGCTCTCATACAACCCCATGCAATCCCAGTACAGTTCTAGGCCCCCAGTAAAACCGAAAATTGCAAAAAATTCCACTTTTTGCGGCAATTTTGCGCAACATTTGGTGATTTTGCCCCCCCCCCCCCTGAAAATCACTTTGCCCCCTCAATGCCACCCGGAAAAAAATCCTGGCGCCGCCACTGCCCCTTAATGACAGGGAGGTAAATAACATGTTAACTGGGTGGGCATTTGCCCACCCAGTAAATTATCTTGCCCACCCAGTAAATTCAACTTGCCCATTGCCCAAAATTGCCCACCCAGTAAATTATTTTGCCCACAAAAAATGTGGGCATGCACCATAAAACTAGTACCATGGTGCATCTCTTGAAATCAAGTTGCATTATGAAAGTGATGTTGAATAATGAAAGTGATGTATCTTCCAATTTATTCATTTACAATGTTTACAACTTCGGAGTAGGAATTGTTATCATACAGTATGCAATGGTATAGGAAGCTAGAAATTCATATTATTTTGAGCAATTAATTGAGTCCATAAATTTGGATTTTGAGGTATGTTTTAATAGACTTGAAACATTAGTTGAAACTTAATCCAGATATACCTGCTCATTTCAAGTCTTTGAGTATACACAAATTGGTAATACTATTATATAATTAGGAAAATAATTTCCTGCAATCAATCTAAACTAAAGAATACATAATATTTTTGTTACTTTTTTACACCTTTCGGCTGTGATTCTATATGGGTCTTTATTATTTTGTGCAACATTGGGGCCTATGTTAGTGGGCAAAATAAACATTTTAATTATGATTGGGGAATATAATTCAGGGTTGGCCATATATTGCCAAATTCTAGTAAATTCGTTTACCGGCTTGGTGGAAAATACTGAGGAATACCAACTTATACCACAGAGATGTCACTTAGGGCTACTTAAAACAAAAAACCCGGAACTTTATGAAAAACGCCTGAAATAATGTGTCAATTTGGATTAAAAAAAGTTTCAAAATTGGCTGAAGATAATTAAAAGTGCGGACATTTTAACTTTATTAAAGAAGGAATTCAGGCAAAAGAAGGAAAAGTGGCATCTCTGACACCGGAAATTACTTGGAAATACTTGCAGACATTGAAATTACTAGTATACCTGGTTTGGCAATACTTGTAGCATGTGGTATTGGCATAAGATGCATTTAGGGGGAGAGTTAAGTTCACTATTGACATCAAAACCAAATTCTACGTAAAAACAGGTCTATATTTCCGAAAATCCAAACGCCTGGATGCAATTAATTACCGCTGCCCACCCAGTAAATTATTTTCTCTAATTTGAGGGCAAAAAAAAATTGCCCACCCAGTAAATTATCATTATTTACCTCCCTGCTTAATGACCCTTGACCCCATGGTTTACACCCTATGGGCACTGGATTATAGCCGGGCCGTTCCGACGTTAGGCCAGGTAAGGCGGTCGCCTAGGGCGGCAAACGCAGAGGGGCGCAGAGGGTGACCTTACTTGCACATGTATCGGCTATATCCAGGGCCGTTCCTAGGTATTTTGCCGCCCTAGGCAAAGCCTCTCCCTGCCGCCCCACCAAAGCATACCAAAAAATACTTAGTATTTGGGATCCCTTTCACTTTTCCGCCGCGTTTTCTGTTTCTCTTTTCGCCCCCTTTTTATTTTCCTGCCGTTTTATTTTATTTTAATTTTTTTGCGCCCCTCTGCGTTTGCCGCCCTAGGCGACCGCCTATACCTGGCCTAACGTCGGAACGGACCGGCTATAACGAAATTACAACACATTGTCTATGGAGCAGTGATAGGCTACACATAATCATGCATAACTCGCAAACGCAAAATCGGAATCAACTGAAATTTTGGAAATAAGCTTTTTTCGTGGATATCTACTGAAAAATGTCATAAAAAGAGGATGCTAGGATCACCAAATCCTCCTTTAAGTGGTCATCTTGATACTCCCTACATTTTGGTCGTCAAAAATGTTATGACCCCCTATTTTTCTTTCCAAAAATGTACCGGTATGACCCCCCCTATATTTGGGCCCCCCCCCCCCTCTTCCGAAGAAAATGTGATAGTGTGGTTTGTTTTTGGGTTTTTTGGGTTTTTTTTACAAATCCGGGTGTCCAAACTTTTTCTTGATTTATGAGCATGTAGCTATCTAGGTTTTTTAATGTCTATGCGAGAGGCGTGATCTAGTCACGAGCAAACTCGAAACTTAATCACAATATTTTAGTGTTCCGCCCATCCCTAAGTCGCATGAGTAAAATGGCGACTTGTAGAGAGGTGTACTGAATAAAAACATTGCATCTTTCATCAATATTTTCGCCCTGATTTTCATGGATCGACAAAATAAATCACATATTATGATTCTTTGACTCTTTTTGAGGGCAACTGTAATAGTACAAAATGATGTATGAGGACATAACAGAGTCAGAAGAGAGCGATCTGTGTGACTGGCAGCTGCCATTAGCTTTCATGAAAAAACGTCATACAGAGAGAATTGCAGCCAGTCATACTGAAACACAAACATGGAGAATGAAAGAACGAGTAAGTTAAATTCAAAATTGTACCGTTTGTAGCTACAGGAACGATTGGATGTTGAAATGAATATCTGGTATTGTGCACTGGGACTGTCATGACTGTGTGGTGTTGGGCCCAGTCCTGACTCGTCAGTGACTGACATGACTGATGATGATGATGATGGATACCATCAATCAATAGTCATATGAATATGTGCATGCATGTAATTTGAGTTCAGTTGACCTCAATGTTTATCAACAAAGGCAAGGGACTGGTAATTGTGGTATACATGTGTATATTGATATGCTTGAGCGAACTGCATACACATGTACAGTAGGTATGCTAGGTGAATTCAAATTTGCCATCAAACTGCATCATTTTATAATCAAATTAAAGCCCTTGACTGAGTAAACAAAGCCAAAACTGAAAACCTTTTTTTCCTAGCACTTTCCGTAGCAAAGTTACATCTTGTCAAAGATTGACTTTCAAGTTTCATCAAAAAGATTCAGCTAGCAAACTTCCCCAAAACGGTATTTCGGGGGTGTTTCTAGATCTTACTTCTTAGTCTCATTATGATAGCAGCTTTTTTTAATGGAACTGCTATCAAAATCCCTCTAAAATTCCATGTGCGATTGTGTTATCACCATAAAAAATCAAATATTTGGGTCAAGTGAAGTATAGAAAACATATTTATGTAGGTTTCCTTCTTCGGCCAGTTGTTTTAAATTTCAATGTAAATATGCATTGACATATATTGTCGGCGAAATATGCATTGACAATGTCGGCGAGTTAAGTTAATACTACTAAATTCTTAGGGATCCTAATTGATGATAATTTAAGTTGGAAGTCCCACACCACTCACGTCTGTAATATCATCTCTAAATATAATGCCATCATCAGAAAAGTTAAGCAATTTCTTCCAATTGAGTCCTTGCCAACCTTATACAACTCGTTGGTTTATCCTTACTTAAACTACATGTATTGTGCAATTATCTGGGCTGATAATAATAATTCACACCTTGACTCTGTTCTCCTGTTGCAAAAGAAGCTCGTCAGAACCTGCACTAACTCACTCTGGTTAGCACATTCTGACCCACTTTTTTCATCACTTAAAACATTAAAAATTCATTCAAATTGTAATTTTTATGTATCAATTTTATCATTGTCTCCTTCCTAACGACCTACTTGATCAAAATTATTTTACTATCAATGTTCAGTGATGTGCATAACTACAACACTCGTCATGCAGGTGATATCCATATTGAGCAAACCAACATGTGCCTTGCATATAACACCATCAGAATCCAAGGTGCATTACTTTGGAATAATTTACATGTACCACCAATTCTGAAAAGCGCACCTTCGGTAGCTGTTTTTAAACAACACATGAAAAAACATCTCCTTGGAAAATATTTGCCAAGTGAATCGTAATTACATTCATGTTTCATTGCTACTTTAAAACGGTCAGCTTTATGTCGGCACCCTAATTTTTTGGTACATTATTTAGTTTACCATCAGTTTTATATTTTCCAATTATGTATCATTTCACTCCAAATTGTGTGCCCAGTGCATGGACAGCCTTGTGGCCATAACTGCTTGCTTTCACTATCTCGTCCATAGGCACTCAGTGCACGATTTTTAGTGAAAATTGTACCAAGCGTATTTTATTTTTTGGTTAAATGTATGTTGTAACTTTAGGCCGAGGGCACTGCACCTCACGCTCTGCGTTTAGCAGTGTCCTCATCCATCTCATTGACGTTTTTCATAAAAATAGTTGCTTTTTCCATTATATTATTGCATATAAAATACATCCTTATTGTAACTCATTGTATCAATATATTGTTGTATAATGAATGGATGAAATAAATTGATTGATTGATTGATTGATTGATTGAATTTGGCTGACTAGCAAATGTGTTAACTAAGGTTTGCCTTTTTTAATTTTTTTTAAAGTTTTTTATTTTTTCGGTTTTGTAGTGTCCCTGGACCTAGGCCTAAATGCTAGGATCATTCATGGTTGACCTAAAAAAAAAAAAAAAAAAAAAAAATTTCAAGATGTTTTGTATTTTTAATATGAAAATTGATAATTTGTATTCATGTCATAGTCTATTAATGATTTCAAAATGCATTGAATTTGATAATTCAGAACAGAGTGCATTGTGGGTGAAAGTCTAGGGATATCACAGCCAGGCCTCAGTGACACAGTATTTCAATGGTGACGAACTTTGCACTTTTCAAAAAACCTTTTTGATTTTTTTTTTTTTTGGCAAGTTGTTGGGTCTGATTGTCCCCATAGAACTTTTATATAACATACAAAGATAGTTTGAACCTACCTTGGAAGTACCAAGGTTGTAAATGACAAAATAAAATCACAAGAATTCCCGATTCATCGTGGTATTCTGTGTTTTTTTTCTGGTGCAAGGGTTAATGTTGAAATTTGGATGAAAGTTATTTTGATGAGTCAATTGTATCCTTTGAGCAAGATTTACCAAATCTGGACAGTCTAAAATTTTGCTGAAGTGTAATTTTAGCAACATTTTTGATGCAATCGCCTGTTGTGATCGGCTGTGTTTACTTCTGAACTTCCATTGCTTTACAGTTACACAGTGTCATGCTTCAGCTAATCCGACTAGATTTTGAATGCAATGGTCTCTAGCCTAGAATGTGAAGCTATCGGTGAGCAAATTCTTGGCTAGACTTCTCGAGCAAGTGCTGCCCAATTTAAGTTTGCACTGAAGTGCCATCTCAGTTTGGGTGCGACAATTTGGATCATGTGCTAATGAATTTTTATTTATTCTGGACAGGGTTATAGCTATGCTGGCGGTGGGGGCGGACCCGTCTGGCACTCTTAATTTCCACCCGGTACTTAATTTTGAGCCCAAATAACCGGCACTCCAGTCTCAAATGTTTCAAAATCAATGAACAATCAGTATAAAAAATTAGCAATTCTTATCAAAATATCAACAATGCCTAGACAGTAAAACTGGAACATGCGCGTTGCGTCCATGTAGCGTACTAAGCGTGTACGCAATGTAAGACGTGTGTATGCTTTCTTCTGTACCGCGCCTAGCGCGCTATGTTCATGTGCGTTTATCACTAGCCACTAGCTAGTTTATAGTGTTCCCGTTTTATTATAGTCAAAGTTGAATTGCTTTGTAAGTATTCATTGCCATTTTCTGCGATTCCTTTTCTCCGATCGGCACCAGGTGAATCAACATTCATTTTACACGCTATTAACCAATTCAGGGTCAGGAATTTGATTGACAGTAACGTCGGATGCAAACTAGTCTTTAATTATGTCTTTGATTACAGGTTTTCTCTGTACATATTTTAGGTTCACCTGTACATTTAGGTCATGGTATTTGTAGATCTATGACACTTCTAATGTACCATATATTATTGGGTCCTGATGATTGTAATGTAAACTTGATTTGTTTCAGATGAAGACAGTGAGTGTGGCCTTAGTAATGTGTCTCAATGTTGGTGTAGATCCTCCTGATGTAGTCAAGACGTCACCATGTGCAAGACTTGAGTGCTGGATAGGTAAGTGAAACTCACAAGAAATATTTGGTGATTTTGTGGTGTACACCACAACAGATAAGATGGTCTTACCCTTCCTTTGCAACATTCTGCCTAAGGACCGCGCTGTCAGAATTTTAAAAAAATTTGATATATTGGCCACTCAATATCGATAAAATCAATTTTCCTCCAAATTTTACTCATAATCTTCTACTTAAACCCATGTACATGTATATATGATAACCATCTGCTACAAATGTATTAGTTCATCCCTCAGTTTTTTCATTCGTTGCTGGGATGGAAAGCCTTTCTCCTTAGAAAGCCAATAGCATACCTGCCAACTAGTAAGATTTTGTCATATTTAGTAAGATTTCTAGATTTCCAGACCTGTGTCAAAAATCTTTCAGAAAAAAAAAATTAGATTTTTTTTTTTTTTTTGATTATTTTTTCTTCAAAGTTTTTGGCAACTTTTTCTTTAAAATGTGTCTTCTGTAAGGAGCTTATAAGGGTTTTTACAGTGTAGAAACCCTCTACCCCCACCGGGGCGTTGCCCCTGTACCCCACCACTACGCTTCGCATTGAGTACTCTTTGTTTTCATGGCTAAACATGGGTCGATAGTTAAGAAATAAACACATTTTTACCACATCTGGATGGGCTCTGTTCGTACTTTTTGTCTCTATCGACCTATGTTGCACTAGATAGCAAATCAGTACAGAAAATTGAAATGGAAGAAATGCATTGTGGGAAATGTGAGATAGGCCTACATCTTCTCTGGTACCACAAGATGCCACCAAGTACAAGATATATGCTACTTCCATAGAACTTCAAATTTGGGTGTGTAAAACACTCCCTACACAGCTGACTGCCTAGGCTCTTGCATAGAACTAAGTTGACTTAGTTAAGTCAGGAGCTTACTTGCAACCATGACTGACTGTCCAACTCTTTTTAAAACAGAAGCATGTACATGTATGTATGTATCTATTATGAAGATCTACATGTGGACATAGAAGACAATCAGGACATGACCCCTGGGACATGACCTCATACAATACCTGCCACTGTTCATCCAGCTTCTCAATCTATGCCTGTTCCTATCTGGTTCATGCATCTGCAAGAGCAGTAAACTTGATCACAATATGTAAATGGTTCATAATCTCAAGCAGAACAAATTCATTCTTCTTGCTGAAGGGGTAGTAAGTAGAGTGTTTTGAGGTTTGTTCTCTTGTGGTTTGACAGTAATATAGCTTTTCTAGGTTTATGTGGCATTAGGAATAGGTAGAAAGGAGTACCTTTGAGATGATATTGAATACTTGAAATTGTTTAGTGTACAAGGCTTTTGATATTCTTACACTTTCTGTAGGCCTTTGTATACTTATTTGCAACATTCACTCTTTTAGTCTGTCTGTGTATTCACTGTGCATTGGCCCATAGGGAAACTGTTGTTGTGCTCTAACATGTAGGTCATGTTGTGGGGATTTGTGTGTTTGTTTTTTTTAAAATTTGTTTGGCAGGTTGAAAGGAGGGGGACAAGCAATTTTTGGCCGGTTGAAATGTTTTGGACACCATTTCTAAAACATTTGTACGCCTTTAAAGGAAGTCTCTGGCAATCACAACATTATGCATATAACTATCAAGCATGAATCACATGGCTTTAAACTAACTCATATTGACCATATAAAACTAATAAAAACAGCCGTCTCTCAAGATGCGATATTCAAAATTCCCGGGCGCCAACTGCCTGGTGCAATGACGTCATGGTTATTTGTGCTCAATTGTCGCCAGCCTTCATTGTGTACTAGGACGTTATTGCACTAGACAATTTCGGCGCCAGGGAATTTTGAATATTACGCATTGAAAGACGGATGTTTTGATTCATTTTTTTGGTCAAGATGAGTTTGTTTTAAGTAAAACCATGTGATTCATACTCGATAATTATTTTTCATATAACTATAAGGCATTTTAATGTTGCAATTGCCTGAAACTATTTAACAGGTGTAGGAAAATTTTAACATGTTTAAATATGCAAACTTTCCTGCTTGCTGCACTCACATTATATCATATGATAAGATAAAAAGGTTTTAAATATGGGTTCCCAAAAATCTTGTTATGTGTAAAGGGGAGCAAAACTGTTTTGGCACGTCAAAAGGGTGGGGCAAATGTTTTTTTGCACGTCAAAAGGGGGGCTAAGATTTTTTGGCACAACCCAAGGGGAGAGCATGCGATTTTTGGTAGAGCATTTTGAGAATTCACTACCTGGGGGTACACATATTGTACACGGCCATGTAACATTTAACTGTCAAAAATGTCCTGATGGTGCACTAATCAAACATGTGTATGTGGATATAATGTATAATGTAGTACTTGATGAAATCCAAAGTGACAATACCTATTGCCTGAATGTGATGACAAGGAAATAATACTGTGGAGGCTGCTACACAGCTGTTTATTGTTAGATGCAGGTGCATATAATAGGAAGCTTAATATTTGTGTTTCTGTCATGAATTGAAGTTGAAGGTCAGTAGACCTTGGTTTGAAATACATAATGACTGTGTGCAAAAAACCTCTAAATATCACTAAAGCAGTTGAGATACAAAAATGTACATGTACCAAAATTTATTCTAAATAACATGTAGGGCTTACAACAATAAGTGTTATTCTCGGTTACCGTACATATTTCCTGGGCAGGGCAAAGTTCATCATTTCAGATCATTGCATTGATGTACAATGTTGGTCATTCCGTGCAGAATGAAATATTTATTTTACTGTTTGTTCTATACCTTATTTCTCCTTAGATCCTCTTGCTACAAGTCCACAGAAAGCATTGGAAGCCATTGGAAATAGTCTACAGAAACAGTATGAAAGGTGGCAGCCAAGGGTAAGCCTGAAAATAGGTGTCCAAAAATGATTTACAATACTTTATTTGATTTTGTGAAAATAGAAGTTAGAAGGACCCATCCATTAAATCATTGCAATTCTAAATTTGTACAATTTTGCCACGTAATGTATTTGTGGAAATGAAAGTTTGTAATCCCATTGCATGGCAAGCCATACCACAAAACCACTGCACTTTATTTAGAAATTAGTTCATTAGCTTTTGATATGATAGATGGCTTCTCTTAATTGAACAAGATTTGATGAGGAAGATTAATTGTTATGGACTTGGAGTTTGACACATGATACAAGGAACTTTAAATACTGGACACTTTTGTGCTACATTTATTTTTGCACTTTTCTCTACGGCCAAAATAACATGCAAACATATTCCTTTTGTGTATAGGTCAATGTAAGGAAATGCAGAATCATAAATTTAAAAACAAGGGAAACAGTTCAAAATTGGCAAAGTGTGAAAAATTAACTGTGTGAAAATGTCCACTTTTACAGTAATTTGTGTACACAAGATATGAAGGAGGCAGGCTTCAGTTATTTTTGAAGAAATGCAGATACTTTTACAAAGAACTGTGGCCAAAGACCCAATTTGTTCCATTCTAAATATTTCACATATTTTGTGCCATAGTCTGCAAATTGATATGATTGCTGTACTGTGTAAATTAATAAGATTTTGTTTTTAATTATTGTCATTTTTGTTTGTCTTCTTTTCTTCAGGCAAGATATAAGCAAAGTCTTGATCCTACAGTAGATGAAGTCAAGAAATTATGTACATCATTAAGGAGAAATGCCAAAGAGGAGAGAGTTTTATTTCACTACACAGGTCATGGAGTGCCAAGGCCGACTACTAATGGAGAAATATGGGTTTTTAACAAGGTAAGTGGATGGAATCAAAGGAAGAAATATAAAAATGAAGGCTACACATTGGAGCATTATTATTATAGTAGCCTCAAGTTTTATAAAGACTTTGCTTTTTCAAAAGTGATGGTTATTTATCGATCAGATTAACGCTTTTGAAACAAGTATGCAAAGAGCGTGTGTGAAAATTGCTTTAATAACTGGAGAACATTAAACAAGAAATCAGATGGACTGATAGCAGACAGGTGTTGGGCCGTTCCAGTTGAAATCCATACACCCCCTATGGCAGACATGACATTAATCTCCTACATAGGGAGTGTTAATTTCAAATGGGACTACCTGAATGGGTGACTCCATTTGAAATTCACACCCCTGTGTGGAAAATTAAGGTCATGTCTTCCGTAGGGGGTGTATAGGTTTCAAGTGGAATAGCATGTATTGTCTGTCAAGTTCAATAGATGGTGCTCTGTAAGGCGTAATATTCTACTTGCAAATACTGATTGTATTTTCTAAAGTCAAATAATCTGTCTTTCCTAAGTTGAATTTTTGTCCTAATTTGAATATTTTTTCCAGACATATACTCAATATATTCCACTGTCAGTGTACGACTTACAGACGTGGATGGGGAGTCCGTCCATCTTTGTATATGACTGTTCCAATGCAGGCCTTATCCTTAAGTCTTTTGAGCAATTTGCTATGCAAAAGGAGCAAGAGAGAGATGTAAGTAGTAATGAAAAATTTATGCATATGATAGATTCTTTATTTTGGGATATTCATTGACATCTTCATTCTCATGCTTTGACTGAATGACTAGGCAAAGCAAGAGGGATCACTTTTACATAAAGCTCTCCTGATGAAAATTAGTGATGTGTAGCACACCTTCAATTATAATCCCAATGGATTATTTCCATTTGAAATTCATATATCCCCTGTGGAAGATATGACCTGAATCTCTCGCACAGGGGGTGTAGATTTCAAATGGAATTATTCATTCAGGCAATCCCATTTGAAATTCACACTCCTTGTGTGGGAGATTTTAATCTAGGAGTGTATGAATAAAAAGGTCTTGTCTTTCTTAGGGGTTGTATAGATTTCAACTGGAATACCCCATTGGCATCAAATTTAATCACGCACCTGCTACGCTTTCCTAAACATTGTCAAGACAGCTCATCTTCAATTTACAAACTATTACTCTTGAACTTTGTGTAGCTAGCTGGATTGAATTATAGGCTGTTATTCAAACAAATACTTTTGGAGACAATCAAGAGCCACAATATTACTCGGAATAAATACATTCTGTGGTTGTGATGATACATACTCTTGACTTTGTCTTAGTCAATGATGATTGTTTCTGATGAAAAGTTATTAAAAAAATTTTTACCAACATGTAATTCCTACTTTAAGTTTTGGATTAATTACAACGAAATGTATTATTATTTCTAGTCTATAACCATACATATATGCAATATACAACTTCCTAATTTGTCATTATATATGTATGATTTTGTATGTAGAATGAAAACCAGAACTTTCATAATCTTCAAATATGAGACCACACTTCCTGACTTACTGAAGGATGGTGGAAGTTAAACAGCAATGTTAGTTTCAATATTGTGAAACTCTAGATAACAGCTGGACTGCTATTATTTATAGAGATATCATTTTACTGTTTCAGTATTTCATAAATTATTATTATTATTTTATTTCTTTACTTTGTTAGGAATTGCAAGCTTATAGCATGTAGCGATTTGTAGTCAAGTAAAATATTTGAATATTCTGGTGCATTTTATATTTCATTTTTATCTTAAATGACAGAGGGAGACTTGGTGTGGGTGGGTGGGTGTGTGTTGGGGGGAGGGGTGATGACTGCATTTGTTCATGATAAATGTTTTATTTTGTACTCAAGCAAAACATTTCATTTGTGCTAGGTTTCCTATGAAATACCTTCCAATAATAATATAAATTATAATTATTTTTACCCAAAGGCCTTACATCATCCACAAATATCAGGCATTACATCACGCACACAGATGTCCATGCCTCCACCAGCCAAGAACTGCATTCAACTGGCTGCGTGCGGCTCGAGGGAATTACTGCCCATGAATCCAGAGCTTCCAGCTGACCTCTTCACTTCATGTCTTACTACACCAATTAAAATAGCACTTAGATGGTAAGTAAGTTATAGGCTGTATGAAAATGATGGGTACTAACTCAAATAGTTTCTAGTGATATTTGGACAAGGCTACTATATTAAGATCCCCCTAATTTGTACATTAATGTTATAAAATGTTTATAGTGCTGTGCATAGAATGGGTCAGGTAAAAAAGTTTTTTGGTAAATTTTAGTTGTGATTTTTGCACTGATCTGCACCGACCAACGTTTTGATGCATAATCGGCCATT
Organism: Amphiura filiformis; assembly: GCF_039555335.1. NCBI lineage: Eukaryota > Metazoa > Echinodermata > Ophiuroidea > Amphilepidida > Amphiuridae > Amphiura > Amphiura filiformis. Next base: position 92,334,690 of record NC_092628.1, on the reverse strand, counting down.
CAGATTATCGGTCTGTTGCTGTGATTGTCAGACGATTGAACCCCACTTCCATGTTTACGCTCTGTACGCTCTCAACGTGTAAACAAGTGCCGTTTTTCTTTGCCAAACACTGTATTGAAACCATGTTGTTTGATTATATTTGCAGGTTTTGCAATCAGAAGAGTAGTGATTTGGTTCCAGGAATAACGTTAGAGTTACTAGACAAGTAAGTGTATTGAAAATATCTTTAATTGTAATGTGGATGGAAGAAAGAACTTGGAGGAGGAGGGGAAGAGGTAGAGGTATAACACTTGTAAAGACAGATGAAACTGTATTAGTTTAACCGATTACAATCATAGGGCCTAAAGAGCTGTTCAAGTTGAAATCCACATACCCCCTATAATTTCCCACATGGGTGTAGATTTTAAATGGAGTTATCCATTCAACTATCCCCATTGCCCATTTGTAATTTACACTCATTGCCACCATATGGGGTGTATGGATTTCAAGAAGAAGAGCCCACAATTGAGAATACATGAGTTTCATTTTGTGCAGGTGTTAATTTTTGCCCTTACTTTTGTTATTACAGAATTCCAGGTCGTCTGAATGATAGGCGGACACCTTTAGGGGAACTCAATTGGATCTTCACTGCAATAACAGACACAATAGCATGGAATGTATTACCCAGAGGTGAGCATAGCAAATTCAGTTAGGCAACTCGGGTTAGACAAGGACTTCTAAATTGGAAATGGCAAATGTCCTTGGGAACCTCTTGGCAATTTCTAAGCTTGCCTTCAGTCAAACATGAAAAGTAATAGCAAACTTCACAATTCAAAATTGCATGAGGTCCCTGGAAAAGAAACCATGTTGAAGTAAGTAGGGGATTAATTGTAGTAATACAGACATGCATGTGTTTGAAGCATATACTACAGTGTTCACTTGTTTCTCAGACACAGCACATGCATTTGAAAGCAGCAAGTGCGTCCCACAAAGGAATGCTGTTGTAAACTACGCACAACTGGAAAATAATAAACCAATCACGCTATGCAATGTTGTTACTAGCAGCCAGTCACTAAGATCATAGCTTCTACGTAGTATGCACACACATTGTCACAACACTTGCAATGCATGTACACCTGTGTTTGAGAATTAAATATAGCAGCAGGACACATACTGACCACATGTATGCTATTATCTTGTTTATTACAGAACTCTTTCAGAAGTTATTCAGACAAGACTTATTGGTTGCCAGTTTATTTCGTAACTTCCTGTTAGCTGAACGCATCATGCGTTCATATAATTGTACTCCACTCTCTAGTCCAAGGTTACCACCAACATATCAACATCCTATGTGGTAAGAAATATTTGCTTATTATTATTAAACCTACATTTCTACCAAATTCAGATGTTGGTGTGATTTTTACAAGCATATAGTTTGCACAACTATGATATGTGAAAGAAGTATTTTAACACAGATAAAATTATTTACATGAAGTTTGATTAGGAGTCTTACCTACTTTCATTCTTGCACATGCAAAGCTGTTGAATTCAGACACCAAGCTTAAAAATAGGAATATAAGTAGTCAATGCTGGCGTAGCCATTAATAAGTTATTTATTATTTTTTAAATCAACAAATTATTATCTGATTGACCTACATTATTATGTTAATTGATAAAGTTCTGCACATATATAAATTCATAATCAGCAATACTCCAAATAAGCAGGTTCACACTCTGCATGTGCTAATTTGCGCGGTTAAATTTTCACATTTCAGGCAAGCATGGGACCTAGCAGTAGATATATGTCTTTCTCAGCTGCCAGCATTATTGAATGGTGCTGAATACAAACACAGTCCCTTCTTTGCTGAGCAACTCACTGCATTTCAAGTCTGGCTCACCATGGGGTCAGAGATGAGGGAACCCCCTGAACAACTACCAATTGTATTACAGGTTAGTACTCATTATCTGTATAGATATATTTTAAGGCTTTAGACTCTCTGTATTGGTGTGTGGCCATAGGGGTTCGAGCCACAGCGCAGTCCCTGTTTATTCATGTGAAGTAATTAAACCAACTTGAAGTTCCCCTGGGCAAGGAACTAACTGCGTATTGTGTCAGTTACCTGAATACCAGTGCGAGAACTTTGGGAGCGGATCCTGGCTGTGATGGTTTATTGTGGTATGTATATGGTGTGGGCTTCATAAATATGGTTTGTTTTAGGCCACATGCAGTGGTCAGCGAATTCTTGTAAAGTTTGCTGAGCCTTGTGGGTTTATGCCTGTGCGTAGCGCACTATAAATCACTGCTTTGGTGTGTGCTTGTTTGTGTGTGTATCAGTGTTTGTGCATGCATGTTTATCTGTAAACAGTTAATGTATGTTTGTCCATAAAAATCAGAATGCATTGCATGTTCATGACAAGTAGTGAAGCCAACAGCAAATAATCTCTTCTGTAATAAACTATTCCGGTTGAAGTCCATACACCCTCTATGGAAGACATGAGCTTAATCTTTCACACAGGGAGTATGTACTTCAAAGTAAGTTACCTGAATGGTGGACTCCATTTGATGTATACACACCTGGTGTGAAAGATTAAGGCTGTCTCTTCTATAGGGGTATTTGGATTTCAAGTAGTAAAGCCCAATACTGTAGGCTGCTGAGGATTTTTTTACAAACTCGTATTTATGACACAATTTGAAAGTGTGTTTTATGTATTCTTTTACAGGTGCTATTAAGTCAAGTGCACAGGTTACGAGCATTAGATCTACTAGGTAGATTTCTAGACCTGGGTCCATGGGCTGTCAGTCTGGTAAGTAAAATAATCATATGAATAGAATTTCTTGTTACTAAAATAAATAAAATAATACAGGATATTGATTTATGTTTTTCACACACTGTATCTTAAATCAATTTTGAGCTTAATTCCCTTTAGCCCTAATGACTATTCTTACCATATCTGATTGACTCAGCAATACATGATATAGCTAACTATAAATCACAGTAGTTCTTAGGCTGATAAATCAGCTGATAGTACCCATGGAGGTAAGCTGATTTCAGCTCTTTTTATTTTTCAACTTTTTTTGAACACTTGTACATAATATTTTCAAATATGTGGTCAGTCGCACCCCCGTGATTTCTTATGATTTATGCAAATTTATATAATTTATGTAAAATTATAGTTGTGTGCTCTAATCATCTTGTTTCTGATACATTTCCTTCTCAACAGGCTCTTTCTGTAGGTATATTCCCATATGTTCTGAAGCTTCTACAAAGTTCAGCTAGGGAACTGAGGCCACTTCTAGTATTTATATGGGCAAAAATATTAGCTGTAGATAGGGTAAGTGAAAAAGATTAAAAAGCTGTACATAAACCATGGATTGTGATCCTAAAATGTCACAAAATCATATCCCTAATGTTAGAAGTGCTTTTTGGCAAATGAAGTAAAGATGAAAGCAATTAAGAAAGTAATTATACCATGCAGCCTGTCGTAGCTTCTCCAATATTCACATGTAGTCCTCATGCAACACGAGCTGCCAAAAATTATTTATTTCAACAATGGAAAGGAGAAACAGTGTTAAATATTTTGAAAAACAGACACCTGTTCTTCACCTTGATGTGAGAGATGTAGCCAAAATATACCATTTCCCAAGCAGCTGCATATTGTAGACCACCTCAGAGCACCTTGCAACAGGATAATGCTGTGATTGATCTAATCAGTGCCCTCTTATAATTCATGATGGCATCTTGTACCCTTTATTATTATTATTATTTGAAAAATGTTAATCTAATGTTTTGTTACTGATCCTATTTTTAGATCATTACACTAGAAAAGTGACAATATCCCATTATGTTCTGAACTTCTAACATAACAATTTTGTTTTTTTTTCTTTCCAGTCATGCAAAGCAGATCTTGTAAAAGACAATGGTCACAAATACTTCCTCTCGGTACTGGCTGACCCATACATGCCGGTGAGTGCTGCCAAGAACACCATGGTCTGTAATAGAGTTGAGTATCGCTGGTCTTAACCTACTCACTCACCATGAATTATTCTCATTACAACAAGGGCACACTCTACAGACAGACATGTCTGCTTTAAAAATGGGTCCTAATGATAGAGGGGATTGACTTTACTTGGGGTTGAGGAGGGGACAAAGCTCGGTTACAAAGGGGTGGGGGATGGTGCTGCTACTTTCTGGGTTAAAATCGCACTCTTTGAGGATATCCTTCATTTAAGCATACACAATATTAGCCTATTATCAAGACATCATTGACGTATTAGACCAATTTTTTCCACAAAGTCTTAATTACTAGGCTATATATAATTTGGTTCACGTCAAGTTTGGTAATGACGTATTTGCGTATTTCGCTGGCATCAGTATCAAATCACACGCATAAACTTAATTGTGTAAAGGGTACACGTGCACGCGTACAAGGGCGGTTTGTCAACATCTTTGTGGCACAACCGCAAAAAAGCATTGATGTCACTACCGAACTTGAAGCAAACCAATGTATAACTAGCATGCTTACTGAAGGTAACAAACTTCTTAAGAATCAAATCTATACTGATTTTGGCCCAGAATCTTTCAGCAATGGGCTATTTAATTTGAAATCCTTACACCCCATGTAAGACATGGCCTTAATCTTCCACACAGGGAGTGGGAATTTCATCTGAAATCTACACCTCCTGTTGAGAGAATAAGGTTGTGTCTTCCTTCGGGGATGTGAGGATTCCAACTGGAATAGCCCAAAATTTTGATAACGCAAAAAGAATTGTTTTATAGTGAAAGGGTGTAAATATCTGTGCTACTTTATTTATTCTTCCTAGTTGTCAGTTCAGTTATTATTTTATGTGAAGTGTGTGTTTTAGGTGAGAATGAAATAGTTCATAGTGATTGATGTTATGCATGATATTTGCTCATTTCATTTTTGCCATTTCAGATACCCTCATTCTTTTCACCTGGATTTCATTAGAAGTAAAAATGCAGTATATTTTTTGTTATATTATTTTGAATAAAGATAGTAGGGTTGTGGAGTTGTTGTTAGGATTGATGCATGGTGATGAGGGATAAAAGCTGCAGGGAACATATGCAAATTCCTCTTTTTAAAGAGGTGAACCTCTTCTATTTTTAATTGCACATCAATTATTTTTATTCTATTTTTCTTTTGTTCCCTTTTCAGTGAAGCTCCGCGACACCTTAAAGAAGGGCTTGTGACCCAAATTTAGGCCACAACCCTGTTTGGGAATCCCTAGAACACAATTCTAACCTTGTTATTACTTTCAAATACTGCCTTTTTATTTGAGATATGACCACATGACATAAATCCACCTTGCATGTTAACATTACATTAAAGGTGTGTGACTAGATCAAAATCCTCATCCCCAACTTGACCTCAACTGAGATTTTTATATCTGAAGATAGCTCATTATTCTTCTCATTACCCCTGTATAACACTTTACCCCTGCAGCCTGAGATATGTTTCATTAAGATGGTGTCAACAAAAACTGGGTAAAAATGGTTCATTTCATACCCCTGAATATCGGACCATGTCATGCATTTAGTGTTCATTGATATTAATCGTGTTAATAAAAGTTGCAAAACTTGAGCTGGTCCGAATACAAATTACCTGCATTTCATAGCCATGACAGCATCCGGGTCTGTAACATCCACACATAGTATGCATCATCGGACATTATGCCAAGATAGGAAATTACCTGTTTAGCACACACTCCTTTTGCATGCTCACCATATTTATTTTGCATGTATGATTTCTACAAGTGTTTGATCAAGCCTTTTGTGTATGTCTCCTATTCAGAATTACAAGCATTCCCTGCTTGTAATATTATGGGTTGGTTGGTACAGATTGATAAGTCCATTCTTTGTGAATGGACTAAGTCATACAATGTGATTTGCTCCCCAGAAACGCCCTTAATTTTTCTTTGAATTTCAGTCCTCCACTGTAGCTAAGAAATAATTCACAGCTATCTCTGTACTAACTTCTATGCATGGTGTAAAAAGCTCACCCATTCAGCCATGAAGAACACACTGTTAATCCCCTAATCATAACAGGTGCCATGATAAACACACCTATATAGTGTGTCTCATCTTGAGTTGGGAGTGATGCCATGTTGGATTTCGCAGTAATAGATTTTAATCTTGCGGGCTAACCTAATAATCCTGGGCCTGTACACACTCGTAGAAGGGACACTTATTCATACAGTAGCAACTGTATAAACACACTGATTTGAATTCGCCACTGTGTAATCCGACATGGCGTTACTCTCTAATTGAGACGAGACACCCTATATAATCATAACATATTTTGCCTTATTCCAGGTTACAAGTTGTTGCCACAAGGCCCAATCTGCAATAGCTGCCAGGTGTCATATTTTTAGATGTTTACAATATAGAATGCAGGAATTTGTTAAATGTCTATAGAGCAGCTATTACAGGTAGGGCCTTGTTGCACCTAATCATAACATGTTTTGCCTTATTACATACTTCTGTCCTTATCCAGGGTGAGCATCGAACCATGGCTGCATTTGTGTTGGCCATGATAGTAGAGGGCTATTTGAATGGCCAGGTACGTACTGTAAGTAATAATTAACTCCATTCATTCTCACTGTTCAGTGATGTTATGTGTAACCAATATCTACCCTATTGGTATGTATGTGCCCTGTGATTGTATGTCAAGCTACTTCTTTTCCTGCTAGGTATGTATTGTACAGGTAGATCTTTCTTGCTTAGGGTAAATAAAGGGCAAAGGGGATGTACCTGTGTTCACAGGCCGGAGTGCCCATCTCTCTTTCTAAGCAATTAGGCCAGACTCTATATAACTCTCCATATAATGTTGCTGCGGGGGATCACCACACCTCCTCCACAGCGAGTCTGTTACCTTCCAGGCTTTGAATAAAGCGGGTACCTGTTTGTACAACTGGGTTTGGAGAGGCAATAGGGGTGAAGAACCTTGCCTAAGTGCACAACACCGCAGAGACTTTTAATTGTATCCATGACCTCGAGCTACCTCACAATTGTGAGTCATTAGACTGCTGCACCACCGTGCCCCCTAGGTTATTGACGGGGGTATGTACAGGGTAAAAGCTGAGTTGAATAGATACAGCTTATCAATTAAATTAAGATTTCCACTCATCTCATTGTGCATTTAGAATTGGGTAAATATACCATGACTGTATTTGGTCCTTTGGATGGATGTTAAGCTATTGGTATTTAACACAGGCAGTTTTGCTAAAAGATGGTTGGTACTTAACCCTGACCGTCCCCATCAATCCTAATGTAATTTGTACTTCACAATCAGCAATGCATTGATCATAACTTAAGTGAAGTTTGCACTACGATTAAATGCATAATGCAAAGAAGAAGGAATAATGAAAAGTATGTGCAAAAGTGAAGGGAATTTTTTAGTGAAGCATATTTAACAGTAGTTGTTGGACTTGACAGAAGTTACAAAAGAAGTTAGTTGTTGCTTTGCCTTTATACAGCAAGGCTGGTCTGTACAAATTTAATGATCCACAGCTTTATTTCTGTTGCACAACATTATAAGCACCAATGCTTGTTTACTACTAGCACATTAAGTTTCATCCAGTTCTCCCCATTATCATTTTCTTTATAATCTAATGAATGTGAAATGTATATTATGAGCAGGGACGTAGCACATATCATGCAATTTAATATGGGAAGAAGGCACCAAAGTGTTTTGGAAATTATGAAAAATTCCTTTGTGTTTGGGTGAATAAGGGTGGGATCTTGTTTGGTACAAGTTGTCTTAGTGCTACATCACTGATTCTGAGTTTAAAATTGAATGCAACCTGTAGATGAGTTGACCTCAATGTTTATTAACGAAGGCAAGGGACTGGTATATCGATATGCTTGAGCGAACTGCATACATCCACTACACTGTTCAATAGCCTTAAGCCTAAAAAAAATTGGCGTAACATAAAAAAAAAAAAAATAGGGTAGGTCGGCAATTTATTTTTTTTAATAATTATTTTACACACATTTTGAAATTGGAAGTTGGAACTTTTTTTAATTTTTTTTTAATTTCAATTTTTTTGCAAAAATATAAGGAAAAAAATCTAGGGTCGGGCCTATTTTTAGGGTCGGACAAACTGCCTGGCAATAACGTCACAAGTCAACTCATGTATAAAACCCTGCATAGAGTATTAAATATTAAATAGAGTATGAAATATTTGATTTTATCCTGTTCCAAAATTTTATAATTTCTTTTGAAAATCCATTGATTCTTGTGTTCGATGCATACCTGCCTCTAGAGCAATATATAATCCATTTCAGTGTGTTCGTAAGCAGTCTGTGCTTGAGGATGTCAACATGTCATTAGAGAGCTAGGATTAACATGATATCCTCCTGATATGGGAGGCTAGGGTAAATCATCAGGGAAGGGTTGGTTTGGGTGAGTTGAATCCTCAACATCTCAGGACCACACTGAATCAAAATGTTTTGTTTTATGCAATTATCTATTACGAAGTGTAGCGTATATTTTTGTTATGGCCTGACTGATATCGTGTGTGTCCGATTTGCCTGTTTTGAGAGGTAGAAATTGTAGATATACTACAGTTTGTCCACTCTGAAGTACAAAGTGGCACAGTGCGTAGTGCTGCGTCTCTGCTGCAGGTATGCGTGCCTTCAAAGTCGGCACAATGTGTGCGTCCGCGTCTGTACTTTGTACTTCAGAGTAGACTGACTGTATTGTGAGAAATGGGTAAAAGATGAAGGCGATTATGTGAAGTGAACTGGTATCATTTCTGTGTTTGTGGCCACTAATGGTTGAAAAAGTGAATGTATGAATCTTTAGAACTCCAGTTGCTTTTATAGTAGATATGGGACTTTTGGTCAAGGGTGTTTGGCTAGCCATACATGCACCAGAAGGATGTATTTTGGTTTCAATTTATAGAAATGCGCCTCCAATTTAAATGAAAAGTGTGTTTTAGATTTTGTAAGATTCTCTCAAAGTTAAGAAAAGGTACCAGTTCTAAGTTGTACTTGAGCATGAGTGTGTTCATTGTATGTGCATTTGCGAGTGCTTGTTGGTGTATAAATGAAGGGGGTGTGAGTGATTCATATAAAGATTATGTACTTGGTTGGTTACCTGAAGTTGACCATCTGATGATGAACCTTTGTAAGAATCATTAACTGTATGATCTAGTTGGTAAACATTTTTAGTAATTTTTATAAACCCTTAATGCTGTATGTGCTGCCCATAAGCTTCAATATAAAAAGATTTGAGATATTTTTTTAAAGAACCACAGAACCAATCCTGGGCTTGTTTGCGCTCATTTTAATGCATTGTTCCTGCTGATTCAAATGTGGTAATGGAAATGTACAATTCTGAAATTGTTAAAGAAAATTTGAAACTTGTTATCTGCAATTGACCCCCATTTGGAGAGGGTTTAAATGACCTTAACATTATAATGCTTATGTCCAACTAATGCATAAGATCATGTCTTGTATTTTGCAGCCTTGGGTATCATAGCAAAGCTGCCTCTTAACATTGTAATGCTAACGCCCAACTAATGCATAATATTGTGTGTTGTATTTGGCAGGAGGCAGCCTTACAGGGTAACGTTGTAGCTATCTGTTTGGAGCAGCTGAGTGATAACCATCCATTGTTACGTCAATGGTTAGCTTTATGTCTTGCCAGGGTGTGGACCAATTTTGATGCTGCTAGGTGGTGTGGTGTCAGGGACAGTGCTCATGAGAAGCTTTATACACTACTTAATGACAATCTACCTGAGGTAAATAAATGAAGTTTGAAAATATTGATTAATCAGATGCGTAATGCATTACTCATAATGTTTGAAATATGTATTCTTATGTTAAACATAGTGACATGATTATGATTAGTGTAAACAATCATATAATGCCTCCTGCTTATGGAACATGCTGTCACCAGTGAGTTATTGGTGTAGTGTGTTTGTTCACATCTTCTGAAGTAGTTTCCGAAGATTTCCACTCAGCTTCTGACAATATCATGTAGTGTTAGAAACTCACGCTTAAGAGTATTTTAGCTAACTTACCAAAGATCAATAATTTTGACTTGTGCAAATGGTTTGATATCTCATTCACCACATGCATCATGTATTTTACATTGTTCTAGGTCAGAGCCTCGGCAGTAATAGCACTAGGAACTTTCATAGGCAGTGGCTCAGATAGGACGGACCATGCTACCAATATAGACCACAATGTAGGCATGACTCTTATCAATGTTGCCCAGGATGGCAGTCCTATTGTCAGAAAGGTAATAGATGTGTAGTGTATGCTACCAATATAGACCATATAGTGTAGGTATGACTCTTATCAACATGGCCCAGGATGGCAGTCCCATTGTCAGAAACATAATAGTTATATTACTAAATAAATAAAAAAACTGTTTGCATCTAATAATCAAAAGATGAACTTTGATTCCAAGGAATCACTACATTTCAGATTTTAAATATTTTGTTCTCAGAAATGGTTCTTGTTACTTGATGATGTACTGCTTAATGTGAGTGAACAATGCAAGATAGATCCCGGCTGATACAGGTTATGAAATAGTACCATTTCATTAACCATTTGGGTAATTTCTAATTAATTCCCTTGCAAAGAAGCAGACTACATTATCATCAATGCACTCTTAACTGGTCGAGCATTGACGAGATGATGACATAGTTTTTGCAAAGGAATTCTGGAACAAAAGGGTTGAAAAAATTGGAATGTTTTCGATGTTAAAGTAAAGCATAAAGCACCAAAATTATCTATAAATAGATATTGATAGTGTACTGTAATATCGCTGATGTGATTATTCAACAGGAACTAGTAGCAGCGTTGTATCAACTCATCAGGCAGTTTGAAGGCCAGTTTGCATCCATTGCCAGGCAGATCTTAGAAGATGACATTAGGAAGGATGAGAATCTGACGCCTGCAGTAGCAGGCACAGCATCTGGTGGGTTCACGGTGGTATTGCATGGCGAGTCTGCTGTCAAAACTAATGGTATAGTCATATGCATCTTGTCTTGTAGCCCTTGTTCTTGACTTTCATACTGTCATTCTTTGTATAATATAAGTAAGATTCCTTTCACTAAATTTGCATGATTCAAACGCTCAGCGCGTAATTATGCAGTACTCAAACAATGTGTGGATAGAATAGCATTAAGACCTCCCTGTTCGCAATGCGGATGATACGCGTACTTCTTGAAAAGGAATCCTGCTTGATATTTGAGTTTTTCTTCTGAAAGTCCAGCATCCATGAACATCAAAGGCAGACAGCTTGCAATGCTTTCCTGGTCTAAATCTCATCAAGTTTCTGAAACTTGTGATGAGACAAAAGTTCTGTAATATGTTTAGATATTTGAAATGCCTTGTGAGTTTTAAGGAAAACTTAACTTTTTTTAAAATTAGGGTCAAAATGGCACAAGGGCCTAGATTTTGACGAGAATCACAGAATCGATTCTTGTAATGATTTTCGTAAGATTTGGTTGCGAGAATCAAAATCTCTCATTGTATCATACAGTAAGTGCAGAGACTATGATGGATTTTGATTCTCGCAGACCAAGACGAAATCTGGGATCTGAAAAAAGTATCTTAAGATGTAGAAATTTATTTCTTTGGTTTTTACCTCAGATGAAAATTATTGGCATCCAGATACTTAATAATTCCACAAATCCTTATGGATTATACTGAAGATAATAAACTGCCATGTTTGCACATCATCAAGGGAGAAAGTAGTGTGCATTTGGAAATGATGGCCACATGATCATCAAACTTAATTTTTGCAGCACGCTTGTTTGCATTTTGTGTGAAAAGCTAAAGATCATGTGCACAAACCTGTAAGTTCATATGCCAGATAGCATTTGATTTGATTTGATAGGCTTCATCAAAACATTTCATGTGTACACTAATTTGATCCTGGTGCACAGCAAGGCAAAACAACTTTGACTTTCCGATGACATTTATCTCAAGGTGGGACAGGATGCTGGACCTTCCATCTTAGTGACTGAAGTGCTAAATATTGCGCTAAAATGATATGGTATGGATCAAAATTTTAAGTTAGCGCTTGCACGTGTGTACATGTACATTAACAGATGCTAATTGTGTGCTTTAAGTCGGTTTAGTTATTTTTGCAATGTGATGTGATAATTTAAACTGATAGGGAGTGTATATTCCATAAGTTGGTTGTATTTTCAAGTGGTTTCCAAGATTGTACGAGAAAGCTACTAAGAAAGCAAGGTTTGGGAATAGGTATGTTAAAGCATTATTCATGGTTCATTTAATGAGTGTCAGCATTCAAGTATGGTTTAGTGATGATATCGGTACATGTAACACAAGAAAAATGAAATCCAAATGTTTTGTTGTGTTTTTCTTTGTACGTCCAATGTTACTTTCCCTTTCCAGATTATTGTTTGAACACTATTGTCCTTTGTTTACATTTTCCTTCTCCCCAGTACTTATGTTGGATTTGTTGTTTCTTTGCTCTCCTGCATTTCATCTGTGTGTAATTTTGTCCTCTAGCTCCAAACCTAAACCTAACACCTGCCCTAATCTTAACCCTTATCACAAAACTATTCAAAATCTTAACCTATAAATCATAATAAAGACCATGGACAAAATGACAAGAGATGAAATGAGAAAGGCAAAAGTGGCAATAGTTATTGTATGAAGATGTTCTTTGACTCAAAATTACCTCTTGATTGTTAACTTGAAACTATTAAACTACCTGATATCAGCAGTAGATTTGAGCATTGCTGATAAAGTGTATATAAATGACATAGGGATAAAATGTGACAGTTTCACTTATCAGTTAAGAACACTTATGGTTGATTTGTCTTAATTGTCTAGTTATTGTACCACCCCTTTCAGTGTGTTTTATGTTGTGATTTTATCATTTGTACCCTCTATCTCTCCGGCATCTATTATGGTGGGCATGTAGCTGTAGCTGTTCTGACTCTATCCACCCTTTGTCTAGGTAACTTCTGAGGTTTCCTACCGATACATGTATCAATAAGTGTTAGTGTCTGTAATCAGTAACTTGAGTCCACTGTTTCTGGTATGGTCAAGATTATCACCATGTACATCCATATGCACACAAATCCACATACAGACACTGAGTGCTAATACAGAGCAAGGTCTCCAAAATAATCTACAAAATGAAAACCTAAAGTAGTATCAAGTTCACCAACTGAGACCAAGAATGTTAACCCTGTACATAGAAAGTTATATTTTATTTCCAAGTTTTCTTGTCATCTCTGAAATATAAAATGTCAAGTTTAGACTTACTCACACGTCTATACACATAAATACCTACCAAATCCCTATTGTCCATCCATCACCAGAGATAGTTTGGTTATTGACTGTCCAATAGAGATCATACATGTTTTGTGCTTCTTTTGAATACATGTCCACTTTGCATAGGGCTTCTTGAACACACACACACACAATGTACATACACATACAACCTACACCCCCTCCAGTCCCCCCCACACCTCCACCCCCACACACACAAATCATATTCATGTACTTGGTGATTGGGTTCACACTAATGTGCACTTGTATACTTGTTTATAAGTTCAGTGTATACACTGGGACAGGCTAGAGTAGGGATATTTCAACAATACTGCATTGAATGTTTTATCTCTGTCGAAAGTCTTTCACTTAATAGGCAGTTTGCCTTTATGGCAAGATGTGATGTGGTCATCAATTTAAGCTGGTGTATGCTTGCTCTTATGATATGTCAGAGTCAAGGAAATGAATAGTTTTTTCTTTCTGTCTTTGTATTTGATGTTCATATTAGGCTGCAATTTCTGGTTAGTTGAGGAACTATCTCAATAATCTGCATTTTGTTTTGATGTTTTTCTTCTTGCAACACTTGTAACATTGTGTGAAGTTCTATTTTAACAAAACTTTCTGACATTTTATTACGAAACAAAGAAAAATATCAATCCTTGATAACAAGTTTATCTTAATATTCTATGTTCTTATCCATGTGCATTCCATCCCAATGTTTTGTTGTGTCTTCATGTACCTCACCCATACATATCTGTTACCATGGTTGCGTGATTGAAGTGACTCGTTATAACACTGTATAGTAATGTAACTATTGTATTACCAGTCGGTGTGTTCTGTTTATTGGTGTATCCTAGTGTAAGACAATAAACAAAAGATTGTGCCTGTAATCTATACATGTTTTCATTTGGCTAAGCTATTTTTAGTCTCGGTCCCAGCCGATAAACAAACTGACTGGCGACAACTTCATAGTATGTCTTTTCTGATTGGCCAATCATCATCATAAGAAAATGTTCCGATTGAGAATTGGCCGTCAATCAGTGCTGGGTTTCAACGCATGCAGCGGTTGAGTGACCGCTAATACGCGAGTATTCACTGTGAGTCGCTGCATGACGTGAAAGGCGATATCAGATGATTGGCGCCTCAGTGGCTGCTAAGCTAGCATATATTTTGCATCTGCGGTATCTACAAATAGTGAGGGGCCTCCCATGTTTTGTGTCACTTACACAAGTCACGTCCTATAGCCAATTGAAAACAGTTTTATTTGGAAATTCATTAACCAATCAGCGATCGTCATTTCGGGGTTGATGCAGACGGTTTGTTTAGTGACCGAGGAGCACAAATCAGCTGGGACCGAGACGAAGCTTATTTTATGCATTTTGGTGCAAAATTAAATTCAGTTGTTCAGAGCAAAGTGGAAGAATTAGCGGCAGAATTAGAATATAAACATAACGTCACTAGATGTCAAACACGATGCATGTCACTGCATGATGCACTGTCATATTCAAGGCATGTCCACTCTAAAATCACTAAAATTTAACATATGAGTGTAAATCAATTGTAAGTTAATATCAAAATATCACTAAAATAGATTGGGTTTGCAGGTAAGTTTGATGAGGTATAATGGGATATTCCAGTTGAAATCCTCTATGAGAGACACAACCTTAAGTCTACCACTCAGCGGGTGTAGATTTCAAATGGAGTCGCCCAATCAGGTAACCCCGTGTGAAATTCACACTCCATGTGGAAGACTAAAGTTATGTCTTACATGGGAAGTATGGATTTCAACTGGACTAATCCAATAGGAATACAGACATACAATGCAAATGTTTGGTGGCAGAAAGTATTGTTGCTGTTAAGCATGCAACAAAGCTACATATATGTGACATGATCAAGGGGATTGAGTCGGATGTCGCTAATATTGTTTTTGAGATATTGGCAAAAACAGTGTTCAAATTCTTTTGTTTTATATTGTTTTCAGCCATTGAAAAATTATCTATAACTCAGTAACCAGATGTCCGATTTTGATGGGGTTTGCATCAAAATGTAGCATTCGTAAACTGCCAGAAAATGATGTAAAAAAATTGAAAATTGCCGACATGCGACTCATTCCCCTTGATCATGTCACATATATGTAGTGTGTGTTTAAAATGTTATACATGTTGTAGCATTCCGTTGTAGTGTGTTTCTGATTAACAACATATTGCTATTGATTTTGATCTAAAAATGTTAATTCTTTCAAAACACTGTGTAGTTTGCGCTCAACATCAAGTGTGTGCATTGGACCCTGTTCAAAATGTTTAGTAGTATGCTTATTTTGTAAAAGGGATTTAGCTTCCAATTTTACAAAATGTTACGCTTTTATGTTCAGTATGATCAGCAATATGATCTCATGTTTCTCTCGTTTAAATTAAGTGATCGGGTTATTATTGATTGAAACATGTATATAGAATAGATTCAGGATGAATTTCTGAATGGGAAAAAATCTAGATGCAGATTTATTTTTAGAAATATGGCTCAGTGTGAAAGCAAACAAAACATTGCTGTGTAGTGCAAGAATGCTGTATCGGAATTTTTTTTCATTTTACAGAAGCATTTTGTGATCTCAATCTTTTTACTAATTTATTGTTTTTTAATTAAAATTTAATTAATTGCTTCTAAGTCTTGTAAGATATCTTAAAATATATGCATTTACCTTATTTTCATAATACATTAATTTTCACTTTTGCCCAAAATGTTAATTAACAGCATTTTTTCACTGATCCAAAGAAAACCACATGTCCCAAAACTGAGTTATTGAAGACCAGAATCTTAGTCAAGAGCAATATGGATGGATTGGAAATATTCTTATGAATGGAAAACTTGCAAAAGTTTCATCTATACTATGATCAGCTCGTAATAGGTGGGAATTATTTGTTTTTTATTACTGCGCAAGTCAATAATGTACGAACGTACGCTCATGTAAATTCACAAAAGCGTCCATCATTCACACAATATGCAAAGCGCAGTACGCCTTGGTATGCGCCCAGCTGTATGTACGCAATTCTATATCAATCCACAATGTTATGAGTCTCGCCTATTACGAGCTGATTAGAGTATACTAGTGTGAGCAATGCTCAATATCTGAATCACATTTTGATGCCAATTTAGATCATATTGTTCTATTCCAGTTGAAATCCATACACCCCTATGGAAGGGAATGACCTTAATCTTCCACACAGGGTTTGTAGATTTCAAATGGAGTCGCCCATACAGGTAACCCCATTTGAAATACATACTCCCTGTATGGAAGATTAAGGTTGTGTCTTCCATAGGGGTGTATGCAGTGGCGTAGATTTCTTTTTGACATTGGGGGGATGGAGTAGTATGGTCAATCCAGCATCTTTTGGAGACAGAATAAGTTTATGGTACTATTGCGCGCGAAATTTTTGTTACTTTTTTGAAGCTAAACTGATGAAATATGTTGTAAAAGTAGAATAAGTGCGGTCGAAGCGCTTGAAAATTTGCACTTTTGGGGCAAAAATGTGCAAATATGGGGTTAATTTGGTCAGAAACCCATTATCAGGCATCAACATTGGGGGATGATTGTATGGACCATCCCCTGGCAAAATATTGGGGGATAAATCCCCCATCCCCCAGGATCTACGCCTATGGGTGTATGGATTTCAGTTGGAATAACCCAATCTCAATCTGCTCTGATTTTATTCAAATTTTGACCATTTTGTCTTATAAGTTCTTTGGTAATATCAAATCTACAATTTAAATTAAACCTAAAAAAAATGATTTGCGTAACAAATGGTACCGTTCATGTCATTGCCGTTAATTTGCGTTGAGTGCATGCACTAGATTGGTCTTTTTGTGAGGTGTGTTTTGATGACAGTTTGTCTCTTTCATTGGATTAAATCAATATTTTTGGGTCAAGTAAATACTACAATACTTTCATGAATTGATATAGAATTACTCATATCATTTCATTAGGTGGTGGTTTGTTTTAAAGGCTGTATTCTATCCAGCCAATTGTTTCCTAAATTTATGCCAGCAGTTTCACCTCCGAATACATTGATTATTAGTTCTTACTGAAAGGATAGATATTCAAATCACCATTTCCATACAACACATTGATTTAATTATTATCATGAATCTGTAGAAGAGACTAACTAACCCACGTGTGATGTGACCATCCATTTTGTGTTTGATTTGATGTAGTTTCCGGTCCAGACTTGTCTCGTAGGAGACATTCCCTGCAACCTATCGCACCAGCTAATCTTGGGCGGCTCAAGGCCTCGGCTCTTCACAAGTCACCTACTGTTGGAGGCAACCTTGTGCACCATCATCTACCAAATGGTATACACTGCTGCCAGGCTTGGGCAATTCACTATTATTGGGCAATTCAATATTTAGTTTAAATTGGGGAAAAATGCTTGAAAAACTGTAATTTGCTTTTTATTACTTTAATTTTCTATATTCTTCTATTATTTGCATTCTTTATTTTGATTAATTGCATTCTTAATTTTTGTTATATTTTTGTTGCACGCACACTTAATTATGTTTGATAACTTGGAAGGTTACAGCTTTAAAAAGATACACATACCATCAAATTAGGAAAGACAGTTTTGTCTTGATGATGTTTTATCCAAAGATACCTGGTTTGTTAAAGTCACAAAGTGAAGAATTGCCCAAGTTTGTTATTTTACATTTGTCAGTTTCTTTGTTATTTAATCATGTTGCACCCTTTATTCCTTTTATTGTCTCGACACTCCCTTTCCTTCACCAAGCACCATTTCCCATTTGATCAGTTGAGTGATTTTTTGATAAAAGTGAAAAGAAGGGATATTTCGGCATTTGTTTATTTTCCCAGTGCATATATCAAAGTATGTATAATATATGAATAAGAAAAGGAAATTATATCCCCATTTCAATTACCAGTACTGTAAAGCATATTTTTGCAGCATTAAAATTGTGCATTTTGGAGAGAACACCTGTTTCTGTGATTATGCTTTACAGTACACTCAAATAAAATATCACTCAAGTAAAACAAGATTTGATAAGGTCATGCTTTGTATGAGAAAGTCAGTGTGGAACTGTTAGTATAGCAAAAGGTTATTAGAATGAAAACCACATACAGTTTATTTGCTGCATGTTGCAGGTTATTGTGCCTCTGTGATGGTCATAATGTACACTGTGTTGCAATTTTTGAAATATTGTTAAGTGGCTTTCAGTTCCAAATTTAAAGCACCCTTGTTAAATCTAGTATCTTATTTTATCAATATATTTGTTCTCAAGTTATTTTACTGATTCAGTTTGTGTTTCATTTGTTTCTGTTTTTTAGTTTTGTTTTTGTTTTTTATTTTTGTTTTGTTATTTTTGTTTTGTTACCTTTGTTTAGTTGATACCTAATAAATGTTAAAAAATTTAGTATTGCCAAACATTTTCCTTCCTTGAATAAAACAGTCTGTTACCTTGATATATATATTAACCAAGTATGGTCAACCCATCACTTAGTATTTCTGAAGGATAGTAGATTGTATAAAGTGGGATATTTGAGTACGACTTGGCATAATCCAGCTAACTGTTGCTTGCTATTGTATGGCTTTATTGGTTGTATGTTGGAATGAAATCATGTTTGCTGTGTATGGCATAGAGAAAAAAAGCATTGTATTTTGTTTGTTTGGCAATCATTAACATCTCATATGACATTACTAGATGATCATATTAATGCCATTTTTGATAGATTTAGGCAAGCAGGTAGGAAAATATAAATGAGTATATGTAATAAGAATTGATCAGTTGATTTGAACAAATGACAGGTTTAATTGTTAGAGTGGAATATGATAATTGTGATTTAGAACACTTTCATCTTTCACTCTAACAACCACCATTTAAATTGTAGATACTAACTGTAACCTCTACCCTTTGACCCCACAGGGCCGCAATTGTCCAAATCACCTCCCACTCCAGGTGGGAGTAGTTCAAGTTCGTCCAGCAGTTACGGGTCTCATGGAAGTGGCGATGGGTTCACACCGCCGGCTGGTCCAATCATGTTTGAGAAGATGAGGAGGATACCCTCAACAGCGGCGTTGTCAACTATTTTTAGTTCTTCATATAGTAATGTTTATGTCCAAATATGGAAGGTTATGCTGCAACTTGCATCAGATCCGTATCCTGAAGTCAAATATCTAGCTCAGTCATTGGTCAATGCAATTAACTTAAAGGTGAGTCAGTGGCATAATCCTTGAAAAAATTGTTTTGACTTTGCCTGGAAAATATATCTTGTTCCCATCATTGCAGGGGGTTCTTCTGGCAGAGGCAATCTTATGCCCATGTCAGGGATGCCAGTTGCCAGATTTGCGGTTATTTCATGTTTCCAATATTTTCTGTTAATTTTCTTTGATACTGGCCGGAAAAAAAAGAAAAATAGGCTGAAAAATCAGGCAAAAGAAAATTTAATAAAAACCTTGTCCTGCAATCGCTGATATTAAAATTGAAGAAGACCTGCCAACAGATGGTGCACTTCTATAGTCGCAATCACAGATTGTTATTGTTGTATTTATTGAACATGTGAGGTCACGTTACGTTAGTGATCGCCGATTTTTAGCGCACAGGAATTGTAGTATTAGAGGAATAGAACCTAGTTAAATGAGGCACCATATTGCGTTCCTGTTTCATGGGATGGCCAATGGGAAACTTGCCAAATTTTGAACTTTACTGGAGATTTGTGAGTAAGCTTATAATGAAAAAAAAATCACACAAAATGGAAGTATATATGGATGCTGATATAAAGAGTATTGATGCCACGGTGAAGAATACTGTCAGACCCCTGGCATGCCGCTATGCTTGCCCTGCGGGCATTGTCATATGGCTTTTAGTATTTTTTTTTTTTTTTTTGCTAAAGCCCACTGGCATCCCTGCCATGTTCCAATATTAGATTACCTTCATATTCAAACTGCTCAGATAAAAGTGTGCAACCACCTGGGACTATTCCATACACCCACTTAATCTCCCACACGGGGTGTAGATTTCAAATGGAGTCACCCATTTAGGTAACCCCAACTGGAATAGCCAAATGCATGATGGGGTATAGGGGAGTTGCTGTGTGTAGAGTTGCTGGTCAATAATGGTTATCCTACTTGTATTTCATTTGATTATCAGGCCACATTTACAGCCAAACCTCAACTAGTAGTAGACTCAAGAAGGACAAACTCTGCCCCAAATAGTCCTACAAATAGAAGAGGAGCTAACCATTCCCCTCAGAATCTAAGGTATGTATCAACTCAATGTATTTTGTAAGTTAAAATGTGTTTACCCACATCAAATTACAAACCTTTTCCTAGGTACTAAGACACTGCAAATATCTTGTGAGAAATGTTAATAACTTGTCTTGTAGCCCTAAAAAATGCACTATTACCCTTATCCGACTCATTCCCCTTGATCGTGTCACATATATGTAATCATGCTTTTAATTATAATCAATTTCATTATGTACTGTGTAAATATTATTCCATTTTTAATGTACCTTTATTTATGTTCTTATACTCTGTAACAGAGCCCCCTAGAATATTATTGCTTTGTTACTGAAGGAGCTACCCTGTATAATAAAAGCACAAATAAAAATTAACAAATTGTAACCAAATGTTTTTGTTTGTTTTCTTATATAGTGATTCCCCGCCACCGTCAACTCTGAACATCCCCAACGAGGTACTTAAACCTGTACCCATCAGGCCTGGTGAGCAACCACCCCCAGCAAGGCCACAGAACCCCCCTCCTATTGGTGCTGCTTTCTCTCATACACAACAATTCTCAAGGTCAAGGAAATTATTTGATAAAGGACCTATTATAGTAAGTATGTACTTGATCCTCTTGCACACAATGTTGTTTTTATTTTGGTTTGCAAATAATCATACCTAAAGGTGACAAAAAGAAACATCTTGTTCTACTGGTGGACAGACCGTCCAAGAATGGTCGGTCAGTTGGGATTTTGCAAATTTTCTGATTTTTTTTCTTTTCAAAATCAGTCCACTTCTGGCATTTTTTTTACATGTATACAGCTAAAAACAAAAGTGCTAAAACATAAAACCAGGGGGTTGTTTAGGCCTGTAGCACAGGTGGGTTTTCCACGTCACATAAGTCATATATTCTCATTATGTTCCAGCTGTTGGACAGTAAAAAGGTCTAAAATGTGAGTAAAGAAATGTATGGTATTTTTGAAGTTGCCCATCATTACATCAGTGGTTGATTAGCGATGACCAATCTGTTGCCCATGGATGAATATATAAAGCAGAGTTAACAATGATAATGATGATGATGATGAAGCTCTCTGAACTTTGTATTGTGGGCCTCAGGTCCAAATAGGTTGTCAGCCCCAGAGGTAGATTTAATATTTCCTATTTTACTGAAACCATTAAAAAATTTGAGAAAAATAAAGCCCACACTCACAGAGAAAGGTATGGGTTCAATATGTGAGATCCCAGGGCTCATTGTAATGGGTTTCATTTTCCTCCATCTGCATAATTTTTCCTGGGAAGGGGGAAATAGCAAAAACTTTTGTTTTGGTCTATTATTTGTCATAACTCTAACTGCACAACATTATGGAAGTATGAATGACCATTGGCTTCCTGACTCATTTCCTATAATATCAATATATTACCCAGCAAAAGTAAACTGTATTATTTAAGCCAAGTTACCAAAACTGAAAAAAAATGGCCTGAAGGCTCCAACTCTCCTTAAATTACTGAAAGTCTTGCAAAATGACCTTTGAACTATTGGTATGATTGGTGTTTGTTTTCAGCCTGAGACCTATGAAGAAGAGCAACAAGAGGTGAATGAGACGCCTGCCTCATTGGCTGTAGGAACGGACTTCAGTGAATGGTGCTGTAAATATTTTGCACAATCTGTTATGAAAGTAAGTCATTATAGTTGATGGTTATGTCAAGTGAATTATCACAGTTCTTTTAGATTGGGCCTACAAATTATAGTCTTATATCTGCAACATTTCTTGGAACTGATTTGATGTTAGTTGAGATTTGTGTGATACCCGATCATTAGAAATAGTTCCAGCTTTGTTTGAGTTACGTATACAATGTATCAGAAATGTTTGAGCCATAATATATGATTTCCGATAAATTATAATTTAATTATTCCCTAAATGTTGAAATGATATTACCGTAACCACTCGGGTATAAGCCCACCCCCCTAGATGGCAGATTTCACTTCAAAAATGGGGGTGGGCTTATAACCGGGGATGGGCTAGTACTTGAATTTTATAGAAATAAGAAAAATCATCCCCATTTGTATATGCCCAATGTACCAGTAATTTCTTATCATCTATGTCAATTTCTTAAATTTCTAAGGGTGGAATGTTAATTATCAACTGATATTTTTTATATTTGTTCTTAAATGTGATCGAGAGAAAAGCACTGATTTGATTTAAGAACTTGGCTAAAATTTAGTACTGGGCTTATAGCCGAGTGCACCCTTGTTCCCAGAATGCTTTGAAAAATAGGGGGTGGGCTTATACCTGAAGGTGGGCTTATACCCGGGTGGTTACGGTAGTAATAACTGTCAGGAAGGGGTTCTGTCCATTTTAAGCAGAAATAACAAGATAAAATGAAAGTGCTCTCAGGAGGAAAGCGTGGCCTTATGGTTAGGGTACTTGCCTTTAGTGCATGAGGTCTCAGGTTCAATTCCCGGCAGTGGCAATTTGCTGGGATATTGACTTGGAAAAAATAGTCTGAAATTAATTGGCAAGCTCTGTAAATTAAATTCAGACTTTTGCTCTCCCCATGGTTCATTTGGAATCAGGTAAATGAATCATGAAAGTACTCCATCCTTCAAAGGGGCCGTTAAGCCGTCGGTCCTGTGTGCAGAGAGCCATACCTGTACATGTATCTCGCAGCCAGTTTTGAAAAGACTAGAGTGTTAACCCCCCGACTGTTCCCAACCCGTCCCAGTGTTCAAATGGACCCCAATGGAAATAAGCTTCAATAGAGGCTTTCTTGGGTTATCCACAGTTGTCAAAACCTGAACAAATTTTTAAAAAAATCAATTCAAATAAGGATAGGATTGCATCATCTTGATGTTTTGTAACCTAGGTAACCCAGCAAAATAGGTCAAGGTCAATCTCAATAGGCCTCAATGGTACAAGTAAGCATAAAAGATAAGTGCAGACTATAATTACACTTACACTTTCAGCTCATCAGATTTCAGTCCAATCTCTGGAATGATCATTTCTTCTGGTGACCATGGTTCTATGGCGATCTTCAAATTTTCTAGGTTCAATGGTTGTAGTCCATCGTGTGACTCCTCTACCACCAGTAAGGGAGTAGTTAACACAGTGGTGGTTGATGCTGGTGCATTGGATGTTGGCAGGGTGTTCTGTAAGGAGTAACCTCCAACTTCTCTGATGATATCTGGAGTAGATTGGAGAAGAGGGAATTGGTATTTTCTTGAGTGTTCAGCTTAAATGAATATGTAGGGATTGTGTCAAATCCAATCAGCAGTTTATTCCCACATGTGTATATGTGTGATCCTGCAAAGTGAGTTGTCTTTTGCAGAAAATAAATTTTTAATTTGAATCAATTATAAGTTCATAAATGAACCCAGTTGTTTACTTCACAAAGCAAGCTAAAACTATATGATAAAACCAACTGTAAAATTACAAGGATAGTTTACAATCTATCAAAACATCCCATCCTAAAGGTAAACATAAACAATTAAATAAAGATAACATAATGCATTCTGCTTTCTTAATTTGTACCTTCTTTATTCATTTCTTCAAACTTCATCGAATTGTCCACATGGTAGTACCATTTGCCAGATGTAACTGCATTGTGACTACTGTTTGTCTTCTGATCTTGCCAGAAGTGGCAGTCAAGATGTTCACAAGCACCTGATGACACCCCACTGGCTATTTTGTCATTTAATATGGTGGGATGCCAGGTGTGTGATAGCAGAAAATGGAGACCCGAAAATGGAGACCCCCTTCTTATTGAGTACTGGGCGCTTGGCTCTTTCCTGGATGGTTTCTTTAACACCCCTATCCAGCCACTTTTCCTTCTTATCGAAGATGATGATGTCGATTACCATCACATGACCAAACCATCAGTCAAGTCTCTGTGCAGCCTGATGAAAACCCGGCGTATGGGTCGCAACAATCATTGTTGTGTCCAGAATTAGATTCATATTTTTGTCTATTTTGTACTACTGAATGCCTGAAATAATCTTTCACAAAATGGATTCCATATGAATACTTATGAATGAGTAGATTTTACATGACATGTATATTCCTTGGCTGCTATTATTTCAGCCCCCAGATGAGATGGACCCCTTCAGTGGTTTACATCATGAGAGAGAGTGGAGGTTTGTTAGGAATGCAAGGTTAAGAAGAGAAGCATTGGATCACATCGAGAACGCAGGTAGGTGAAGAAAGTTTCATTGTGTTTGCAAGCAATTTGTTTGTAAATTTTACACAAATTGAGAAG
This sequence comes from Amphiura filiformis, assembly GCF_039555335.1. Taxonomy (NCBI): domain Eukaryota; kingdom Metazoa; phylum Echinodermata; class Ophiuroidea; order Amphilepidida; family Amphiuridae; genus Amphiura; species Amphiura filiformis. The sequence continues at coordinate 92,309,945 of NC_092628.1, read as the reverse complement.
CAAGCATGGGTTAAAGGCGTAATATACTAAGTCGGGGAAAGAAGAATTCAGCACCAGCGTGAAATTGATCCAGGCTCTGGTTGAGGGATGACTTGCCATTTCACTGACTCATGATTTACCTCAGAGATTTCAACCAATTTGCCGAGTGTAGATGATGTGACCTGGTGTAATCCAATCAATCTAACATTGCAAATGGTAAAATTGAGATAATTCCAAAATAGGGTTGCAAAACAATAGAAAACATAAGAACATTAGTTGCTAAAAAATTGTAACCTAGTAATGCTAAACTTGTCAGGTTTCAACTCATATTTACTAGATGGATAAGATCAGGGGTCAATATCATTAAACTTATAAGCCTTTGTAACTGTCGTAACCATTCGTAAGTTAAGAATACCCTTTTACTAGACTTTACTGAAGGATCCCTGTAGTAAATCCCTATTACTTACAAAGGGTACCATTCATAGTCATTTAGTGAAATGGATTTACAATGCGTATTAAATTATGATTGATTTTTGAGACTTATGAAGCTCATTAAGTTTAGTAAAATGGACCCAAGGTGACATATTTGACAGGGTCTGATCTAACCAGGCAAAAAGAGGCAAGTTTGAAAATTGAGTTGTTATCATAACCAATTTACATAGCAACAGTAAGTGTGTTTTTATTGTGTTTTTGCTCATTGTTTTGTCTGTATCTCAGTTTCACAATCGCTACCTTTAGCCTGGCTTTATCAGATCCAGTCACACATGTGTTTTCAGGAGAATCAAAAGTGAATCTTGTTATCAATGACTGTTTGCAGGTACATGTAGATTAGATGATCAAATCTTCATCAACAAGAACACAGCAACGCCTCTAGTTGTTCGATTCCATCCATTAAATCCTCACATTGTGTAATTGTTTGCAGGTACATGTAGATTAGATGATCAAATCTTCATCAACAAGAACACAGCAACACCTCTAGTAGTCCGATTCCATCCATTTAATCCTCACATAGTAGTAGCTGATAAGGAAGGAATTTGGTAAGTCTAGAATATTTGATGTGAGTTCAGATTAGATTAAATAATCAGAGTAATTAGTTAACAACACCATGGGTACATTTAGTGACATTACATTTATGTAAATGTTAATAGTTGTAGATTTTACAGCTAGTTTAATAATTGTAAAGCTATGCAATCCGCCATTACCCTGCTATTGTGTTTCCTTAAACACCTGATGCTTATGTTTGGCTTGGAACGCTTACTACAAGCGTTGCTGATTGCGTAGTATGCTATTCTTCTTTTGTACCCCGACGCTTCTTTAGCACGTAATTAGCAGCCCCGATAGCATCCCTCATGCTTGTACCAAGTTGCAATACCCAGTGTGTTATTTTCAATCAGACTCTATAGAATGCAAACTATAACCAGTTCAGTCAGGGCCCTGTTGGTAGTCTTGCATATCTGAGATAAGTACCTCTAAACTAGGATTCCTTTTAGGTGTTGTATAAACTTGCCATCAGCATTTGAAAAGTATTTTGTGAAAAGGTTACCATTTAACAAAAAAATGTATTTTGCCACCATTTTCAGTGTGTGGAATTGGGAAAATGGAGAGAAGCTGAATTACTTTACAAATCAAAACCCAAAGAACAGTAGAATTACCTCTATGGACTTCCTGAATTCACATGATGTCACACTAGTCATGACAGGCTCAGGTAAGTGTCAGTCAACTGCAATAATATAAAATGAGCAAACAATGTATCATTCTGCATGGCATCAAAAATCTTATTGCTACTTTGCTTTTAAAACCTGGGTTGACAACTATAAGTGGTAAAACCCATTGGGCATATGTTTTAAGGTTAGGGTTTAAAGTTAGTGTTAGTGTTTGTGTTTTAAGGTTAGTTTTATGGTGCAGAGGATATATATTTAGTTCACAATACATTGTACCCAAAAGCATTGAATATTACATGTTTTAATATCTTGTTTTGTATTTGACAGATGATGGTGCTGTTAGGATATGGAGGAATTACTGGAGTCAATCTAACAAGCCAGTGGAATTAGTGTCAGCTTGGCAGGCACTCTCTGATATGCTGCAGTCAACAAGAGGTCAGTTAACGTATGCTAGCTCAGTCAATTGCTTGTACAGGCAAAATATCAGCTATAATTAAATGGAGAAATTAAAGATGATATATTTCTTTGGATAGAAAGATTGGTTCAAAATGTTGTTGTAAAAAATTGTGTTGCGTTGTCTTGGGAGTGGACTCGGTTGTATGAAAATATTCTCTCTCAGAATGTGGCTACTAATTGTAAATAAAATATCATGCACCTTCATCAAATTTGCCTGCACCAATTGGTTAAAGTTTCCATAAATGTTATCTTGTAATCAAATTGGTATACCCCATTGCTTTTAGATTAGATGAAAGTTGTATAATGGTTGCTGGCAGTGGTCTGGATATTATCTTATCTATGGGTTATGATGATCCTGCTTTCTGCTGGAACTTGGATATTGTTGCAAACCTTCAATACTGTTGCTTTGTAGTTTAGCACATGCTTTATGATCTTCACCAGCTAGCAGTGTTTAGTTACAGTTTACAAACTGAATGTAAATCAGGTTAAAAACTTGGGCCTTTATTTAGTACAGGCTGTGTCAACATGATTGGTAACCATCCAGGGATGTAAATCTTCTGGAAATTACGTGAATTCCAGAAATTTAAAATAAAATCTGAATTTTATGATAATTTCTTACAAAAAGAGCATATTCCATGGACAAACTCCCTAAATGTTCAATACCGCACGCAACCCGTCGGCCACCTGTCCAAGGACAAGATGGATTTTCAGGAAATGGCTATGTTGCCCATTTACATCCCTGGACCCATCTATTGAAATTGAAATGGATACTTCTTTCAAAAGCAACATTGGATCCTTTTGAAATAATGACCAGTATTTATTTTAAAGCTTTATCCTTTATTACATTAATCTTATGCAAATCTGGTGGATCTTATGTTGCATGTTGATACGGCAGACTTGGTCATAATAATTGGAAACTGATGGTGTAGCAATCATTGCTCTGTGTATGTAGTAGTAGTAGATTTTGTAAGAATCAGTTGTATATTTGTGTGCCATATCTTCTACTCTCCAGCTGAAACTGTGTCGCGAACCCGTCGCCTCAATAAAGAACGTTTGGGTGAGATTCTATTGAATGCATGACTGTGTGTGATTATATTAATGGTTGAATGCAAAAAGGCTGTAAGTGCTTTGTTATGGCTATTCCAGTTGAAATATACCATACCCGTGTACAGATGGACTATTTTTTCATACAGAATTGGCTTAAAGACGATGAGCCTGTGAAAGAATATGCCCTTTATATTCCACCACATGGGAGATACTGAAGGGATGATGCAGTCAAACAAAATTGTTTCGCTTGTTCAAGATCGCAATAGTTGGAAAAAGCTTGTAGTCACCGCAGGTTAGGGTTAATTATTTTGAAACCCATACTCCCCCTATCTGTATCTTCCACAATTTGAAAGTTACCCAATTATCTATGCTGTAGTCCCTCTGTTGAAGATATCAGCTAATCTTCCACAATGGGATAGCCCAATGCACTTACATCTTCCTTGCCTTCAACCGACAAAATAAATCCTTTGTGTTAGCAAATAGAGGAAAAGCTTCAGAGTAAAGACTATCATTGATGACTATGCAGCTCACAAACAGGCTGCTTAATAAAGTCTTTACACTGATCCCCTTGTATTTAAAGTAATTTTTTTTCATATCTAGAAAAATATGAAAGATTTTTGCAAGAGCACTTGATATTAATCCTTCACATAGACAAACCTAAAAATATTGGCAAAATTGTGTATGCCTTCTTCCCTGTACAGACTTTACAAGCACATACTTCGCACAGATTGAAGCATACAATATAGCTAAAATCATCAATCTTTATTTTAATTTTTCTCTTAATTTTAGTGTTAGGATATGAACAAAATAAGGACCATGTTTGCCAAAAACCCAATATATTGAAATATTCCTAAAATTGAAGTGCTGTATCTTTCTAGAATTGGGAGTTGGCTATTTTCTGATTGCTTGCACAAAGGATAAATGCTAGAATTAACCCACATTTGTGTTGGTATTGCCCTAGTGGTGTCTCTGCATGGATATCATTTTACCCCCTTGTTTCATTAACTTTTCAATTCACACTGCTGAATCACTCACAATTGTTGCTTTTAGGTTGATGAGAATATGAGGATACTCAATCACTTAGGCTGTCCCAGTTTTGCTGTTAAATATTTTACTGAAACAACCTCTACAGTTTTAAACATAGTTATCATCAGGGGTGTGAGAGACCAGATTTGAATCTGTTTCCAGAATTTTTTTTCAATGACCAGATTTTTTTCTACACTTCTTGTGTACAGAATTATGTTTGGTTTAAATATTTCAGATTTTTTGTAGTTTTTCCAGACCCTCCGTTCGCCAAAAACAGATATTTTTTCAAAGACACACTCTCAGGCCTGGTTATCATCAATTGAGGGCTTATAACTCCACACTTTGAAGTGGTATGATTGTTCCATTAAAAAGAGATCCATAAAAAAATCTTTTTGTTCCTTATATTGAGCAATTGTGTCTTTAGCAAATAGGTAATTGCAAATTTATCATAGATTTGGTTCATTAAAATCTCTTGCATGCAAATTTACATTGGGTGTAAATGAATGTTTTCTCTTAGCAGTAATATAATATTTACTTGCAGTCCATACAGTCATGCAAATCATACAACCATCTGATTAGAAAAAAAACCCTTGCATGACATTTAATCATTCTGCATGTGATTGGGTTTATTTGACATCATTTAGTAATAAACACTTCAAAAGAAGTAAGTTCCCCTTTACATTTGACCAAAAATATGTATGCAATTGAAACGAATCTTGGCACACATCATCATAGGTATCATACCAACATTGGCTGAGAATTTTAACCCAACAATTGCTTTCATGCATGGCAGGGCTCATATTGAATGAAGAATCACCAATTTTAAAAGCTGCCAAAAAATCCAAAGAGCGTATTTAAACTTAATAGCATGTGTACCCCCTAATTGCTGTTTTACGTGACAACATTGATCTTGCATAGTGTTGAGGCGCAATGAAAAACCTGTTGCTTGTATATTGTGCCAACCTAGCAGAAATAACATCTAATAACATTTTAAAATTATTCTGCTGAAAAGTTGAAAGTGAATTATTTTTTCTGATATTTTGATAATTTTTTTATTGCTTGAAATATGGGGGACAAAAAAGTTTGGGTCGTATGTTGAAATCTTTTTTTTTTCCAAATTGATTGTGTTGATTAATTATATGTCACCCAAGGGCTCTTGTCTTATTGTTTCAGAACACTGGTCAGTTTGTTTCAGCAGTTGTTTGATTATGTCCAAACTAACTATCCATAAAATTCAAAAAATGATAACCTGTTGTGGCATCTTGCAGTGATTGCTTGAAAGGTGAAAGGATCTGTTTGTCTGGGATGAGAGTGATGAGATACTTTATTATCTACAATACTAATAATGTTTATGTGTCAGTTTTGTTTGTTTGTATGTCTATAGATGAGTTAACACATGTTTTCATTTGGTACACCCTCTGTTGGTCTAAGATAAAAACTGTCAGGTAAAAGACCCCATAGTGTACATGAATTTGCTTTCAGGTGCTAAAGCTATGATAATATCACACATTTAAAACAAAAGTTTTTGCAAGTTTGCTTTTGAAAACATTTATGTGGTCTGCCATAAACACTCATTATTTCACTTGAGTGGAACAACAGGACACATGACACCATTGTTCAACTCACCTATGTATTTTGTACATCAGTTCATCCCTGATTAGTGGTGCATTTGATTTTATACTGGTTTATTTGTTTGCATTGTTATCCAGGTTCTGGTCTTGTATTAGACTGGGAGCAAGAGTCAGGAATGCTTTTAGCATCTGGAGATGTTAGGATTATAAGAGTGTGGGATACACAACGAGAAATGAAACTCCAGGTAAGTGGTCATCATATGTAGCAAGCAGGGTTGTAGCTATGGTGGTCAGTGGAGGCCACCCAGCACTGAAAGGTTGATTTCAGTGCTGGAGCCCAACACTAAAACTCGAAAGTGTATTATAGGTTACAGGTCAATAGTTCCAAAACCCCATAACTTAGTTATACATACATACATACATAAAGGTATTTATATAGCGCCTTTAAAATTTATCAAAGCGCTGAACAAGGAGAGAAAGGATGGGAAAAAAAAAAAAGAAACACAGCGGAACAAGAAAAGAAGCTAACTGAAAAGGTGAGTTTTCAGTTTCTTCCTGAAAACTGGAATTGATGGAGACTCCCTGATGGCTTTAGGGAGTTTGTTCCATTCCCTCGGTCCAGAGACAGAGAAGGTATTTAAACCAGATCCTTTATGTGCCCAAGGCTGACTAAGCAGAGTCTTATCGGAAGAAGATCTCAATTCTCTTCCGGGAGCATAGGCTGAAAGAAGCTCACAAAGATAATTGGGGGCACGGCCCTGAGAGCACTTGAAAACATAAAGCAGAAGTTTAAAAACCCTAACTCTAAACTTCACTTGAACCTTAACCCTAAACATAACCCTGACGCTAATACTAACTCAATTCTAACCTTATTATCCTTATATTCCTAACAGTGACCCTAACCTAAAATGCCCCAAACCCTAACTTTAACCCTTTTTGGATCAATGACTTTTCGTACTAATAGGCTGTTGCTGTATTTTACTGAATTTATTCATAAAGTGCTATCTGGCAAGTCTTTTTCAGTTCTAGATACTCATTTTTAATTTATTTTTTTATTTATATATTTATTTTTTTGATGTCAAGACACGTCAAGGCATTTTATCATAATGGTAAACCTGACGACAGCTTGAAGTTGGTCAGTTTCACAATTACACAGAAACTGCATACCTGTAGACACGCAACAGGGTCACAGACTGTGATTGGCTGATAAACATAATTGTGGGGTTTGCAAAGTCATAACTAGTAACGTGAATGTGCAGCTTGAAGGGTTCAGGGTAAAATCCTGCTCAATAAGTCTACTTGTACATCTTTAAGAATAATTGCAAAGCCTAGCTCCCAATGAATCAAGAAGTATGCTTTTGTGCAACTTGTTTGTAGCTTGTGATTTCTAATCATAATTATGATTTTGTTATGTTGACAGGATATTCCTACTGGTGCTGACAGTTGTGTGACCAGCTTAGCATGTGATTCAGTGGGTAGATCACTACTCATAGCTGGATGTGGGGATGGCTCAGTTAGGTTATATGATAGGAGATTATCACCAGCAGAATGGTAAGAATGAAATAACCTCCTGATATCATGTCAGGGTAAGGGAAGAGAGTATGATTCAGTGGGTAGATCACTACTGATAGCAGGATGTGGTGATGGCTCAGTTAGGTTATATGATAGGAGATTATCACCAGCAGAATGGTAAGAATGAAATAACCTCCTGATATCATGTGAGGGTAAGGGAAGAGGTTGTGATTCAGTAGGCAGGTCACTACTCATAGCAGGATGTGGTGATGGCTCAGTTAGGTTATATGATAGGAGATTATCACCAGCAGAATGGTAAGAATGAAATAACCTCCTGATATCATGCGAGGGTAAGGGAATTGTCAAGAAAAATAAATTAATATGCAAAATAATAGATGTGCAATAATTTGTCAATGCAGTCACCATGGCTCGAAAAAGTGGGGAATTTGGGAAGCTCATTCCCAGGAAATGTTGGTGTTTGGAGGGAAATTCTGGTATTTGGAGGGAAATTGTGTCTTTTTTGTATATAAAAACATGCTGTAAATTGTGGAAAATTTAGCTTGCTTCCCAGGAAATAAACATTTTTTCAAGCCCTGGCAGTCGCATAATGTGATGATTATCAATCAATCAGCTTGATGCTTTGAAACGCTTTGAAAACAAACATAGATAAAGAGCATGTGTGAGATTGGCTTTTCTGCAAAGGCAATCAGGTATGCATTCAGTTTTAAACATTAATTTTGAGATTTGATTAGTTGATTTTTGTTCTTTCAGTCGAGTGATGACATTACGAGAGCATAATGGCTGGGTTACCAATGTGCATCTACAGAAAGGTGCTGGTGATGGCAAGATTATCAGTGCAAGGTAAGTAATAAGAGCCAATGTTTAATTGCAGAAAAGATGGGTTCATTGCCGGCCAGGCTGCCCAAAACTTGCAACAGTTTTTCACAGTTCTTGAACCCAATTAGAATAATTTAATAATATAAAAAAATGTTCTTTCTTTAGGAATCAAATGCCATAATAACAAGTTTGTTGTAATAATGTATTTATGTTTTTATCTGCAGTGTCAGTGGGGATGTGCGATTTTGGGATCCAAGATTTACAGAGTCAGTGAAACTTATAAATACACCATTCAACACACTTACAGCAATGGCAGTACATCAACAAGCCAACATCATAGCATGGTAGGTACACACTGTAGGAGCATGCTCACAGACCTGAGTAACAAAAATGTGCCCAACAATTTTGCATGATTTTACTGAAAAATACAGGGTTGAAGCCACACCTTGGGCATGTTACCACACTGTCAGCTCTATGCTCGTTTGGATAGACATAAACTCTTCAATCAGAAATTGAAAGGCCCCCCAAAAAAAAGTTTGCAATAACAATTTAATTCAGCATATCTTGTTAACCAAACATGTTTATCTGGCTCAAGTCTTTTTCATTCCTGAAACAAGACAAAGAACATTAGTTTTACTAGATACATTATAAATGAGCGCTAAACAAGTTCTTGCGTACTAACATACGTGTATGTAAATGACTGAATTTGAAAACTTCCTAATATCTGGGGAACAATTTTTCAGTGTGACATGTTCGCTCTTCAGATTTCAGCTGGTTATGTTAGACTTCAGTATTGCAGTAAAGCTAAACCCTAGTTGTTGTTTTTATTCCCCATGCAGCGGGTCAGCCAATCAACTCATTAGTGTATACAATACGGCCGGAGACACACTCAGCAATATCAAGTACTATGAAGGGTTCATAGGTCAACGAATTGGACCAATCAGCTGTCTTGCTTTCCATCCATTAAAGGTAAGCAGAGCAGAACCAAATCTTGCAAGGGGCTATTCCATTTGAAATCCATACACCCCCTTTAAGCCATCACTGTGATCTCCCACACATGGGGTGTAAATTTCAAATGGAGTCACCCATTCAGGTAACCCCATTTGAAAATTCACTCTCCCAGTGTGGAAGATTACGGTGATGTCATTCAGGTCAACTGGAATAGCTCAAGTTGTCTTCACCCTTGGATATTTTCTTTTAACTCTTGAAAAGTTGCCGCATTCTATTAAGAGCATTTCATTGTTCCTCATCAAAATTTGAAATGTTATCATTCATTTGCCTGGCAATCAAATTGAGCAATGGGCAAGGACAGAGAACTGGTCTGGTGGGATCAACACATCTACACTTAAAAATGTTCAGGGGTGTGAGTTCCTCTTTTGAGCTGATTTTCTCGTTATTTGTTTTGCGGTTATAAAAAGTTGGAAGTTACTTATGATACATATGTATGAATTGACCTGGGCCAATAATACAAAAGTTGCTAAAATTAGGCCAGGCAAACCAATTGGTTAGTTCAGGAGAAATGAGGGATGGAAAAATGAAGAAAATGTTATTTTTGATTTTGATGTTGTTTGTCGTTTCAGATGCACCTTGCGGCAGGAAGCAGAGACTCTTTCTTATCAATCTATTCAACAGAGAAGAAAGCAAGATGAAATTAAGCCCTGAACTGCACCATCAACTTGGTGACGCTTTCCTTTCATACACACATCCCCACCCACCGCACACACCCCTATTTGTGTTCCCCTCCAACTGTGGACAAAGTTTAGTACTATGCAAACAGAGATGTCTAAATCCCCATTCAGTTGACTTACCAATGATGTTTTCCGCCATCTTTTGTGTGTATGTGTATAAGATGAACATTTACCTAACAATTGCAGATGGTGTATCTTATGTATACAGGACGTATCTTGCAAATGCATTAGACATGCAATTGTAGTAGTTTGTAGAACCTCCTTGAACTTAGGATGTCCCCCATTACAGAGAGGTCCACAGTTTATCATGCGTGTGTCCTCATTTGTCAGCAAACACACCCCTCCCCACCCCACCAGCAAAACCAGTAAACATGGACAGTAATTTACCACTAAATTGTGGACCATTTATACCCAGTCAACTGTTGACAAACTTTAAAGGCATTTTAAGCTTTTTGCATTACTTTGAGGGGGGATGACAGACTGTGGAGGTCCGTGATTGGTTGTGCATCCACGGTTAGTTGGAGTGATACAAGAACCAGTCCATGTTTGATGGGTCTTAAAAACCTACCCCACACACACATACAGGTGAAAATCAGAGCTACAATATTACCTATTCCAATTCATCAAGTTGGCATGGATGATGTTGGAAGTTATGCACCAAATAGAGCTATGAATCACAGGTGCACGTGCAGATGGGAGAGTCACATACATGTACTCTACATGTAATCTTCAATTGGATAACAATGAAGAAATGTGCAAAAGCCAGTTTTTTGTGATTGTTAGGTAGGGTGGCCCTATGATGACAAAACAATGCATCTTGTAAGAAATTGCAAAGATAATACACTTTTGTTTGGATCCAACCTTATCTTTGAATGCAGACCTACCTTTTACCCCACCTTACAGTCATTGAAACTTAAATGAGACAAAACTGATCCAGGCAAAATCCAGGCCATATAACATTGATATTTTGTTAGATTTTGAACCCTACAAATGCTTGTTGCAGGATACATAATATTTGTTTGTCTCAGTGAAATAATTTGCCAAACATGAACCAAAGTACTATTTATTATACAAAATGAAATAAGTTAATCGCACCCCAAACCACAACTATAATAGTAAATTGGTTGAGTTGCATAGTAATATTGACATTATTATTATTCTGTGAGTTTAATTAAGACTTGCTGTGGTCACTACCTTTTGCTATTTATTTAAAATTTACAACTTAACTTGCAAAAGTCATGGAATTTGTCAAAATAGCATAAGTCATAGAAAATTGGGTGTTTTATTGTTGACAAAATATTGAAATTATTTTTAGCAGAAAAAAAATCTAGGATCCGTGGTAAAAGGGTTTAACCTTTTATTTAAGGATTATAAAGCTTTATTCTGTATGCAGCTAAATTTCTCAATGGAGTCTTTACACTAGTCTAACTCATTGAAATTGAGATAAAGGCAAAAAGGTAAAAAACAATAAAAAACAAGAAAATAGACATCACGAAACTTCATAACTTAAGAACCAAGTATGCAAGACCTTTGGTGTTTTCAGTATATGATAGCCTAGTGTTTGTATAAGGTAATAATTATAGTAACTCAATTTTTCAAAATGACTCCTTCGGCCCCCATGGATCAGATCGTGTCACATATTATCTTACAGCTATGATACACTGGACAGAGGAGAGAGATATGGCAAGTGGCTTGAGAAATATTGGGACAAGATTGACCAAAAGTTGTAATTTTCATCTTCCTTTGGTCTGGCTGTTGAACACGATTGTCCTTATTTTGGCCCATTTGAGCATTAAAATTGTAAATTCTTGTGCGCATTTGTCATTTTAGTCAGGGGACAATTTAGAAATTATGCCCTGTGGCTCTAGTACAGTCCTGAGGCTGACTTGATGAGGTGTGGGTGAAAGCAGACTTGGATTTAAATTTTGTTGGAACCCTGCTGAAACATATGTCACATTAGTCTGTTGATATGTATTTTTAGCTATCTATCAGTTGACTTTGCTTCACTTCATGAACCTTTTCAGAATTAATCAAATGAAACCAAAATATTTGACATTAGTTCCTTTTGAGCTTAGAGCAGCCACTTTTGATACCCATTTCTTGCTCTCTCAGAGGTGTATATTCAATTATTATACATTCCACAACTGAATGGAGTAACCTTTATTTTTGTACAGGTATTATTATCAATTGTTGGACTCACTGATTCCGCATTATGCAGTTAGCAAGAGATCAATAAAGCTTAATTCCAGTACAGACAGTGGTCGAGGTCCAATACCTTTAACCTTTTCCCATCACTCCAGTGTAATATGTACTAAAAGTAAACACTTTTGTCCTTATAGAACAAATTGAAACTCTTCACAGTCTTACTGATAAAAATTTTATCACAGAGTAGTGGCCCAAATTTGAAAAGTTCACAGTTACTTCCTTCTTCTAAAACACCCAAGCTGGTAACATGCGGGTCAGCCCCTGCCCCATCTGTTTAACTATTTATTGTTTTCAAGGTTGATGCAGGTGTTTATGTTGAAACATGCAGCTGACAATGTATGTATATGTATCATATTACAGAGGTTATTCTATATTGGATAAATTGAACTTTGAAAAGATGTGGTGATCATTACAGCAGCGCATGTGTGATTGTATGAGGACGAAATGTCCAACAGAGGTCACAAGTCATGTCTACAAAATTGAACAGGTGTTAATAAAAATACTTTTGAGTTATTAGAAATACCTGCTGGGCACAAATCCCAAAAGTTGCACAGCAATGATTTGTATATCATCTTTAAACCTGTGGCAGTGACCTCAACGTGTTGAGGCAGCCGTTTCAGGAGCACATCTGTGCAGCATCTTTAAATGTGTGTGTACGCCATCACTTTGAACAAATGCTAGCAATCTAATGCTACACCCAATGTGGTGTCACTGCTACATCGGGGTAAAAAAATGGTATAGTACTGCTATTTGTGTACGCCAGCTGTGTATAAATAAAGCAAGAACTTTCTTAATCATTCCTTCATCACTTTTTAAAAATGGCTGTGAAAACCTGGGTCCACCTTCCACATAGAGCCAAACAGGAATATTTGGAAGGTTTTATTTATGTTCCTGTAATACCTGTGATTCCATTGTATGAGGGCAATGTATTACATATCATTATTCTACTACAGTGAAAACTCATTATAACGAAGTTGTCAGGGACAGAGAAATTAGTTCTTTATATCCAAATTTCGTTATATCAGGGTTGTAAAAACAATAAATAACAAAAGAATTTTGTATCTTGGTTCTGGAAAAATACTTCTTTATAACAGGGTTTTTCTTGTATCAGATTTCGTTATAATGAGGTTTTACTGTATGTTGTGCAATTATCCATCGGTTCTAGTTCAATTTATCCAATATCTGTCAAATGAATTTATATTTATGTAAAAAGGATTATGTATAAAAGAAAGCAGAGTGTTGGTTTATCAGAAATAAGGACTTTCATTGTCAGTTGCCTTACAATAAATTTAAACTATGAGTGTGTGATTTTAATTTAATGACATGAAATGGGAAAGCCTTGACTAGGACTTCTTTTGCCTTGTAAAACTACCGCTATTTTTCATCATTTTCTGCGATTCCTTTTCCCTGATTGGCACCAGATGGACCAACCTTCCTTTTACGCGCGAGTTTGATTGATTGACATTGATGTCAGTCTTTTTAATTTTGTCTGAGATTATAAACAAGGCCGTTTGAAGTGCTTGGATGGATGAAACAGCACAAATCACACAACTGTCAGCTTCATACATTTCTAACGCTAAAATTCTAAATTTGATTGACAGCTTGTCATTGTTTACTCTTAATTTGCTTTATAGTCCATTTATGGCAAACAATAAATGACCAAGTGATGGTTATTATAATGAGGCAAATGTCTGAACAGAGCCTATGGAGAACACATTCTTAATTCCATGAATCATAACCCAATCAAGCAACATGGGAATCCAGCTAACACAAATATTTTCTTTAAATGTTATAAATGTGTTATAAACATGCTTTGGTTTTATTCAAATGTTTTAATAACATATAAATGTCCATTTATTTAAAAGTCAGTGTTTGGAATGAAAACTTTTGCAAAATATTTTGTCAACTCTTTAATATTATGTTAAAATGTTTTGCATTTAGTTTTCAAAAACGTTTTATATGCTATAACCTGACCATACAAAATTTTCTAAAAACATTTTGTGTTTTTTTTTAAATTTCAGTCCACTTTCAACTTCATCTAAATTCCATAAAAATTAGATATAATAAGAAAGCCAAGTTATGGTTAAAAACATTGGGTCTTTAACCAGTAAAGAACAAAATGATTTGAATGGTCAATTGGCTTTGAAATCAACATTGCCCTCATTTTGCTTTGATTGGGTCCCAAATATAAGGAGGATGTCCTGATTGTAGCCTCAGCATTTCCACAGCAATATGATGATTTGTTTCAACCACATATATATCACACCTTTGTGTCTATAGGCCTACCATTTAGGTATAGGACATTTAATTTTTGAGAAGGAGCACTGATTATGGAACCATTGAATTGAATGCCAGAACACTACCAACATCTGTGTGTGCAAAAAAGAAAAAAAGGTGCCGGGGGGTGGGGGGCTAGAAGCCTAAACGGGTTGATTGAATAAAAATTGAGGCTATTGTGTCCTCAACAGCCACTATCTCCATAGACTTGTATGTATGTAAAACAATTGTCTTTACAAAGGTCACAAGTAAATTACGCACCTGTATTATTTAATAAAATTTATACATGATCCTTACCTGTAGGTATCTCATTCAATAATTCTTTAATCAGTGCTCATTCTTTGAATTATAAAATGTCTACACAGTAACAAAGGTGATATTAATCTATTGAAATTGCATTGATGTATAAATTGAGGTACAGCAATAACTTACAATGTCATATTATTTTTAAGAAAATACTGATTTATTGAATAAATCGTTGAATGTAAATAAAAAAATATATGTATGCACTTGACTCATTTGATGGTTGTTTTGTGCTAGGATCATTTGGAACCAAAATTGCTATTTGCAGTTTGAGATTAATTTCGCATCATTGTTCCCACTACGGCCACTAGATATGCGCTTTTTATGGCCAATTTGCAATGGGTTTTATCATTGCTATGTCAGATATCATGATGACCACTCCATCATGCAACAGGATTTGATGTGGTATTTTGCATCTGGAGGCGAAGGGTTGACGAATGCTGGACCAGTAGAACCTCATTGTGTAATAGACCACAGTTTGGAAAGGAAAATAAGCCAATCTGATTACATTGCCAAGATTATTTGGTTTTCAAATAACATTATTTGAGATTAATGTTCATCCTTCCATTTATACATAGTTGATAAGAACCTCATTTATTTATCTTGATGTATTCTACATCGTGTATCTAATGGTTTCCAATCCCTCAAGAAATAAAAAGAAGAAAGCTGACCACAAAATTATCATCATCAGCACTGGTACACCATTTAATCTGTCATCTGCAGTATAAATTCATAGAAATTATTAAGAATCAATGTTTGTGAAAGCCCTTGGCAAGTAAATATATTTCGGATGATTCTTTTCTACTTGCATTGGGTCTGATAATTTTCACCATTTGAAATACACTACCAAGTTCTCTCTTCAGATTGCCCGTCTCATATCCATCCCATAATTTACACAAAAATGCTGCTTTTGGCCTCAAAACCAACTTTGAAAATGTGAGAGCTGTCCTGCAAAGCTGTACAATATTATCATGGTCCATTGATTGTATACCACTTGCATTGGGTGCCATGTCACTCATTACTAAATCAACTGATTTACCCTCAAGATGAGTCAAGATTTGTTTCTGCGTGTCATCGTGAGTGAAGTCAGATTTGTTGATGATGACAGCGCCATCTATTGGGTCGATGAAGAGAAGATCCACTGCAATCACTTTGCCCTTGGGTTTGGTGGGATCTGCAGAAGGCAATCAAAATTATTACGATTGGTGAATACATGTGACACAAGCATAATGACTGATTTGTCAAGCCATGGTTTGCTTGGATCAAAATCTGGGGTCCACTTTTGTTTTCAAATTTGATGATCTTGATCAATGAAGACCAATGTGCCCAATTGGGCAAAAGTGCCCTTAAAAACACCCAATTTGGGTGATTATTGGGTGCTTTTGATTTCATTAGCAATTCAGGCTAGAAATATTTACAACCCTGCATTTTAATAGTGCTCTTTTACCTTGTCCAAGCGAATTGACTTTATTTACTGCAACCTGTGTCCATGACCCTGGAGCTGCCCCACAATCTATGACAACAGATCCTGGAGTTAATATATGATGCTGATTATTGATATCTAGAAGCTTGAAGGCACTCCTTGCTCTGTAGTTTTGAAGCTGAAAGAAAGATTGGAATATTGCAAGTAAACAAAAGTAGGGGAAGAAAAGATGAAGAAAACCAATTACCGGTAACTTAAAAATTGTTAAAAATTTGCCAAATTTAAAAGTTTTGAATGATCCTGGTTCTAATAACTCTGTATTCAACTGGATGATACTGTGTATTGCTTTGTGTTATTATCAATCTGGTGTTGGAATAGCTGATCCTTCCCAATTTACTGGAGAACTAGAACTTCCAAATTGGCACACGATAATTACGCATTCGAGGCTATAATCATTATTTGCAATGTATGTATCTATATTCTGTCGATGTTTAAATTTGGATGGTAGTTATTTCGATAAATCAACTTTATCTTTTAGAACAAAGGTTGCCTATTTTGAACAGTCTAAAATTGAGTTGATGAAGTGCAATTATAATGTCCAACATTTTTAGTGATTGCTCTGCATGGTGTCATACTTCATTGATTTACTCGATTTTGATAGATTTGGACGTAACCCTCATGTGAAGCTATCGATGAGCAAATTCGAAGCAAGATCAATTCCAAATGGGAAACTCGGCTAGGGCCGGCATTGTCACCGTTTTTTGATGTCGACATACATTTGGGTTCCAAAAAAAAAATTTCATGATTTTAGAAAAATTGTAAAAAATTCCCTGAAAATATCTAAAAACACCATCGGCAAAATTCAAGACGGCCATTTTCATAGCGATCAGAAAACAAGGCAAAATACTGATATAAAATTGGATCGATTGAGCCCATGTTTATTGGTCGAGCTATGAGTTTTAAAATATTGGACGAGACATAGTCGAGTCCAATATTTTAAAACGCATAGCGAGACCAATAAATATTGGGCGTAAAGCATCCAATTTTATCATTATATGTGTTGGATCTAATATTTTCACACATTTGGATGAATTCCATAAAAACATAATAATGCCAAAAGTAGGACCCCTTAAAGGCCCTTTCAGTGATTTCACAGGAACATTAAAAAAATGGAAATTTGTCAGAGTTGCTTAGAAATAAAGAATAAGTCTACAGAATTTCATTAAACCACTTTTCCCTGAATACATCGACAAATTAGTCAAAAACAGAAGTTTTAGAAAGGTTTTCTACTTCAACTCAGATCGACTCGAGAAAATCGAGATTTTCGTACAGTGCGCCACCAATCGACTGGAAAAACTTCCTAGTCCAGTGTTTC
This sequence comes from Amphiura filiformis, assembly GCF_039555335.1. Lineage (NCBI taxonomy): Eukaryota > Metazoa > Echinodermata > Ophiuroidea > Amphilepidida > Amphiuridae > Amphiura > Amphiura filiformis. Next base: position 92,292,585 of record NC_092628.1, on the reverse strand, counting down.
TAACACGGGGAAGTAGAGTCTAAATTGATTTAAAACAGACGTTTAATTTTTGTAGTAGAAAACAAAATAAGCAATTAAAGGTCAGTTAGGTCACCGAGGCAAACTAACGGTCAATTCAAATATGAAAAACAGTTAAAATTGTGTATTTTGTTTAAAATAGTAGCTACTGATGTAATAAGTAGTAGAAACAATACGCAACGCGTGTTGGTACGTGGAGAGTGAGCTTCTTTCGATCTCGAGTCGGACTTTTTGTACTGTCAGTATCAAAAGTCCAGAATCATGCAAATGCTTTATTTTGTCTAAAATACACGGCTTTCGACCGAACCACTAGCAGGCTATGTTACCAAAATCTGAATTTTGATGATTTTTACGATCGTCCGGATGAGCAAATCACTGAATGGGCCTTTAAGGCAAATAACAAGAAAAGTTGGCGAAATATTAGGTAAAAGATTTGGCACTGCATTTTGTTGAAAATAAATTGGAAATGGCCAATATTTTGAGTGGAAATGAGATTGCCTGACAAGTTTTGCTGGGCACTGATGAACTTTCTGTCGTAATGGAAGAAGTTCTGTCGACATATTGACATAATTCACTTTATTGACAGGATTTTGACAGGAGATGTGTCGACGCCGGCCTTAAACTCACTAAATATTGTAACATTGGTTAAGGAAGACACCCTCAATGTTTTACAAAATAATTCTGATTTTTACATGACAAAAATCAAGGCTTTTGAATATACATTGAACGCATACACATGTAATGTTCATAACACTATATTATGTCACAACTGAAAGAGTTAATGAGACCTCATCATTCTGTTTGGCTCAAAATATAAAGGGACATCTGGCAGCAGTGAAGCTAACATTTTGTGCAAAAGAAATACCGGTACAAATCTATTTTTATGGAAATGTTACAACTTTATATAATTACATTGCTAGAAGGGTATGATAATTAGGAGCAACTCTACTAGTCTTATTACAAGACTGCCCTACCCCAACCCTAACCCTAAACTCCGTAAACAAGGACTGGACTTAAATTGCACCCTATTTGGTAATTGTGCCAATAATTAATTTCCGCCATAGCCTTGCTTTCACAAACTTGATTAAATTTGCATGTTGTTATATTTATTTGATCAAAAGTCTATCCTCAATCCAGGTCACTGATAACCGACGATGGATATGAGGATAGAAATGGAGCCATCTCAAAACGTGTCAGAATCAGTGAAGCATGACACCATGTAAAGCAATGGAAATTCGGAAGTAAACAACGCCGATCATGATGGTTATAGCGCACAAAAAACTACACGTCAGTAAATTGCTAGCATCGTTAACCTTTCAATAATTTATAGCAAACTTTGCTCTGAAGATATTACAAAGAGTTTAAGGGGGTACTACACCCCTGCCAAATTGTGTGCCTATTTTTGCATTTTTCTCAAAAATTATAGCGCATTGGTGACAAGTAAGATATGTATATTATAGGGGCAAGGACTACAACTATTGCACTGGAAATTTTATTTCAGCACAGACCACAGTTGTGGCGTTACAGTCAAAAATTAGGGAAAACCAATATTTGATCAATAAATCAAGAACTACTTGCCTTGAGTTGCTGAATTTTCAGTGCAGTAGTTGTAGTCTTTGCCCCTATAATATACATATATTACCTGTCACCAATGCGCTATAATTTTTGAGAAAAATGCAAAAATAGGCACAAAATTAGCCAGGGGTGTAGTACCCCCTTAATACCGGTATCAAAATAAATTTTGGTAACATTAAACTTCACAAAGATATTGTTTTAACTTTTAATACGTTTGAAAATTGGCGATTATTGAGTGACTGTAGTAGTTTTAGGTCCAGAAAATCTTGTCATCTTGGAAAGTAGATAGATTTCTCAATCAGGCTACCCAGTGGGCACATAATCGGGAACAAGGCGGTTCTCGAACCACGAGTCTCGCCTGCTTTCGCGATTACTTTTGGTAGAGGTAAATGAATTTGGTGGTTATCGGCTGGGCACGATTATCTGGCTGATGGTGACCGTACCCATCAAGTTTCATGCCCATGCAACAGGTTTTACTAATTTGACCTCAGATTACCCTGGTGACCCTGAAATGACCTTCCGAAAATTTGGCTTTAAATGTTGACTGTACCCACCGAATTTCATGCCCATCTAAAAGTTTTTACTAATTTGACCTCAGATGACCCCTGGTGGCCTGGAAATGACCTTCCAAAAATTTGGCTTTAAATGTTGACTGTACCCACCAAGTTTCATGCCCGTACAACAGTTTTTACTAATTTGACCTCAGATGACCCCTGGTGACCTCAAAATGACCTTCCAAAATTTGGCTTTAAATGTTGACTGTACCCACCAAGATTCATGCCCGACCAACAGTTTTTACTAATTTGACCTCAGATGACCCCTGGTGACCTCGAAATGACCTTCCAAAAATTTGGCTTTAAATGTTGACTGTACCCACTAAGTTTCATGCCCGTACAACAGTTTGTACTAAATTTGACCCGAGATGACCCCTGGTGACCTTGAAATGACCTTCCAAAAATGTGGCTTTAAATGTTGACTGTACCCACCAAGTTTCATGCCCGTACAACAGTTTTTACTTAATTTGACCTCAGATGACCCCTGGTGACCTTGAAATGACCTTCCAAAAATTTGGCTTTAAATGTTGACTGTACCCCTCAAGTTTCATGCCCATACGACAGTTTTACCAATTTGACCTCGGATGACCCTGGTGACCTTGAAATGACCTTCCAAAAATTTGGCTTTAAATGTTGACTGTACCAACTAAGTTTCATGCCCATACGACAGTTTTTACTAATTTGACCTCAGATGACCCCTGGTGACCTTGAAATGACCTTCCAAAAATTTGGCTTTAAATGTTGACTGTACCAACCAAGTTTCATGCCCATACGACAGTTTTTACTAATTTGACCTCAGATGACCCCTACATGACCTCAGTGACCTTGACGCACTAACCAATACAAACCGGTTCTGTCTCGGGTCAAGATGCACCCACCCACCAAGTTTGAGGAATGTGCGACTCATAGTCTCCGAGAAAATAGGCGGAAGGCAAACTTTAACCAAAACTTTAACCAAATTTGTCACATACACACACACACACACACACACACACACACACACATACGCACGGAAAAGTGATTATATAGTCTCCTGCCTTATCAGGCGAGACAAAAACTACGTTGTGTGGACGTTGTAATAAGATCGGACGTCGGGCAACCAAATTCCAACGTTAACACAAGTAATAATCTAGGACGTCAGTACACCTATTAGTGACGACGTCGCACAAACGTTGTTGTAATGTCGGCCGTAAGACGGTCGTCGTACGACTTCAATACAATGTTGAGGCAACACTTCATTGCCGACATCAGTACAACTGACAATAAAGATGTTGCATTAACGTCACCTGTTGACTACCCTGCGACAGTTGTTGTACGACTTCAATATAACGTTGAGGCAACACTTTATTGCCGACATCAGTACAACTGACAATAAAGATGTTGCATTAACGTCACCTGTTGGCTACCCTGCGACAGTTGTCGCACGACTTCAATATAACGTTGAGGTAACACTTCATTGGCGACATCGGTACACCAATGACTGAAGACGTCGCAACAACGTCTGCCGTACAATGGTTGTCGTATGACCTCAATACTAACGTTGAAGCAACACTTTATTGACGACATCGGTACAACTGCGATAAAGACGTTGTATTAAGGTCACATAATGACTGCCGTGCAATGGTTGTTGTACGATCTCAATATAACGTTGAGGTAACACTTCATTGACGACATCGCCTCTGCCATACAGCGCTGGTTGTCGATGACCTCAATACTAACGTTGAAGTAACACTTAATTGCCGACATCGGTAATTCGGTACGACCGACGATAAATATGTTGCATTTGGCTTATTGTCTTAAAATGACAGTTTCTTACGCCGAGATTGGGGAAACGTCGTCGCACAAACCTTAATATGACGGTCAGAATGCCGTCCGCGATATCGGACCAACGTTGGTAAACAGCATGACAGTTGACAGGCCTACTGTTTCCAAGTCATCGGAATGGTCAAGTTGGTCCAAAATTTTCTATTTACTAGGCGCATTAAAGTGTAACATTAACATGTAACATTAGTTTATCTAGTGGGCTTTTATAGTCTTTATAAAGACTATAAAAGCCCACTAGATAAACTAATAATAATAATAATAATAATGATGATGAGGATGATGATGATGTTGCAACTCATGATGATGATGATGATGATGATGATGATGATGATGATGATGATGGTGATGAATATAATGCTTAGTGATAATGTAATATATAAACCTAATGAATATATAATTATATTTATACTAACAATAAAATTTTGGAATTCAATCGTCAGTAAGATTTTTTATTTAAAAAAAAAAGAAAATCAACAAATTTAGTAAATGTTATCAATATTTACAGTAAATTTGATCAATATCCTTTAAATAATGCACTTTAGCAGGTTTAGCCATCAAAATATTGCTTATATTAACTTAAAACACTTCATAGAATATGTAAATCCCGTTAGCTCAGTCAGTAGGGCATCAGTCTCATAAACCAAAGGTCATGGGTTCGAATCCCGGCAGTACATCAAGGTAAGTGTTATGTTTAAAATTAAGCTAGGAAATTTGCTTCCGTTGTAATATAGACAGTAGTAAGTGTAAGACTCTGTGTAAGTAGAGTATATGCTACTAAATAATATTCTTCTTTCTTTTTTTCATGATTTTTCGTCTCTTTGGGGTTACTTGCCAATGGTTGGATCAACGTTGGTTCAACGTTGGTTTAACGTTGGTCAATGGATGGATTAATAACATTGGCCCAACATCAACGATATTATGTTAGCCCAACGTCACAAATTACATCTTTATTAGGGTTGGGTCAATGTTGGATCGACGTTGGCTAACGTCTGCACAACGCTGAATGTGGACGTCGCACCAACGTTCTATTTTGGCATAAAAAAAACTTTCATATCCATCCTCCAGGCAACCGTCGTCCAACGTTAGATATTGACGTTGACACAACATAGTAGCAACCAATTGTGCCCACTGGGTATGCATGCGCATGTCCCCGGTGCATGTCACCTAGTGCCGTATTATTACGCTGACTTTCGTGATTCGACGAGGAGGGCGATTTCGACCTCCTGGTTTGTTTTACAAACAGAGAGGTAGACAAAAGACCGCTCCGCTTGTCCAAACACTCAAGTATCAGAAGGATGGTCCACAATAGCGTGATTCACGTAACATGAATAGGGATTAAAAAGCTGTCACGTAGAACCATGTGCTTCTATTGTCCAATTTGCCATCAAGATTTCATATTGAAACAGTTCAGACCCAGTACAGGATGTCAGAAATTAATATTTTGTTCTGGGTCTGATTATTCGGACTACATGTCACCTACCTTTGCCTGTTGAACAAATGGATCCTTCATCTGACGTTGAAGCCACTGCTGTGAACTATGTGAATGTTTACTTTTCAGTTTCACTGGTCTCTTCTTCTGCATGCAGCATGAAAGATGAAACTGTTTAATCCAAAGCTGCGGCTGCAAAGAGAGAGTAAGCTTTAGCTTACTTGTGCTTGTCATGATGAACATATCAACAGACAACATCAGAAAATTCAGATAAAATGAGTCAGAGAAGAGCCCCAGGCATAGCACAGGTCAGAGTTATTTTCAGCATGAATGCAGCCTGAACACTTCTGAGCTCTTCTGTTTAGAAATTGGAAAAATATGAATGACTCAACACGGTAAATTTGTTGGATTATTATCTTTTTTTGGCTAAAAAAATTGTTGCATGTCGATGTTCACAGCTAACTTGTACTGCGCATGTGTAATTGATTTACAGAGAGCCGGTCTCAAATTTTAGGCCGACCAAAAAATCCAAACTTACGATGTAAAATAGGTATTTTCTTGCTTGAAATATATAGCGTTTCAATTCCAATATTTCGATGGCATATTTGGAGACTTATTTTTTATTTAATTGTCACTAAATCATTATTTTACTTGCATAATCCAATTTTTAGGCGACATGCTGCCAATAGTGATCACCAGCTCCAGACGACATTCTCAAGATGACAAGAAATTATGCCGGGTTGTGTCTAAAACTTCGAGAAAATCTTTCATTTGTCGTCAAAATGCGGTCTAGATACGTTTTCAGAATTTTAACAAGGTCATCAGCAAACAAATGCATGATCAAAAGACATCTCAATACCTCACGTAAGTATAGAATTATTTAAATAAATGCATGTTTTTTTACTTTTTAAAGGGGCATTTCGTGATCCACAGCCTCATCCCCCCACTTTACTCAAAAAAAGTTGAGATTTTTATATCACTGGAAACCTCTGGCTACATAATGTTTATGTACAAAATATCTCTTGCAGATTAATTCGTTTAGCCAAGATATCGTGAAATTTTAATTTCGTTCTGGTGCACCAGAACGAAATTACAACGTATTGTCTATGGGGAGTATGGAGCAGTGTAATACACATACACTGCAAGATTTTCATCTGTGTGACGCCGATGTCACCAGAATGTCACTCCATCGGAAACTACACCTCGGTTTTCCATATCGCCGGTCCGAAATAGCCAGGTAGCCAGCCTCCTAGGTTTCTACAGAGTGACTTCGCGGCGCGGTGACTTCGCAGGAGAGTCACACCGGTGTGACTACGCGACTGGACCTGGGTGCTCAGTACCGGCGTTTTGGGTTGCGGTTTTGCTTTTATTGCCATATTTTTATATTCTCTTGATTTATTCAAATAATATTCTTTATTTCTTGCTTTTTTAGGGGATTAGGGAGGGAAATTGCAAACTGGACTTTAAAAATAAGGGAAATATTAGATGAATAAAATAAATTTGTTAATAAAAGAAATAAACATGATCAGTAAACAAAGTAGGCTATAAGGCTAATGAAAGTTGACTCCCAGTTTCCCGTTACCCGACTCCGGTCAGAAAAAAATGCCGATCAAATATTTCATTATTTTCCATTATTTCATTATTTCTCATTTTTCAAGTTTTTAAGAAAAAATTGAGGGATAGTTTTAATGTCATCTTTCACGTCCGCCACGTATTTTAAGCACTTTTACGCCGACCCTGACCGGCCCGAATAGTCTTTGCAAACGCTGGGTTAAACTACGTGGTAAAATGGCGATATCGTAGGGCGCATTTACTGGAGACTAGCAATTCCCTGCATCTAAGTTTCTCCTACCACTAAATGGATAGACCGAACACAAAGAGAGGCAGCCAAGTTCAAGGAACCAGCGTATGAACAAATATGAAAGCATTTCTACGTGCACTATGTAGCGCTATAGACAACATCAAAATAAATAAAATAAATAAAATTTGAAGTCAAATTTATTCTGCTTTTCTTACAAATATATGTATTTAATAAAATAAACTTATAAATAAAATGATTTATTTGTCAATTTCTTGCATGGTTGTTTTATTATTAACACGTGCACCCTGTGATGATTTTTACCAGCAACCTCCATGTGAACGTTCGAATTGTCAAATTTAGTTTATTTCTGCTTTCAATTTTGTTTATTTGTTCATTTTGACTGTGATAATTTACTTTCCCCTACTGGCGTTTTTGATAAATATGTTCATTTCTGTGAAGGTGGAGGAGGAGGGCAAGGTCCGACTGCTGTGGACAATTATTACAACCGACATTGGTCAATCATTTAATGTTTTATTTGCCGGACTGTCGCTGTCTGATCTCGAGATAGTGAGATGCAGTGTTTGGGGAAAGCAAGTTGTAGTCCAGGTTCTCCAAAGACTATCATGGACTTCTGGTGCTTTCATATGTTGCACAACCTATAGGCTAATTTGAAGATTCCAAAGAAGATGTGCTTAATTAAAATGTGTTTTGAAGACTAAGTTGGTAAAATATTTGAGTGAAGCATGGTCATTTAATACTATACTTTATTATTTTATTTGGGCCTCAAAACATAGCATTCCGTAATTAACTTTGCACCGATAATGAAAGTTTGAAAATAATGAATAATGAATAATGAAACAGTCACCTACCCAGTCATGAAAAACTATGTAACGGGAAACTGGGGATCAACTTTCATTAGCCTAATTCATGATAAACTAATATGATGAATAAAATACATTTTTGTTAATTGGTGGTTAATTGAATAACTAAATAAATAAAAAGTTAAGAAATAAATAAACAGGAAGAAACCAATAAACGAAGAATGGAAGAAACAAAGAAACACTTCGAAAAAAAAAAACTTGAGAAAAATTGCAAATAAAGAAGTTAAAAGTAGGAATATTATAAGAAGCATGTCGGCCTATTGATGAATTAAAATATTAAATGTGTAAAATAAATAAATAATTATAACAATAATAATTCATAACAAGCATTAATATTTGCGATAAAAAATAAGACAATTTCAAACAAACATTGCAACAGGCCTATATTGATGTGACACCGATTTATAGGCATGATTTGATAACGTAAAAAAAACCCAACATGAAAAACAAATCAAACTAATAGGCCTATAAAAACACCATTTTGAAAAACGGAAAAGAAAATAGCACAAGCCAAAGTTTTGCATAAACTTACGGCAGTAAAAGTATAAATTTGCAGTAGACCTTTCAGGAAAGTGACAAAAGTAAAACAAAATGCATGCTAGGCCTATAAATCAATTTTAAATATAACAGAAAAATTCTTGCTTCAAAATAAGTAAAGTTTTGGCAAATTAAAATGTATAAATTGAAAATGCTAGGCCTATAATAGGCTGAAAATTAATACGGTATCTCTTTCAAAACATTTAAAAACACAATTCGTTTTAAATATTAAAAAAATAGCATTTCAATAGGCCTATATAACGTTATCATGCAAAATATGAAAAAAGCAAAACATGTCATCTAACCACTGAAGTAAACAAAGCAATGATATAAGTTTTGTGGGAAAACAAGCAAACAAATAAACAAAATAAAAATGTTTGAAATGAAACAAACAAATAAACCAAGAACAAGAACTGCAAATAAAACACACACAGTTGATGAGATTATTAAACAGGCAGCACGAAAAGAATTAAAATATTATAAAAGAGAACAATAAATAAATGAAACAAAATGAATCGGAAGTCTCACAGTTGAAATATAAATGATAAAGAATGCAAAAGCACGATAAAAACAAAACAAAGACGGCAGTAGAGAACCACAGACCCACTGCACTGTACAGCATGCATCAATCAATTAATTATAAAACCAACTCATTCCATTCATGAGCGTATACAAGCATTAAAACAAGCATGATACGGCGATTTGTCATCATCAGCGCCAGTATTTGGTAGATATCGCGCTGCGCCCCCAGAGTGTTCGAACTCATAACAGGGTTCGGTCTACGACCTTTCAGCAGCGTAGTCACCTTGAAGTTCGCCGACTGGGCACCGAGCAGGCGACGCATGGGGCACTGGATACGGAAGTCACTTTGATGTGACTACAAGATGTGGACCACTGTCGGAATCTAGTCGGTGGTGTACATCATGAGTCGCCGATCGCGGCATCGAGCAGGTAACACATCGGAGGCTAGCAGTTGTAGTCACTACGTGATGACACTGCTGCATAGTGCCCTACTGCCTTGTTTCCGATGTAGTCACTCTCCTGTAGTGACTCTGTCGGCCACCATAGGGTAGGTTATTCTGGAGTGACGGCGGTAGTGACTTCAGAGTTCCAGTGCGATGTAGTCACTCTGGCGCCAGGAATTTTGCAGTGTAATCATGCATAACTCGCATAAACGCAATATCGGAATCAACTGAAATTTTGGGAATATGCTTTTTTCGTGGATATGTACTGAAAAATGTCATAAAAAGAGGATGCTAGGATCACGAAATACTCCTTTAATTAATTATCATATAAATTAATGTACCGTATGTAAAATATGTAAATATTGCATCATCATGCAAAAGAATCATGGCACAGAAACCTTGGCCGGCCAAGGTAGCCCCTGTGGCAACGTATCCCCGGGCAGGGGTCAGTGGTTCAAATTGCCCGCCCCCCCCCCCCAAAAAAAATTTCTCTTCTTCTTACGGTATCGGTTCTTTCTTCCTTCATTCTTCCCCCTCCCACCCCTGCCTTGCCAAAAAGCACGGGGAACCAGTGGGGTCACTTCCATGACCGTTACCCCCTTTTTTTACCCCAAATGGTACATGTAACTTTTGAAATGCCCATTTTACAATTCCAAGGACACTTTTGCAAATTTGCCCTTAACATTTCAAGCATATAAAGAGGTGGTGCAATAATTATGTGTACCCCCTGGGTGGTGAATTCTCAAAATGGTCTGCCAACCCCCCCCTCCCCCCCAGCTTTGGCCATGCCAAAAAAATATTTGCCCCCCCCCCCTTTTGATGTGCCAAAAAACCTTTGCCCTCCCCTCCTTTTGATGTGCCAAAAAATCTTTGCCCTCCCCCCATGCAAGATTTTGGCGAACCCGAATTTAAGAAATTGTTATGGTCACTATGAGCTTGTTTTAAATAAAACCATGTGATTTGTGGTTGATAATTATTTTTCTTACATATGTAAGGCATAATGTTGTGATTGCTGGAGATACCCTAAAACTGCATTACTGTAATCCCCAAGGAAGTACAAAATTTTGAAGAAATTTGGACACCAGAAACTTTATAGTGATGCAGGCAAAAAATTACTGGTACTTTATCCTTGATACAGAATTAGTTTAATATCATGCAGTGATAGTTAGATCTGAGACTATTTAACTATATTCGTCTCAGGTTAGATTTCATTGAATAAAATTGCTTTGGTCTAAAATGGATCCCCGTGGTGAAAAATTGTTTACAGTACATGTCAAAACAGTTTTTCCAGGAAACACTCAGCTATATTGGTGTACACATGCGTGAACAACGGTTTTAAAAACACCCCTAAACAGGTTCTACCCTGTTTTTCAAAATCACCCCTTAACCTGTAGGTTTTAGCACGCTTTCCCCAAAAAAGTACCCCTAAACAGGTTCTGGTCAAAATTGGACCCCTTAGCAGGTTTTTTATTAATATCAACAATACACTTTAATGGAGAGGGTTACAATGGCTAAAAAATGAATTACAATGTACACATTCTTTTAAAATTCATCAGGTAAGAATTTATTTCAAATAGAAAGCAATATATCAAACTATGAACTGCCAAATGGCTTTTAGTTCGCAAGGCAAACTAAAAAAAACGGGCATAACAGACGTGTCATTTATCGGTATGACATTTTCGTTATTGATGCTGCCCTAAGTACGGTATGGGTTCCTCGTACTAAATGGCTTTCATACACAGTAATCATTAATCCTCCTTTTGAAAAAAATCATATTCAATAAGAATATAAGCTTGGTGATGAGGTTATCTCACATGGCACAGAAGAGAAAGATCTTGGAGTGATAATTACAGAAGACGGAAAGTCGAGTAAGCAGTGTGCAGCGGCAGCAAATAAGGCAATGAACAGCTTACGAGTAATAAAGCACACCTTCAAGCACTTCTACAAGAAAAGCTTCACAATGTTATACAAAACATTCATCCGTCCTCACCTGGAGTACTCAGTCCAAGCATGGTGTCCATACCTCAAGAAGGATATCATTATGATGGAGAAAGTCCAAAGGAGAGCCACAAAACTTGTACTCATCCCTAGCATTAGACATCTGAGCTATCCAGGAAGACTACAAGAGATGAAGCTGTTCAGTTTGGAGCAAAGGATTAAGGGGTACTACACCCCTCGATAAATTTGTGTCTATTTTTGCATTTTTCTCAAAAACTAATTACACAGTGGGAACAAAAGTTATGTATTTTATAGGGGCAAGGAATCCAATTACTACACTGGAATTTCAGTGACCCAAGACAAGCGGTTTGTTATTTATGATAAGAAATAAGGTACCGTTAGGATGTACCTCATTTCCGGTCATATATACTGAACCGCTTGTCTTGAGTCACTGACATTTCAGTGTGGTATAATAATAATAATATACATAACTTTTGTTACCAGTGTGTTATTATTTTTTGAGAAAAATGCAAAAATAGTCACAAATTTACCACAGAGGTGTAGTACCCCCTTAAGAGGAGATCTAATTGAAACATTCAAGATCATGAAAGGACTGGAAGGGATTGCAGCAACGAAGAATACGCAGAGGCATAGAGGTAGAGGACACAACTACAAGTTGTACAAGTCAGCACTGAAGAAGGGCCTCAACTGCAGGAAGAATTTCTTTTCAGTCCCAGAAATAGTGGTAGAGGCTAAGACAACAAACCAGTTCAAGTCTCAGCTTGATAAGTTTTGGTATAAGAGCGAAAATGGATATGGGGTCAAAAAGGCTGATGCCTAAATTATTCCCATCATACCTTTTAAAGTGTAAGTGTAAGTATATTTCCACAAAAAACTGGTGAATTAGTCTTGACTTTGGTATACCACGTTCAAGACTAATTTGACAGTTTTGAAGATCCAATTACTACACTGGAATTTCAGTGACCCAAGACAAGCGGTTTGTTATTTATGATAAGAAATAAGGTACCGTTAGGATGTACCTCATTTCCGGTCATATATACTGAACCGCTTGTCTTGAGTCACTGACATTTCAGTGTGGTATAATAATAATAATATACATAACTTTTGTTACCAGTGTGTTATTCTTGAAGTTCGCCGACTGGGCACCGAGCAGGCGACGCATGGGGCACTGGATACGGAAGTCACTTTGATGTGACTACAAGATGTGGACCACTGTCGGAATCTAGTCGGTGGTGTACATCATGAGTCGCCGATGCTGCATCGAGCAGGTAACACATCGGAGGCTAGCAGTTGTAGTCACTACGTGATGACACTGCTGCATAGTGCCCTACTGCCTTGTTTCCGATGTAGTCACTCTCCTGTAGTGACTCTGTCGGCCACCATAGGGTAGGTTATTCTGGAGTGACGGCGGTAGTGACTTCAGAGTTCCAGTGCGATGTAGTCACTCTGGCGCCAGGAATTTTGCAGTGTAATCATGCATAACTCGCAAACGCAATATCGGAATCAACTGAAATTTTGGGAATATGCTTTTTTCGTGGATATGTACTGAAAAATGTCATAAAAAGAGGATGCTAGGATCACGAAATACTCCTTTAATTAATTATCATATAAATTAATGTACCGTATGTAAAATATGTAAATATTGCATCATCATGCAAAAGAATCATGGCACAGAAACCTTGGCCGGCCAAGGTAGCCCCTGTGGCAACGTATCCCCGTGCAGGGGTCAGTGGTTCAAATTGCCCGCCCCCCCAAAAAAAAATTTCTCTTCTTCTTACGGTATCGGTTCTTTCTTCCTTCATTCTTCCCCCTCCCACCCCCTGCCTTGCCAAAAAGCACCGGGGAACCAGTGGGGTCACTTCCATGACCGTTACCCCCTTTTTTTACCCCAAATGGTACATGTAACTTTTGAAATGCCCATTTTACAATTCCAAGGACACTTTTGCAAATTTGCCCTTAACATTTCAAGCATATAAAGAGGTGGTGCAATAATTATGTGTACCCCCTGGGTGGTGAATTCTCAAAATGGTCTGCCAACCCCCCCTCCCCCAGCTTTGGCCATGCCAAAAAATATTTGCCCCCCCTTTTGATGTGCCAAAAAACCTTTGCCTCCCCTTTTGATGTGCCAAAAATCTTTGCCCTCCCCCATGCAAGATTTTGGCGAACCCGAATTTAAGAAATTGTTATGGTCACTATGAGCTTGTTTTAAATAAAACCATGTGATTTGTGGTTGATAATTATTTTTCTTACATATGTAAGGCATAATGTTGTGATTGCTGGAGATACCCTAAAACTGCATTACTGTAATCCCCAAGGAAGTACAAAATTTTGAAGAAATTTGGACACCAGAAACTTTATAGTGATGCAGGCAAAAATTACTGGTACTTTATCCTTGATACAGAATTAGTTTAATATCATGCAGTGATAGTTAGATCTGAGACTATTTAACTATATTCGTCTCAGGTTAGATTTCATTGAATAAAATTGCTTTGGTCTAAAATGGATCCCCGTGGTGAAAAATTGTTTACAGTACATGTCAAAACAGTTTTTCCAGGGGGGCACTCAGCTATATTGGTGTACACATGCGTGAACAACGGTTTTAAAAACACCCCGTAAACAGGTTCTACCCTGTTTTTCAAAATCACCCCTTAACCTGTAGGTTTTAGCACGCTTTCCCCAAAAAAAGTACCCCTAAACAGGTTCTGGTCAAAATTGGACCCCTTAGCAGGTTTTTTATTAATATCAACAATACACTTTAATGGAGAGGGTTACAATGGCTAAAAAATGATTTACAATGTACACATTCTTTTAAAATTCATCAGGTAAGAATTTATTTCAAATAGAAAGCAATATATCAAACTATGAACTGCCAAATGGCTTTTAGTTCGCAAGGCAAACTAAAAAAAACGGGCATAACAGACGTGTCATTTATCGGTATGACATTTTCGTTATTGATGCTGCCCTAAGTACGGTATGGGTTCCTCGTACTAAATGGCTTTCATACACAGTAATCATTAATCCTCCTTTTGAAAAAAATCATATTCAATAAGAATATAAGCTTGGTGATGAGGTTATCTCACATGGCACAGAAGAGAAAGATCTTGGAGTGATAATTACAGAAGACGGAAAGTCGAGTAAGCAGTGTGCAGCGGCAGCAAATAAGGCAATGAACAGCTTACGAGTAATAAAGCACACCTTCAAGCACTTCTACAAGAAAAGCTTCACAATGTTATACAAAACATTCATCCGTCCTCACCTGGAGTACTCAGTCCAAGCATGGTGTCCATACCTCAAGAAGGATATCATTATGATGGAGAAAGTCCAAAGGAGAGCCACAAAACTTGTACTCATCCCTAGCATTAGACATCTGAGCTATCCAGGAAGACTACAAGAGATGAAGCTGTTCAGTTTGGAGCAAAGGAGATTAAGGGGGTACTACACCCCTCGATAAATTTGTGTCTATTTTTGCATTTTTCTCAAAAACTAATTACACAGTGGGAACAAAAGTTATGTATTTTATAGGGGCAAGGAATCCAATTACTACACTGGAATTTCAGTGACCCAAGACAAGCGGTTTGTTATTTATGATAAGAAATAAGGTACCGTTAGGATGTACCTCATTTCGGTCATATATACTGAACCGCTTGTCTTGAGTCACTGACATTTCAGTGTGGTATAATAATAATAATATACATAACTTTTGTTACCAGTGTGTTATTATTTTGAGAAAAATGCAAAAATAGTCACAAATTTACCACAGAGGTGTAGTACCCCCTTAAGAGGAGATCTAATTGAAACATTCAAGATCATGAAAGGACTGGAAGGGATTGCAGCAAGAAGAATACGCAGAGGCATAGAGGTAGAGGACACAACTACAAGTTGTACAAGTCAGCACTGAAGAAGGGCCTCAACTGCAGGAAGAATTTCTTTTCAGTCCCAGAAATAGTGGTAGAGGCTAAGACAACAAACCAGTTCAAGTCTCAGCTTGATAAGTTTTGGTATAAGAGCGAAAATGGATATGGGGTCAAAAAGGCTGATGCCTAAATTATTCCCATCATACCTTTTAAAGTGTAAGTGTAAGTATATTTCCACAAAAAACTGGTGAATTAGTCTTGACTTTGGTATACCACGTTCAAGACTAATTTGACAGTTTTGAAGATCAATTACTACACTGGAATTTCAGTGACCCAAGACAAGCGGTTTGTTATTTATGATAAGAAATAAGGTACCGTTAGGATGTACCTCATTTCCGGTCATATATACTGAACCGCTTGTCTTGAGTCACTGACATTTCAGTGTGGTATAATAATAATAATATACATAACTTTTGTTACCAGTGTGTTATTATTTTTTGAGAAAAATGCAAAAATAGTCACAAATTTACCACAGAGGTGTAGTACCCCTTAAGAGGAGATCTAATTGAAACATTCAAGATCATGAAAGGACTGGAAGGGATTGCAGCAACGAAGAAGAATACGCAGAGGCATAGAGGTAGAGGACACAACTACAAGTTGTACAAGTCAGCACTGAAGAAGGGCCTCAACTGCAGGAAGAATTTCTTTTCAGTCCCAGAAATAGTGGTAGAGGCTAAGACAACAAACCAGTTCAAGTCTCAGCTTGATAAGTTTTGGTATAAGAGCGAAAATGGATATGGGGTCAAAAAGGCTGATGCCTAAATTATTCCCATCATACCTTTTAAAGTGTAAGTGTAAGTATATTTCCACAAAAAACTGGTGAATTAGTCTTGACTTTGGTATACCACGTTCAAGACTAATTTGACAGTTTTGAAGAGAACATTGAAATGTTGGTACATTTAAATTTGAGATTGTAAATAATTTTTGGAATATTGTCATCGTATTTTGAAACAGTCTGTGGATTAAGAATAGATTTAAAACTATTTTGTCAATTATTTTGGGATACAATATTTTTGATCATGGCCTTTTTATTAATTGTAAACATAATTTTTGTTCAGAAACAGTATTATGTAAAGTAAACATTCAAGAGCAGCAGGGTTGTCACCAGGACCAAAAAGTACTGGTTAAAATATTAATTAAAGGCGAAGCGTATCGAGCAAAGCTCTCGCGCCTCGCACTATCTTTTTAGTGAACGCTAGGGATCGGGGAATGGGCTTTGAGGGTTCCACTCCCCTAAAAAAAGGGGTTTTTTGCTCTTTTTATGATGAAATATCGTCATCCACTTCCGGAATCTGTAAAAAGATAAAATTTGGGGTTTTTTTTTGGTTTTTTGTGAGTGCCGACCCTGAAGAGCAGATATTTTTGGCTGAGTTCATTTTATGATAAAAGTAGAAAGTCATATTCCTTACTGGAAGGGAAAAATTAATCATACACTAAGGTAATTTTGTATATTGGTAACATTTGATATATTAATGTTGTTGACTTGATTTGCTTTCAAGTATATTTTAGCCTATAGTATGTTTATTGTGATATTTTTCCATCATGATGCAAATAAATATAGTTCATGTTTTAACTGTTAAAAAAAAAAAATTAACAGTTTGTCTAGATGCAGTCACAGATTATAGAAGGAAGACATTTTTAAAATAAAAACATTTTTCCTGCCATAGAAAAGCTGTGGAGGACAAGCAAACATTTTTTATTGTCCTACATGTATTGTATGTATAAAGCAAAAAATATTACCAGTATGCATAAAAAAATCAAAGTTTCTGACCAAATCTATTTATTGCAGAAACTTGTAAATTGTAGGTATAATGGTATGACATAATAGGACTATTGTTTGAAGGCCTTTGGTAAACACAGTGAAGCTTTTTTTTTTTACAGATCAATAACTTAAATACATGGACAATCATTAGCAGTTTATGAAGCCAGCAAACCATACATCCTGTGTTGTTAACAGGATTACCAAACCTGCAATTTGGGAGCCCAATTGGGCGACTTATGAAGATTTTCCCCACAACTTTTGACAAATTCCTGTCCATAAACCAATGGTGAAGAAAAAAATTGGGTGACTTTCAACATTGTGCACATGTCCCATAGAAACCACTGGTTTTTAAAAAAAAATGGGTGCCTTTTCAATGATTTGACCCACAAATTGAGCTGAAAAGTTTTTGGCAACACTGTGCATTGTGCAATCGCCCCACATAGATTAAAACCACAGCACAAGTGATATATAACATTGCAAATAATATTAAAGATTTGCTTGGGCTGATGCAGTTGCCTTCATGATACCAGTAGGGACACACCTACAGGATATAGCTCTCGCCAAATTTATTTAATAGAGAGGCTTTTTTTTCTCATCTTCTCTGCACCTTACACAGGTATGTTATAATTATTTCTTTTCATTTTATACTGTATTTTAAAACAAGCTTTATGCAAGCTGGGTAGTGCTGATTCTGCACGGCTTGTTCAAAAGTCCTGTAATTGTTTAGGTGCGCTTAATTCCTTTTGTGCTACCCTGAAGTTGTATTTAGTATTATACTATATCTCCTTTTTACTTTGTTTCCTTTAAATAAATTTGTTTAATTTGTGGCAAACAAACTCAATTTTGAATCGAGGTCTCAAGCCAAACTACATGTATACATACATGTACTACCAACTATAACCATCCAAATACTTTTTTTTCTGTGATTAATCACTATCTGCCTGTATCATCATACATGTACTCAAGACTTTTATATGTATGTGCATATGTGCCACGGTTTTGGGGTATCATTTTTTCCAAGGTTCCTTTTCAGCGTTAACCATCACGTACATACGTGTGCAACATCAAGCGTGTGCATTGGACCTTGTGCAAAATAATACACGCTGGACGGCTAGCAATACGCTTAATTTGTAAAAGGAAATCTGAATAACAAAATACCTTTTCAGCAATGGGTGGGTTTTCAGTAAGAGCTGTTGTTTTCAGTAGAGACCAATGTGGCCAATTGGGCACATTTGAGCGAAAGTGCCCAATTTTACACAATTAAGGCAAATTTGTGAAAAATTGGTATAAATGGATTGCAAAAATAGCAAGAAAAGTAGGTATAGAGAAAGTCAGCATCTGAAAGTCTGTGTGGTGCATCCCTGTACAAGAATTTTCTAATTTGCTGCAGTGCGGACTCTGTCCTGGTTCTGGTTCTGGTTGAGTCGGCATTGCCAGACATGCTGTACTTCACCAACTTTGATTGCGGGCTGTCTTAGAAGCCTGCCGACATTGCTGCACTGCAGCCGGCCAGCACAGATGTGCTTCCTTGGTGTGTTCATTTATGATGTTATTTGTTAATTCCATGGTATGTAATTCTTTTGTATGTATTTCATTTGTATTTTTGATGTATTTTGTTTGACCCCTGGGCCAGACTGGAAATCAGTGTGGACCACTGAGTTTGTTCTCCAGGCAAAATAAGATCTAATAAAATAAAATAATAAAATAAAATAAAATAAAATAAATTACCCTAGGAACCAAGGGAGAACAGTGCCAGTGCATTGATTGGTCACCCCAGGTTAAATAAGAAATAAATAAATAAATCTAGGAAACTTTCTGCAATTTCAGAAGTTGATAATTGTAGTTTGAAAATGATGACGTCGCCCTAAACTTGATAGTTTGCACAGGTGCGAAGCAGCGGTGGCGCTCAAATTGGCGCAGGCTGGGAATCTGCTTCCTTCAATCAAAATAACTTTTTTTTGAGCACTTTCTGCCATGTGTGCAGAGCGCAAACCTGTAGTAAAAGCCCAGCTTACTTGCCTTGCTAATTATACACAATATTTTGTACAGAAAGCTGAAAATGTGCATTTTGACTGTTGTTTCAAATGTCATAAAAATAAATTATTGAGGGGCTATAACCCGGGGGTACTCAAGTTTGGTTTTGGTAGGGACGTGCCGCTGAGAATTTGAAAGTGGACCCATAAATATACCAATTTTTTTCAAATTTGGACCCATTTATATACCAAAAGTCAAAATTTTCGGGCAAATTTAACCCAAATTGTCTTAATTTTTACAAATTTTCCCAAAATTTTGTGGAAATTTTGAAAATTTTGGGCTAGATTAAGGAAAAATTTGGCTATTTTTCGAAAAAATTGAGAAAATTTTGAAAAAAGGACCCATTCATAATCATATACCAAAATAGGCTTTGAAAAAGGGGTCATTGCTATACCAGAAGGCTGAAAATGCTACCCATATTTATGCACGCCCCCGTATGGTCATTTGTACTGAGTACCCCTGGGGCTATAATGAAAGAACAAAAAGGTATGTTCTTCTCCAGGTTCTTTCTGGCTATTTTATGATTGATCTGTGACTCTCTTTTCGTCTCATATGTCTGGGGCATTTAACAATCAAATGTTTACATTGAAATAAGTATGTTCTGAATGGTACGGTCAGATAAAATCAGCAAATGGCCAGTGAATTTGAATACTATACAATACATATTCACTGAACAAAATAGCATTGGAGTATTTCATTGGAAACAAAGATGTGAAACAGGAATTAATGACACAACTGTCATTAAAAATAGTAATGAGAATTTTTGGTTCTGGCTAGATTTGGAACCTTTGTTGAATTTGAAAAATGAAGCTTTAGGCCGAATAAAAAAATAGAGTCCAGGTTTTTGAAAAATAAGGAAGGAGGAGGGGCTTTTTTCTTTTTGAAAAATGGTGCAAACCCTTATTTGGTCTGTACATGTATTTGCATGCACTACGATACCTGGGAAAAAAGGAGGAGACCTTTTTTTTCGTTTTTCTGGTAGGTTAGGCAAAAAAAAAAAAAAAGTGTTTGTTTGCCCAGACATGGGGTAGAAAGGAGTGGGTCGGTAGGTCGATTTCCTTTTTTTTTTTTTTTTTTTTTTTTTTTTTAGATCTGTACATGTGTTGCAGCAAGTGGGGTAAGAGAAAATATCGACATTCAGCCTTACATTTTGTACTAATTGTGTCAAACTTTAATTATAGGTTAATGAGCGTGTATTACTTGTAGGAAGAGAAATTAGACAAAAATAATGCATGCGCGCTAGCGTCGATGCGTAGCACAAGTGCATTATTTTGTCTAATTTCTCGAGCAACAAGTAATACGTGTTCATTAGCCTATTTGAATACCCGAGAAGAAAAATACATGTGATTTTAGTGCTGTTTTTACAACAAAACTATCACTAAAAATGTTGGAAATAAGACCAAATATAAATGCATCAACCCGCCCGAAAAAATAAATAAACCCTAGTGTGCGAAAGCACTGCGCATAGTACGCGGATTGCACACAATCAATGTACTCTGCACTGATACTTTTCTAACCGCTTTTCTGATTGGCTCGCTTTGATATAGGAGTATAAATGTATTTCCACCTTGCCATAAAAGTTTAACCTGTAACAATACCGGGCTGGAGTACAAAATCCCAGACCATACATGTACTTGTCATGCTTGGTTCTCTATATTGATGTTGATTGATGGTAAAATATTGTTGGCATGGTTGGGGAGGGCTAAATGGGAAAAATGAAAGCTGTGATTGCCAGGAATATTAATTTTCAAGTGTCATTTGGCATTTTTTTTGGGAAAAAACATTGTTTTCTTTATTTTTATATCATTGTAAAAAAAAAAAAAAAAAAAAAGTGTATGATTTTTTTTGATTTTTTGGGTCGGTCGTGTCTGGGCAAACAAACACTTTTTTTTTTTGGCCTTACCTATGCCCCTCTACTGATCACAAAACTGTCCTGAAGTGCTTCTTATACATTTGTAAGGCTATAGAAGGCTATAGAACTTCTCAAACTTCTCAAAGTTACAACTGAAATTTTAGACAATAAAAAGAAAATTTTAGAAAAGGAAGCCCCCGCCCAGATTTCAGCACATAACATCAAAGCTTCCATTGGGCGCCCCATTCCTTTTTTTAAAGGAATTTTAATTTTTGATTAGGCCAGTATTGCCACAAAGGTTCAGTCCAACTTGTTTTCCTAACCATTGGTTTCTATGGTCAAAAGGAAATCTTCAAAAGTTGCCCAATTAGGCTACCAAATGGCCTGCTTGTTTTGTAAACACCCACCAAAAAGTAATTCAATTGCCTCCTTTGGCATTTCAGTTTTAAATTTTGATGCATTTGAGTTACTATCTCATAATAAAGGATGTAATTACTTTTTGGTATGTTTTTCTGCACTTGCACATACAGTACTTGATTTCAGTTCTGCTTATCTTTTTACTACTGGTCCACAAGGTGGGGAGGGGGGAGAGGAACAAGACATTACTTTTGGAAAACTGTCTTACTTTTAATCCTCCATAATAGCAGTGTTGAAAAGTTAGAAGAAAATTCCTATTTCTGTTACTCACTTAATGTTAGCTAGACCTAGCTTAGGTTGTAAACAAACTGACAAAAAAAAGCACAAATCACAGGTCAAATAATTGAAGTCACCCAATTTTTCTCTTTTAAAACCATTGGTGTCTGTGGGACAGGAAATTATCTGAAACTCACAGGAGCCAATGTTGAAAAGTCACCTAATTTTTTTCGTAACTATTGTTTAAAAGGCCCTTCACATCCAAAATTGAGAATTGCAAAATATTTTTTTAATTTTTTTATTTGATAGTTTCTCTGTAAAATGACATTTTAATTACATTAATTTGCTACTTTAAGTTTCTACTTTGATCATCTTAACTATGAATGAGTATGATGCTGAACAAACAGAGAACGCTCCTGCATTATTATCAATGTATAAAATCAACCATAATTAAGTTATTTCATGCATTTTTTAAAATCTTAAACAGTAAGTATTAATTGTAAAGGGCCTAACCATTGGTTTCTATCACACGGGACAGGAAATATCAAAAGTCACAGGGGGATCTTCAAATTGGGCTACCAAATCACAAGTTTGGCAACTCAGCTCAGATAAACAATTCCATCCAGATAGGATATTCTTATAACCAGGATAAACACCTTTGTTAAAGACCACAATGTGTTTTTTTACATAGTCACATAATCAGTACTAAGATGTTTGCCTGTGACTGTTTGTCTTGGTGCTTTGCCTAATTGAGCATGAAAAGATAAAAGATGCAAATAAGGAAAGCCTATTTATAGGTGTTGTCATATTTATTTTTATAATAGTTTAACTATTAAAATATCCAGCTGTTAGAAACTGTTCAACCACAAAAATAAGCTGTGTATACATGTAGTTGAAATTAAATTTGGTTAACCCTAATGCCCAAAAGGCTTTTTGGCAACTGGAATGGAAAGAAGGAAGGAATAAAGAGAAAAAACAAAAGAAGTTGTTTGCTATGGGTGGTACCCAGGTACCCAGGCCTGTTAGGGTTAGTTCAATCTCAATTAAATTTGTTTTGGAATTTATCTGGTTATTATCGGGTAATAAGATTGAGCTCTTGTTTACTTTACTGAAAGGCACTACAGTAGTTGGCTTATCCTGCTAACCTGTCCAAATGTTCACCTACTGGAGGATTTCAATATTTTTTCATTGTATTGTCCAGCAGAGGTAGAAATAGAAAATCAAAATGTAGAAAGAAATTCTTCCTGTGTTAAATGTGCTTTCAAGTTCAACTTTCACTTCCTATCCATATGGAAAAGTTTTCCTATGAAAGTCTCTTTAAATAAATTATACTCGACTCCAGTGTGTGCACGCTGTGTGTGTACAGAGGCGTTCAAGGTCAATGCACAATGCATACATTACCACACAGCACACTAAGCAGGGCTGTACGGAAGAGGGTATGGTTTTTCCTACGGTACGACGGCATTTTGTAACCAATCGGATTCCTTTTTAGAGAGTAGAATCTGGCATTTCTAGGAAATAGCGTTTAAGCCAAGTCAATCAGACTTTCTATTATCAAGTGAGGGCCGTCTATAGCACGCTTCTTTAATGAAACGGAGTGCATGTCAGTGTATTTAGCCGTAAATCGAGTGAGATTTTGGGAATACCTTGCGGTGTTTAGTGCTCCTGTACGACAAGGTCTTTCATCAGATTTCCTTGAAAATCAGGGAAAGTAAAGTTTAATATATACATGAGACAATTAAGAGTGAGCCAAAAAATAAGAGACTTTCCCTTTTTAAAAGACAATTTTCTCCCATTGCTTTACTGTGGGACCCCTTTTATTTGAGCAAAAGAGACTACTTTTCCATATGCAGATACCGCTAATGGTTGACAGCCAATATTTTATAAAATAATATATTCCCCTCATTTCCTTCCGAAATAAAGTCAGTGTGAATCATGAGTCATCAGTAGTGTGAAGTCTGCACTTGACAATTAAGTGGGAAAAGGTTTTGCAAAGCTCATCATCCCACCATGGCCAATACCAGCAGAACAATACATACAGGATCCAGGATGTAAGCAGTATTTACATATTTGCAAATTGTAACATGGGGCTTGTTTCCTGTGACCAAACAAATGAGGCCTGTGATCTACATGTAGTGTATTCATTTCAACATAAATCAGAATAAACTTTATAAGAGTAGGTGCTGGGCTACATGCTGGAGTGAAAAAAAAAAAAAAAAAGCTTGAGGAGTTTCTTGAGGCTTCAAATAAAGTGATATTGATATGCACAGGCAGGATATTGCACAGCTTTGGGAAAATGCCCAATGAGTTTCCTTGAAAGGAAAATGTATGTACATGTAGCTGATCACTTTGTGTTTATTTCTTTGATGACATTACAGCATGCCTGAATGTACTACGAAATGAAAGTTCTTCAAAGAAGACTACATCACCTGATGAGCTTCTACCAAAATTCAAAGATGTTATGAGGAGTGTTCCTTCTCCAGGTAGGTTTATCTACACACAAACACCTCTAGGTTTGCTATCACACATCCCTACATCAGCAGTTCCGCACCCACATACACACCCACAAACACACCCCTACATGCCCATCACACATGCGAAGATGTCCCAAACATGTCCCCATATTATTACGATTATATTATTGCATTGCAAGAATCACTTAATGGTACATGTAGGAGTTACAAAACTTCTACTCTTTTGTTCTCATAGCCCCAGCACTAATTGTTTGTCTATTTAGATATAAATAGTTAGCAGACAATATTGTGTAATTGACTATATGGTGATGGTATTTATTATCTGGGTCAGTAACATTATCACAACACCAGTGCTGTTAAGGTCCGAAGCAGGCCTTTGGGTTTATTTAGGTGGTGCAGATGACAAAGGAAGGCCTCTCTTAGATGATGTAAATGACAGATATGGTTTTCTGGTGGTTTGCACTTCCCTGCTCTGATGTTGGTCTACCTTTTTTTATCAACAGGGTGTATCAAAATAAAGTAGTTTGAAAAATGCCACTAGATTTTTACAAAGCATCAGGTATTTGGTTCAAATGCTCCAGTTGATACATGTAGCTGAACCAACATCTTATCCTCTCACAACCCGGGCTCACAACAGTAATATCAATGGCGTGTGACCATCAATTAAGACTCAGTGGCTATTTTTGTGAACCGAGTACAAATGCAGTTGTGCGAATCATTGCAGATAGATGCATGATGGTGCTCCTTCACACAGGAGAATTGTGATGGAACGCCTTATAGAATTGTTTGCGAATATAGTATTTATTGCCTTCTCTTGATATCCATGTTTGCAATGTGTGATACAGTGATAGCATTGGGAATTGAATCAATTGATTACCAGTTTTATGTGTTTTATTTCAGTGGTAGTAGTGACCAGTTCTCTAGATGAAGATGGGCAGTGTTTCAAGCGTGGTGTCACCTGTAGTTCCTTTACCAGTGTATCCATGCAGCCACCCATCATATCATTATGTATCACTAAACCTAGGTGAGTATTGGGATCAGTGTTGATCATTAATATATTATATTAGACCATTTTGTGCCACACCTTTGCTTTGGATTGTCTGCATATGTACGTGTTAGGATTTATAGCAAAAATTTCATTTGAATGAAAGTATAGACCACTTTACATCATTGTTTATCAACAAAGGCGAGGGATTGGTCTGTCGATATGCCCGAACGAACCGCTTCACTGTTCAATGGCTTTCTTGTACTATATGAAATGTGGTGGGAGATTTAAAATACACATGTCCTGAGCAGACTACGATGCGCACGCACACTGCAGGGCAAAGAACAATGGAAAGTAACATAATGCGTGCGCATACTGCCGGGCAATGACGTCACATGTCAAGTGGTCTATACTGTACACAGGTGCCAACCGGCATACACTTTGTGATGAATGCCGGGGTGTGTGGGGGGGGTGTGTAATATGTATAACACAGAAGTGAATCCAACTCACTCGTGATTGGCTACTATTAGTAAAAAAGAGCAGTGATTTATAGTGATTTTGTATGCTATAGAAAATAAAGATTCCATTCAAATCCAAAATATTCATGTAAAATCTTTAATAAATCATGTGAAAATTAGTGGTAATAATCAAGGTAATTTTAAATGACTCACAAACAGGTATAAAAGAGTACAGGGGCACTAAGAGGTACATCAAATCAAAAGTAGGCTAAAGCAGTTGTCCATAAGTAATGAATTCAAATACTTTGATTTTCTTCTTACTCCCAAAACCAACGAATTCTGTCCTATTATAATAGGAATATGCTATTTACTCAACTGGAAGTCAATGATGTGACCATGATTTTCAAATGTTAATATTCCTGTTCATTTTACAGGCTCCAGTGCAGTAAATATCCCATCACAATTAGAATTTTATTTTGCCTGATGTGAAATTTTTCATCTTGTGAAAGACAAACTTAAGGGCTGGGGTATGAGCGTTTGGACAGTATTTATTTTGGGACATCAGAGCACATCAGACATATCGAATTGCATTCTGAATCTGAAGAATGTCATTCTGATATCAAATAATTTTATTTTTGAAATTCGCAATTTAATACACATTTTATGGCAAATCATTAAAATTGATATTTTTGATATTTAACAGTACTTGAAGTAAACTTTATAAATCTGATGATTTATACTTAAAGTGTATGTAGGTGGGATGAAAAGCCGACGATCAATTGAAAATTTTGACCTTTCGTATTGAAGATATGGATTTTTTCCCAAAACACCAAAAAAAAAAGGTCTTTTTGGGAAAAAATCCATATCTTCAATATGAAAGGTCAAAATTTTCAATTGACGTCGACTTTTCCTCCTGCTACATACACTTTAAAATATATCATTAGATTTATATAATTACCGAGGACTGTTATATATCAAAAATTTGAAAAATATCAAATTTTTATAATTTGTCATAAAATTTGTATTATATTGTGATTTTCAAAAAATGAAAATTATTTGATATCAGAAAGACATGCTTCGTATTCAGAATACAATCGATAGGTCTGAGGTGCTCTCATGTCCCAAAAAATACTGTCGAAAGCATAATAAACGCTCATTCTAGATCCCTTAAGGCCAGAGTAATGGAAGACACATTCGTCCACGCCCGAATTTGAGATTTCTCGATATTTATCAACACTAAGATGTATTCTTTCACTTGAAACTGATAAAATACAACTTGCTAATATTTATTCGTATTTTTGCTTGAGTTTATTTCACTCTTTTTAACTCTAAAAAGTCACATGGCTCAAAACAGCTTAGTAAATTGGCGGGAAATAATGAGTCAGAAATGCGTGAATCGAAATATTGTGATTACGACCTTGATTAGCGTCAAGCGTGACCGGCGTATAACTCTGGCGTATGTCCAACGAGTCAAGGCGCATTGGGTATGTTGTTAACGCCAGCAAATGTGATGTAAACAAAATAAAAATTTGCAGTGAAAAAGCCACTTAGATTTTTTAATTATTTTGGATTTGGGCGCACCAAAAGCAGACATTATAGATTCATTGGTGCAAAAAGATGCATATTTAGACCACGCACCAGATACAGCTTTTACAAGCGTGAAAGTCTTGCCGTTTAAAAATATAAGGACGTTTTGTGCATAAATTTGACATTTTTTACTAAAACATCGATTTCTCAGAGTTCATTTTTGACAACATTGTACGATGTTTGTGACAAGATAACTCGAAAAATATGAAAGATAAAGGTAAACTTTTTGCACTATCGTTTAGAGCCAAACAAAGTCTAGGGAAGGTTTTCTCATTTTTCAAAATATTTGTTTTAAACAAAAATATACACCATTATGTGCAATTTTAGCTTAACAGAGTGAGAAAAGTGCT
Organism: Amphiura filiformis; assembly: GCF_039555335.1. Taxonomy (NCBI): domain Eukaryota; kingdom Metazoa; phylum Echinodermata; class Ophiuroidea; order Amphilepidida; family Amphiuridae; genus Amphiura; species Amphiura filiformis. The sequence goes on along the minus strand of NC_092628.1, from coordinate 92,264,993 downwards.
TTTTTCACATGTTTTTGCAATATTTCGAAAAATAAGGCAATTTCAAAAAATAAAAAAACCTTCCCTAAGTTCATGTCTCTTCTCCATGAAAAAGTAACTAAAATTTTTTTACTCGAGCGGAATTTTTTTAAGTTGTCACAAAAAATTGGGGTAAAAAGTGCATTTTGTGATTTTTCAAAAACTCGAGATTTTTGAACAATTTTGACGTCACCATGGGATTCCTTGACTCATTTCCTTTCCAAAAATGTATAGTTTTATATACTTTAGACATACAATTCAAAAATAATTATGCTCGAAAAGGTCCATGTTCTCTCCCATTACTCTGCCCTTAAGTGACAAATGACTCATTTTATTTTAATTAATTGAATGTTCTGCTTGTCTATGAATTGGTTATAAGTTAATATTATTTTGCATTGATATATTAATCTCTTTTCAGTCGTATGCATTCATTAATGATACGTACCAAGCGTTTTGCAGTCAATGTACTAGCCCAAGAACAGGTGAGTAGTATAGGTAAATGAACTTGTGTAACAGAATGGAAAGACACACCCACACGAATACACAACACATCAATAGAGGTTATCCACTTTACTCATGCGTGACTTCTAACAAAAGGCGCTGGTTCCCGTAGTATTCCTCATTCAACACAATTCAATACATGACCCTCGGAGTTACCTGCATGACTTTGGCGGGCTACTTTGAAACAGTCATGGTTGCACATGCAGGTACTTCTTTTGAAAGTCCTAAACAAGGTATAGCAGTCGTTGATAGGATATGCAACTTATAGAACACGGATAACCTCTATTCCGCTATATAGACATATTTCAAAATTACATCAAAAAGTGTTATCACCCTAATGACCTAATGTTCCTTATCTGAATCCTAACCCTAGTATTCCCCTAATAACACAAATCATAGTCATGCTTATCCCAATCCTAATCCAAACTCTTAACACCTATAGTAGGAATTCCAATTGAATGAACGTAACTTTCAACAGCTGTACTCGATCCAACCATGATCATATATCGTGTATTTCAAACTACGACGCGAACACACGATCTTGGATACAATGCTAACCAATCACGAGTGCGTTGGCATGATTGGATTCGCTTCCGTGTTACTGATGCATAGTCACACACGCTGGCGTACATTGTGCAGTGTACGCAAAAAACGTCACACTATTTAAAGCTGCGTTCATTCAATTGGAATTTCTACTATAGCCCACAATTTATCTTCATTCTGATCACAACCCTAATATTGCAACCCTAAGTACACATAACCACAAATCAAAACCTGTAGGCCCCCCAAAAAGTTGTCCTTATCTGACCAACCCTAATACCATAGATCCACCGTTGCGAGAAGCAATTGACTGCATGTGTTTAGCCATTTTTGGACCGTTATTCAAATGTCTTGCCAAAGGAACTAACAATAAACAAAATGTTTGATGCCATTTCAGGTTCATTATGGAGTACATTTTTCTACACCAGCCAAAGATGAAGAAGATCAGTTCAATGCTATACCTCATACACTTGGTCTTGCTGTAAGTCACTTAGATCAATTCAATGCTTTACCTCATACACTTGGTCTTGCTGTAAGTCACTTAGATCAATTCAATGCTATACCTCATACACTTGGTCTTGCTGTAAGTCACTTAGATCATTTCAATACTATACCTCATACACTTGGTCTTGCTGTAAGTCACTTAGATCAATTCAATGCTATACCTCATACACTTGGTCTTGCTGTAAGTCACTTAGATCAATTCTATGCTATACCTCATACACTTGGTCTTGCTGTAAGTCACTTAGATCAATTCAATGCTATACCTCATACACTTGGTCTTGCTGTAAGTCACTTAGATCAATACAATGCTATACCTCATACACTTGGTCTTGCTGTAAGTCACTTAGATCAATTCAATGCTATACCTCATACACTTGGTCTTGCTGTAAGTCACTTAGATCATTTCAATGCTATACCTCATACACTTGGTCTTGCTGTAAGTCACTTAGATCAATACAATGCTATACCTCATACACTTGGTCTTGCTGTAAGTCACTTAGATCAATTCTATGCTTTACCTCATGCACTTAGCCTTGCTGTAAGTCACTTAGATCAATTCAATGCTATACCTCATACACTTGGTCTTGCTGTAAGTCACTTAGATCAATTCAATGCTATACCTCATACACTTGGTCTTGCTGTAAGTCACTTAGATCAATTCTATGCTTTACCTCATGCACTTAGCCTTGCTGTAAGTCACTTAGATCAATTCAATGCTATACCTCATACACTTGGTCTTGCTGTAAGTCACTTAGATCAATTCAATGCTACACCTTGACTTGTCTTGCTATAAGTCACATAGATCAGTTCAATGCTAGTATTCCTAACACACTTGGTCTTGCTGTAAGTCACTTATATCAATTCAATACTATACCTCATACACTTGGTCTTGCTGTAAGTCACTTAGATCAATTCAATACTATACCTCATACACTTGGTCTTGCTGTAAGTCACTTATATCAATTTAATGCTATTCCTCATACACTTGGCCTTGCTGTAAGTCACTTAGATCTGTTCAGTGGTATACATCATACACTTGGTCGTGTTGTAAGACATTGAGGTCAGTTCAGTGCTATACCCCAACCTCACACACTGGCCTTCCTATAAGTCACTTAGATCAATTATTCAATTCGGGCTGTAGATCAGAAAGTGCCCTGTTATGTTGTTTTTATTTACTTGTGCTGTGTACTCAAGGCGTTGTTTCTTTCATAAAATTGAGATTTTTGATATTTGTTACTTTGTTATGTTTTTTATAAATACAAGGAAAGAAAATCCAGATTTATAAACTCCAACTGCGCTATTTTATGGATTTTATTTCACTATTTCATTCGTGTTTGCAATTTTAAAAGAGAGAAAATCTTTGTTGTATCAGCGAGGTACCTTGGCGCAACAACGCATCGCGCATAATTTGTTAACGCACAGATACGCTACGCATACGCGACGCAGCCGACGCTTATCTGCATGCGTGGCGCATCCTTTGGAAACACTAATTTCAAGTGGTCAAATGGCTCCGTTTTAGCTGATAAAATGTGGGTTTTTTCAAGTTCTCTCCCTCGATTTGAATATCAAGTTATGAATGGATTTCGCTCAAACTTCTCAACGGGCTTTGGATTTACCCGATGTTCACGTAATATAAGGTAGAAAAACAAAAACTGCCGCATTCTCCTGTGAGATTCGATAAAAGGGCAAAATGTGACCACTTTAAACTTCAACGGCCATTATTTCAATGTTCATTTTCTCGGTAAAATGACGATTTAGGTACACGATAACTCAATAAATACAGTATCTATAGGTAAGCAAATATGATCATCGTAAAAAGCATGATCGACTCAAGAAAGCGGTTTTCTCATTTTTTATATTTTGGTCTATTTCGATTTTAGGCATCATTTTGTGCAAAATAGGCGTTTGTGAATTTTAAAAAGTTCATTTTGATGCCTTATATGGTCAATATCTCTAAAACTAAGGCCAATATCAAAAAAATAAAAAAACAGTTTTTGGAATGGAGCCTCAAGATTGAGCTAAAAACAAAATAAAATATTTTGGAAAGAGTATTTTTTTGTTATGATGTACCTAACAAATATTGCCAAAAACTCACTTTTTTGTGATTTTCTTCATAATTGTTGTTTTTACCCCAAATCTGTATTTATATTAAGATTTATTGATGTCTTGCCTTTATAAAAATGTATACTTTTATATGTCTTGCTATGCAAATAATTACAAAGTTATTGCACTTTTACTACATGCATGTCTGAGAGTACACAGCCACCTTAAATGCTGTAATATTATGATGTCTTATTACAGGATATCCCATTAATAGATGGTGCTGCAGGTGTATTACAATGCCAAGCCTATGATGTACACACAATAGGAGATCATCATGTATGGTATGGAGAAGTACTAGATGCACATATACATGGCAATAATGGAAACCACCCTCTAATTTATTTTGCAAAGTAAGGACAATTCAAGGACAAATTTTTCTAACATTGAGAACTGACCATTCAGCCATTTCCAGTCAAAAACTCAACCAACTTTCAAAAATGACTTACTCATTGATAACAGATAGGAAATATTGGAGTCATGTATACAAAGTTACGTTTCTAGATGCATGCTGGTTAAGGGACTTACTTTTTTAACCCCTTACTGGGAAAGTGCTTGCTTGTTGAGTTTTGCTTTCACCCTTCCATCATTACCCACCAATGGATTCAAATGCATTGTTGTTTCTGGACATTGTAATAAAGTTTGTCCATTGAAATCCTACCATACTTTTTCGCATCCCAGGTCCTTCCACTCTGTTGGTGATGAGACTTTCATGAAGGCATTTGAAGACACAACACTTCTATTTGAAGACTGGACTCATGAGGCTCATCTAAGAATGTCTTGGAATTATGTCAAGAAATATGGAGAAGAGCAAGCTACACCAATTATAAGGTAAGCTAATTATACCTAAAGAGTATCGCGACGTATTTAATCCAATCACAGATAATAACTTTAAAATGCGTGGACGCAAATGCAGGAATTACGCAAATGCAGGTTATTGAAAAAGTATAATGACCTCATCTTGTGACATAGCTAAAAGTATGCTGGCCGCCGTATTTGGACATTGACTGATTGCCCACTACTGAGCTATTCGATTTTTACAGGGAAAACAAAAGATACAGTTAAAATTATATTTTGTTTTCAAATTTAAAAGAAAATTTGATGTAAATTAAATTTAAAAAGTGAAAAGTGACAGTTATGAATGAGGTTAATGACTTTGTATCAGTTATTTTTCGGGTATTGTGAAATATCTAATTATGCTAAGCACAATGTTTAGATATTTTCACAATACCCTCAAAACAACTGATGCGCAGTCATTAACCTCTAAATAAATATTGTCAAACTGCCATTTTGGGTTGTCTCTCATGAAGAGCAAATAGTGTACCTCTTGTGTTTTTCAGCAGAAGCCCAAAATTGAATGGTGATTTGTGCATTTAAGGGTAGACGAGGTATTGTTGGTCGAAGCAACCTAAAAATCGATTTTTATTATCTAGATCAATATATTATTAGAAATTAACACCTTGATGTTTTGCAAAAGTTAGTTCTACAAATCGTATACTTTGCAAACTTGCTTAATTTATTGTTGTTAATGAGTTATGTACGTTTTACAAAAGTGTTGTTGTTTCAGCCCTCTTTACAGCGTAACTCAAGAACCGCAGCACCTATAAAAGTATATCTGTGATATTTTAATTCTTCTACGCTCGCTATGAATTGAGCAATGCAGTTTTTGCCAAAGCTCACTACCATTCGCAAGATGCTGTGAACTACCAAATCACAACAGTTTAAAATAATTAATAACCTTAAGCTTGAGTGTTACAGAGCTTTGCACATATCTTTGGCACAACATGTTACAAACAAAATGCAAACAACAACATACTTTGAGTCAAAGTTTGCAGGGTGCATAGCCAAATTATCCGGAGGTACTTAATTTTGCCTTCCATGAGCGACATACAAACATGAGGGCTCACAGTGATTATTAGTGTTGTGTGTGTGTTTTTATATGGTATATAATTTCACATTGTTTGATTTTGTATTAATTCACATCACCAACTAACTCTTTTCTATTTTATAACTTTAACAAACAGAAATGGTATCCAGAAATATAATGAACAGAACAAAGAAAAGGTATGTTTAATTTCATGTTATAAAATTTAAGCAATAATTTATCAATTTGGTATTCTGCATATGATATGATAATATTATACATCAATTGAATTCATTTGAGGTCCATATATTTCATTTTTAAAGATTTGGGCATCATATTACTGAAAATAACAAGAATGAAAGTGAGCTGACAGAGTGACAACTCAACAGTTCAGATGGAATGTGTAATGTCACCCAAAGGGCTTGAGCAAATTAATTGTATGCTAAATAAGCCAAATCGCTATTGTAACTTCCGGTTTTTTTAGGACACTTTGCCCTTTGACCTATCTGGAAAATTTGGGTTTTGTGCGTACAAAATATAATTTAAAACTTGTTACTAGAATAAAAACAAACTTAAAAAACATTATTATTAAATGAATTAATTATTTAAATATTTTTAATGATAACATTATGACAATAATAAATAAATTATTAATAATTACAGCAATTTTCCCGATAGGTCAAAGGACAAAGTGTCCTAAAACTGCAAAAACTGTCCCACAATGCATTGCAAACTTCTAATGCCGATTGGGCTTATTCCCATGCATGCCTCTTTTTTGATTTCTGCTCTAAAGCTCAAAACACCATTGAAACTGTCAAGTATATATGGCATTGTGGGGGAGCTTGCAAGCACGATATATAGAAAATGATTTGTTCCTTGAAAATCTTGGAAATTCTACGCTCAAGTACAGAGACAAAGTGGGGGGTATGGACTTGGCACATTGGTGTATGTAACCTTTTAATTTGTAAGTGATGGAGAACTTTGTAACTTGAGATGGAGAGGCGGAAGATCCATGTAATGTCACAACAGAAGCTGCATTGGAGAGGGAGGGTTCCTGGGACAAAAACACTCAACCCACTACCACATGGCTCAAGTCCGGGACACTTGGAGCAGACTGAGTGAACTGTCAACAAGATGAAGTATATAGCCTGGGCTTGCTAACACCTTAAAGCCTGCACATGTTGTAAAGAAACATTGATGCAGATCAAACCAGGCAGCAGCCACACACCAGCAGTTGTTTCAATCTGTTAAGGCACACCAATCAATTAAAATGCACTTCAAGGGTTGATCACCTTAAACATATCTGTATTCTACTTGTTTCAGATTGAGAGGGGATACCATGAAACAGTGACTAGGTTTTATATTTCACAAGTTGCACTTGCTATTAAGAAGGTTAGTACAAGATTTGGTATTATTATTATTTATATTGAGTATGTAATTCTAGATGAGCCATTTGGAACATGGTGAAACATAGAACATGGTAGTGACAGGAGAATTCAGAGAAAGGAAGGAACATTTCTGTATAGTTCAGGGATTGTCCAAAGATGGAATTCACTAACATTCACATGCATGTTAGGTCCTCATTATAAGCTATGATGCCTCATAAATGCCATTGCCATGCATCTCAAGTAATAGGGATTTATAGCAGGAACCCATCATAAAGTTTGAATGGGTAAAGAATACTTTTTTATTAGTAGTTATTCAAGATACAATAGGGTAAATTTAGTGAAATTGACCCTGACTAGATTTATAACCCAGAATATGGCTGTTGGTAATGCACTTGCATATTGTATGCATTGCAATCATAATGAAATATTGTTGCAAAATATGGTATTAGGCAAAGTTGTAGATGTAAAATTATTGCTAAATAAAGTGATATTTTGGTAACTCTGCTTAAATTCTATCAATACTATAAACCTGTTAAATTTCATTGTTACAAAGACATTGATCCAATATTTTAATGTAAAATAATGTAAACAGTAACAAACTGAGCAGTGTTTATGTGCGCTGGCTGCTCTGCATAAAGATTAAATTTGTTCACCCTATCAACCCAGAGGACTAAGTATAATAATTTCAAATGAATTGAAAGTTGTTCTATAATTGTGAAGACTTCACTAACTTGAATGTTCTCTTTTATCATTGTTAACCAATAGTGTGATCCTAATGCAACATTTGAAGAGTTCTTAGCTGTGAACAGACACTTAACAGACAGACAACTTCTTTTCAAGTACTACTCAGAAGACCTCATCAACTCACCAGTAGCAAGACTAAGGTATGACAACAGACAAGTGTCATCTATTTCATGCTGTCCTGAAAATATTTGGTGCCTTTTTAAAAGCTTGTTCAGCTTATAATTGGCAAAAACAATAAAGACTCATAACACTGTGTATTGATATAGAATGGCATGCATGCGGTTGGGAGTAAAACTTACACTAGTTGCGTGACTGGCACACGATTATGTGAATTTACACAAGCGTGAGTCTGTATTTAATTGATGCACACAGTAACAAAAACCGAGTAATTTTAAGATGAACAAACTTGATGATATAACAAGCAGGGGATTCAAATGGTACAGACATCAACAGACCACAAATTGTAAAACTCGACTATAATTGAACATGATGAATAGTGCGAAACTTTCATGTTGCACCGGACTTGCATAGGGTCAGCAAAAGGCTGGCTCACACCTGATAAACAATCATCATAGCCTTGTATATGGTCTGATTTATTTGTGTATGAAGGAAGGAAAACAATTTAGATGGAAATCATTTGCAAACAAAATCATATTTGAGATTGGAATATCACTAGTTATATATTCTGACAAAGGGTATGAAATGATACTCAGTGGTGCCTGCAGGAAAGGTGCAGACTGCTATAGGCTGGATATTTTGTAAAATTGGGACAATGAAACTAATAAAATTGTCTTCTTCATCTTATCAAGTGATATTGCTCATCAAGTGTTATATCATGATTACAGTGACTTTAGCCATGTGATAGTTTTTACTATCACATGGCATGAAAAGAAACCATGTGCTATCATGATATAAAACAAATATTGCATGCCAATATTTGTGTAATAGTAAAAATATATCATTTGGTCAAATTTTGACTGATCTATTTCACTCGGGTACACCTTGTGAAATAGAAAAGTCAAAATTTGACCTCATGATATATTTTGTACTATCACACTCATAGGCATGTAATATTTGTATAATATTGAAGTATAATTGAACATAAACAGGATGAAATTTCATGTTGGACCAGGTGAACAGAAGGCTGGCTATGCACCTGTTGATATAGTAATCTCATTATTGCTGTGAGGGAAGTGGTGATGAATATCGTTATGAAGTGCCCCTTCAACATGGGATAATTTTTTTCTTTCACAAAATGACATTATATTTGATTTGCCTTTCATTTTTGTGTAGGTATCAAGCACCAGACTTGCAGCCACTTCCAGAATGATGCAACACTACATGCCAGAATGATGCAACACTACATGCCAGAATGATGCAACGCCACATTATGCAGGAATGAATGGATAGAGTTGGTTTGAATTATTCAATACATTGTAATTTAATTCAGAATATCTGAAGTTTGGTTGAGAAACCCTCTGTGAAAGAATTATGGAAGAAGACAAGAAAGACACCAAAAGATGCTAGATGCGCTTGCCTAGATGTCAAATCCTTGAATAGTACTATGCCATAGCTCTATGGACTGAACAGGACTTGATATTGACAATGGTGCATGTACATGTAGGATATTCTGAATTATGTTAATATATGATGATCCAAGGGCTCAAAGCAATACTGATGTATCTCCATAACATTTCAAACATATTATGGGCTTTCTACTTCTAGTAACAACAAAAATTTATGCCCATTCCCAACCCAAATAAAGACATGGGCCTACAAAGGCCTATGAGGCCAGATTTCTTCCAACACAATTTTTTCAAAATAGCCGTACTGGAGATGAGAGAGTCAGTATTGCACTGAACCCTTGACTTACTAATATTTATATGCAAATGAATGCAACATGTGAATATCTGAAATTTTTATAGGCCAGTATTAGCAGACAGGGTTTTTGTGTTATTCTGCATGTGCTTACACTCAAAGGCAGAAACTAAACTAGATCGCATCTTATGTCCTTATCAATCGAACTCCCTATGGCCTGAGATTGGTTAGTATAGTGTAACTTGGGAAGGCGCCACCCTAGTTCCACTATGCTCTCCAATCATGAGCCATAGGGTATTTGATTGACCCGGGTCATCAGACGCGAACTAGAATATCTGCCTCCGAGTATAGCATAATCGCCTGGTGCATATCATATCATTGTTATTTTATTATCATTGATAACTGATTACCATAAGCATTCCCTATCTATTACATAGGGATGGTTTGTACTTTGATAAATGATCTAGGACATTTATTAAAGGTACTGCCCCATGATAAAATGACAATTGACAACTTTGTTAAGATTTAGTTATAATCGGGGGGAGGTAGGAACTCATTAATGGCCCAGTCCATGTCAACTCCAGGGATGTGCACCGCAGCACCTCTTCAATTTTTTTCTTTTCTGTGTGGTGGTAGATATTGATGAGAAAGTAAAATCCGAAAATTTGAGCTTCATACTCCATTTCGTTTTCCCGTGGCATCAATTTGAAATTTAGAGGGTCAGCGTAAAAATGTGTGCATAGCGAAAGACGATGTTTGGAGGTCCATGAATGTATAAAGGGAACCATTTACAACTTTGAAAAGTATGTATCCTGCTGGGGTACTTATTTGTGTAGAATTCAAATCTGGCATCAGAAAACTTGTAACTCCTTTACTTTAAAAGATATAGGGCCCTCAAAATGCAACTTCGTCCATCCGGGACCAACTTTGGGGGGTCAAAACTCCAAAAGTGAAAATAATTTTATTGTCCATTTTTTTCCTAGTCGGAGCCCTTTGGTAGGACATTACTCTTAACCAATATTGAGCCTATTAGAATATTTTTAGCTGAGATATTACCCATGCAAAACCCCAATTGTACATTTTTTGTACATTTTGACCCCCCTGAAAACCAATGTCAGGCATTTTGATCCACCATCAACTTCAGGTATGTTGAAAATATGTCCTTGGACAACATTTCTGAGAGATATTGGCTTTGGGACTCGATGGCTTCAACACATCAGTAAGGTTTGCATTCTCCATAGAGTTGTACATAAGTCATTATACATGCGAAATCAAGTATGAAGCTCAAATTTTGAATTTTACTTTCTCATCAATATCTACCACCACACAAAAAAAAAAAAAAATTGAAGAGGTGCTGCGGTGCACATCCCTGGAGTTGACATGGAATGGGTCTAATGCAAAACACCTCAGTTGTGAAACACAAACACAGAAATGGCAGCTCTAAAATGATGTCCATAATATACAAATCTATAGTGGCTCAGTACTTAGTGTTAATATGCCATTTCTTTTGAACAATTCACCATCAGGCTGTAGTTATTTAATGTTTTAATATTTCTGCATTTGTATCAATCAATCAGTGACTGGTAGTATTTCATACCTGTTATCAGTGGCGTAGCCAGGTTTTTGGAACCGGGGAGCACAAACTTGTTAATGTACCGATGAAATATTTTTACCGACGAAAATTTTGAATTATTGACCCCAATTTTTTTTGGCCCAGTGCACTGTAGAATCTATTAAGTGGGTAGGGAGCAGACTACAAATTTTCCTAAATTATTTTCAGCACACATTTATAGTTAATATACCATTTAATTATGGAGCAACGTAATCAGGCAGATTAGTTTGGGGACAACATGTACTTCGTTTGTTTACATGCACACACAGTTCACACAAAATTGTCTATTGTTGACCCAAAAAGTTTTTTACCAAGGACTGGTTCTCAATAATAATCAAGTTTTCTAGTATTCCAAACTAGTAGGCATCAATATCAATGTTTGTGACATTTCTCGATGTCATGCAAGTTACATTTATGACATTTTTTGGTATCCTTATGTTAACATCAGTTACATTTCTAAAACATTAGAAGTTGGCTATATACAAAATGGTACCCAGTGTAAAATCGGATTATTTCTTACTTCTAGTCCAATAAACAGTACTCACTGTGGACGTTTCGATGTCTACCAGACATCTTTTTCTACACTATTGATGTTGTGACGAACTTCTGTGTACCACTGATGCTGATGGTTGCTTAGCAGCGTGAGTGCCAGTTCTCTTTCCAAGAAGATCGTCAAACACGTGACTGAGAATGTATTGCCCCTCGTCCCTGTTCATGATGGTCTCCTGTTTTCTGATTTGTATCGCCTCCTTAATCCACCGCTTGTATCAGTCACGTGTTTGACGATCTTCTTGGAAAGAGAACTGGCAACCACGTTGCTAAGCAACCATCAGCATCAGTGGTACACAGAAGTTCGTCACAACATCAATAGTGTAGAAAAAGATGTCTGGTAGACATCGAAACGTCCACAGTGAGTACTGTTTATTGGACTAGAAGTAAGAAATAATCCGATTTTATGTTTCATAACAGTCCTGATGAACATGTTCAGTAATGGTACCCAGTGTGTATAAAGTACTCATTTTCCAAGTGACTGGACATTTCCCCAAGCACCTGCCCCCCTGCTTGTTTTATTTCTCTTGTCTGGAGGTTCAGCTAACCCTGTCCCTGTCACTTGTACCTTTATGCTTTATTATCCCTAAAAAATGAGTTCATAGCTGCCTTGCATGTTCTTGTTTTTCAAGGCAGTTTTTGTTGCTGACCGCATTTATGTTATCAGTACATGGCTGACAAAAATACATGCTTTTGGAATCCTCAAACCCTTCAAAATGATGGATTAACCAATAATTATTTGCTGGATACTGATTGATGGATTGGTTTAAAATGGATTAATTTCACCAACATACTGGCTATGCGGGTTATAATCATGTTACTCACCAAGGTCATCATTAAGTCCCATTCTATACTGGATTTTTGCCCATATTTAGGTCATAACTTCCTGCATCACTAATGGTTTCATAATAAAAAGTTATCCTTCATCCATATGCAAAATGTTTGTTATAATTGGATTGTCATCTGACGTGATCTTTGATTCAATAAACTCTCTAGGAGAATGCAGAAGAGCAATGTTTTGTATCAAATCAAATTATACGGACAGAAGCATCTTGTTTTGTATAATAAGAGTTGGTAAAATTTCCTTAAAAAACCTTGTGAACAGGCTTATGTCTTCCTGAAGTACTGCTGCTGCATCTTTTTCTTGAATTCAGCTGCAGTGTCCTAACATGACTCCCATTGCTTTTTGAAGATAGCTCTACTCTGCCTGAGTCTGCCAACAACAGGACCCATATTGTCTTTATGCTTCTTTTATAAGCATTTGTCACGTCTGGCTTCGTTATGTTCCCCTACAGATAAATACGTCTGTACCCTCTCAAGAGCTGACCTACATGTACTGCAATTTGTATATCTTCACATTCATATCATAGTATTGCCCCACAGCTAGCAACCCATCAGATGTGACTGAGAAGTACCTTTATTGCCACCTCTGGGAAGGTACATTGGGTGCCGTCATCATCCATTGTGAGGGTTGTCCATTTCCCTCTGTATTGTTCTTGGGAAACAAAGGCAGGGTTGGCGACATCCACCAATTGGGTCCCAATGGCACCCAGGGCTACATGGTCCAGCATGACTGGTTGCCACCTTCCCAGGTTGTAACGGGCACAAACTACATCCGTCCCCTCTCAAAAGCTGGTCTACTGCAATTTGTATATCTTCACATTCCTATCATAGTATTGTCCCACAGCTAGCAATCCATCGGATGTGACTGAGAAGCATTTTTATTGCCACCTCTGGGAAGGTACATTGGGTGCCGTCATCATCCATTGTGAGGGTTTTTCATTTGGAAACAAAGGCTTGGTGGACGACCACCACATCACTCTTTTCGTTTTTTACAACATCCACCAATTGGGTTCCAATGGCACTCAGGGCTACATGGTCCAGCATGACTGGTTGCCACCTTCCCAGGTTGTAACGGGCGCAAACTACGTCCGTCCCCTCTTAAAAGCTGGACTACTGCAATTTGTATATCTTCACATTCGTATCATAGTATTGCCCCACAGCTAATAATCCTTCAGATGTGACTGATAAACACATAATTTTCGACATGATATGATTGTCGCCATGGAACTTTCTTGGCCCCTTCCCAACAATAGAGTACATTCTCACATTTATGCATTCACACAGCTAACACCTTTCCCTTGAAAAAGGGGTGAGAGAATTTATTGCCACCTCTGGGAATGAATGTTGGGTCAGTGCCGCCATCATCCCTTGTGAGGGTTTTCCATGTCCCTGGTTTTATTGGCATGCCTTAAACTGTAAGAACAGAAATCCTCATGTTCATAGAACGCAAAAAACAATAGTATTGTCCCACAGCAAGTAACCCATCAGATGTGACTGATAAGTACCTTTATTGCCACCTCTGGGAAAGAACATTGGGTGCCATCATCATCCATTGTGAGGGTTGTCCATTTCCCTGCGTAGTGTTTGTGGGAAACAAAGGCGGGGTGGACGACCACCACATCACTCTTTTCATTTCTTACAACATCCACCAATTGGGTTCCAATGGCACCCAGGGCTATACATGGTCCAGCATGACTGGTTGCAACTTCCCAGGTTGTACCTTGTGGAAACTACGTCTGTTCCCTCAATAGTATTGTCCCACAGCAAGTAACCCATCAGATGTGACTGATAAGTACCTTTATTGCCACCTCTGGGAATGAACATTGGGTGCCGTCATCATCCATTGTGAGGGTTTTTAATTTCCCTCTGTATTGTTCTTGGTAAACAAAGGCGGGGTGGATGACCACCACGTCTCTCTTTTCGTTTCTTACGATGTCCACCAATTGGGTTCCAATGGCACCCAGGGCTACATGGTCCAGCATGACCGGTTGCCACCTTCCCAGGTTGTAACGGGCACAAACTACATCTGTCCCCTCTCAAAAGCTGGCCTACTGCAATTTGTATATCTTCACATTCCTATCATAGTATTGTCCCACAGCTAGCAATCCATCAGATGTGACTGAGAAGTACTTTATTGCCTCGGTTTCAAGAACATCTGACTTGCTCAATGGCTTCAGCTGAAGCCTTGTGTACACTGAGTATCGGTTGATTATTTCACTTTCGTGCCACGGTCATGTTGTGACAAGAACACAACATTTTCTCAGATGCTTGCATTGAATGATTTGCACAATGTTCCTAAAATTCCTCCTCTTAGATAATATCTTCATCTCTGTCTCATCAAAAGAATCCAAGACAATTAAACAAGATTGGCTGAATTCACTGATGATCTGGTGCAGAGTTACATTATCTATGGCAATACTGAGCAACTGTTCTTGAATTTCATTGTACATACCTACTTTATTTTGAAGTTGAATACATCTTTATTGAAAACGAAATTGGCGGTTACGAAGACCGAATCATTGTCTATAACGACGACAGGTATTATAAAATTTATTACAGTTATAAAATGATTGGTGCCTTAAATAATGTCATTTGTGAGTAAATTATGTTTGGTAAAATTTTGCACTCCAACTGGCGTTAACCCGTTCAAATACCATTTTCCAATGTATCAATCTGCATAGAACGGGTTCCAATATAATGGCACCCAGGGCTACATGGTTTAGCATGATGACGGGTTGCCACCTGCCCAGGTTGTGCCGGGCGCAAACTACGTCCGTCCCCATTCAAAAGCTGGCCTACTGCAATTTGTGTATCTTTACATTCATGTCATAGTATTGTCCCACAGCAAGTAAGCCTTCAGATGTGACTGATAAACACATATTTTCGATGATGATATGTATGATTGTCGGCATGGAACTGAAAGTTGACTGTCTTGGAAAGGCCCATCACCAGCAAGCAGGTCAGCCAAGCTGATATTTCTTGAATTGTTGTAACAGTCTTCTTGCACTTGCTTTAAAAGTAAAAGTTGGTCCAAGTTACAATTCTTGCTATCAGAGCGATAGGAAAAAACTTTAAAAAAAAGTCTTGGTTTTTTTTCCAATACCTTATTAAGACATTCTCGAAACCCAGTTTCAAGAACATCAGACTTGCTCAATGACTTCAGCTGAAGCCTTGTATACACTGAATATCGGTTGATTATTTCACTTTCGCGCCACGGTCGTGTTGTGACAAGAACACAACATTTTCTCAGATGCTTGCATTTAATGATTTGCACAATGTTCCTAAAATTCCTCCTCTTAGATAATATCTTCATCTCTGTCTCATCAAAAGAATCCAAGACAATTAAACAAGATTGGCTGAATTCACTGATGATATGGTGCAGAGTACTGCTGCAAGATATTTGTCTGCAAACAAAACTGACAAGATCTTGAGTATATCCATGGCGGAAAAGTAATATGAAAAGAAATATGAAGATCCACCAAAAAACACCAGGGTGTGGTGCCCTACTGAGTACAGATAAAAGTTTTCATGTATGCCTCACATCTTGTTTTCGGTTCATCAATTCTTCTGGAGAGCTGGTAGTTCACCAGTCCAAGCACAAAACACAAAAGTTGTAATCACTACAGCAGTTCTTTTCCAATACAAAACATATCCTGGTCAACAATGTACACCGGCTCTCTTTAGACCTACATATGAGGGACTGTGTTTACGTCATCCCAGGCAGGCAGGACTCCCTTTGTCCTCCTTACCATCCAGATAAAAGCCCTTAGGCCTACTCCTCGGCAGCAATTACCACATATGTACCATACTCCAATAACACCAGTGTTATGACAAGTTGATATGACACTGATACCAATGTCATTACCATCACCATTTAGGTATGGTCAATTAGCCAAGATCAACTTGCCAATATACAGAGGAGTTTAATTGAAAACTTTCGTTAGAATTAATTACTTCCACCATCCTATTAATAAACTCCTCAATATCAACATCTCTTTTCCTAGCAAATGGTATCTGAATGGCACTAGCCAGTTTGTTCGATCTTCAAACAATTCATACCCAATCGTTTTCGTTGACACCGTCCAGGGCCCGTTCAAACACCCTTTCCGCTAGAATTCCTACCGTCTTCAAAATCTCTGAAAAATTTGAACAATCTATGGGTTTGAAAACTGCTTCAAAATCTTTGTCCCTAGCATTGAATTTTTTATTAATCCTAGTATTACGTAATTTGATTTCGATAAAGTCATCGACTGAATCTTTGTCAAAGGCAGTACTCTCAGGTTCAATACTATTTCGCAAATTGCTAGAGCTATCTTCATAGAATTATATCATCGTCCTGATCACTCGGATCAAGTTGAGGACTTTCTATTTGGTTTGAGCGTTACTTTAGGGCTTTTCCCTTATTTCTTTTTGATCGTCTTTTGCCTTTACCAATGATTTCATCGCTCAATACTGAGGCTGCTTCAGGTTCATGTACCCTCTCTTCAGCAAGTTTCCGACTT
The DNA here is from genome assembly GCF_039555335.1 of Amphiura filiformis. Taxonomy (NCBI): domain Eukaryota; kingdom Metazoa; phylum Echinodermata; class Ophiuroidea; order Amphilepidida; family Amphiuridae; genus Amphiura; species Amphiura filiformis. The sequence continues at coordinate 92,248,010 of NC_092628.1, read as the reverse complement.
TGAGCCAAAAGTTTTTTCAACAATTTACGCGCTTTTGCCATTTTCTTTAATTTCCTTTTCTTCTTTTTTGTACGCTCATGTTTTTCCTTATGTTTTTGCAACGATTTGGATTTAGATTTCAATTCCACTTTCTTTTTAGACCAATCGTAACCATCTACAACCTTTACATTGAAATACGATGAGTAACTATTTGTTTTCATGGCATTCGAAAAGACTGCATTGAACCTTTACGGGTTTTTGTTTATTACCGTTCTTTTTCTTTCTTTGTTAGACTCAGTAACTGTTTTGGATCTTTTACGCTTTTGCTTCTTATTGTCCGTTTTCTGTTTCTTACTTTGAGGGCTGATCCAAACCGACTTTTCTTTTTCGAGACCTATCATTATCACTATTAGGGAGAGGATTTTGAAAATCGTCAGCACTGTCATAATCGCGGGAAACACCTAACAAACTTTCCAATTTGGCAAATGGATTTTCATCATCAGAACTATCATCTGTACTTTCTTCTAATTTGGTAATCAGTTTCTTTACATCCAAAGGAAAATTAACAACTGCACGAAGTAAAGGTAAATCTTCACGTCCCAATTCCCCATTCAAAAGTTCATACCTAACTTGTTCAATTTCATCGTCTTTTAAAACAATGCGGTCAAAAAATTCAGAATTATCACCCATAATGTAAGAAGGGACAAGAAATATACTTCGTACTTACCCCATTGATGACTTTTCGTCTATTTTCCAACTAGGCAAATGGAAAAAAAAAAAAAAAAGGCAAGTAACTCCTGAGCAAGCAAAGGTAAAAAACAAAATTGTACAATTAATTTGGTGATGGTACTTTTTGGCCATGGGCTTCTTGTTCAACAGTCAATTCGCCGGGCATATCGGTTAATAATGACCAAAATATTTCTTTCTCGTCTTCGTCAGTCCGTTTAAAAGTTTTCTTAAGGTCTCTAAGTCCTCTACCTGATGCGACTGGTCGAAAAGCATGTAAAAACGACACATAACCCCGTATAACACGCGGTATTTGGTGCTTATAGCCATAAGGGTATTATAGTCATAGGCTATCTTTGAAGGCCACCAAAACGGTCGTTCGATTTATTCGAACACTCGCTCCGGGGTCCGCCACGCAACATTATCTAGCGTAAAAACGCCCCGTTTGGGTAAACGGCAGCACATTCGCTAGTTTTAAAATTTATCTGGATTTATGGTGGGCATCTGTCGCATAGAATTGAGGCAGATTTGCCTTGCCCAAGATCTTTTTTCTCTGACCGTACGCGCAGTATTCATCCAACCACCACAACGACAAAATGTCAGTACGCAATGCTAAAACCATGATATCAAACACGCTCGTGCATGGTGTACTTTCCGGGATTATAAAAATATTCCGCTTTGGTATGGTTATAGCTACTGCCCTATCGCCTATACCTTGGGTCTTTCAATGCGCGCGTCCATTGGCGCATAAGGTCTTCGCGATTGCCCTGTACATTTGGTACCAACAGAGTACTGTAACAGACACCATTGGTGGTTTGATTTTGCTTTTTGGCATGCTTTTTGGTTTGCTTTTTGGCATGCTTTTTGGCAGAGTTATGCAGCATTATAATGAAAAGTAAAAAAGATTTTTTATATTGAAGTTAACAAAAATGACAATCCGTTGAAACAGGTTAGGATGTGTTCTCAATCGACGCTGTAGCTCAAGTGGTACCGAAATTATCAGATCATTTAGTTTTTTAATAATATTCATAACTTATAGCATAGTTTGAATAATTATACAATGTGTGTAAAGAAAGATTTTGTTCTTACCTTCTTACTGCGCGTGTCTCTGTCCATGGCATTCGCTGCCTGGATTACCCTGTCCATGTCTGGGGCAATCGTCATCAAGATCTGCCACTGTTCGACTGTCAGGGCTATCCCTTCCCCTTAACAGTATATATTTCGCTTCTGCTTGGCCGGATGAACTGGCTTCGTCGGCGACAAAGCAATCTCTTATATGGATGTAGATTTTTTCTCTGAACCGACTTACGGTAACGTGTCGATTATCCTGAATAACCAACCTCCTCAGACATTTCCCCTTATGTTTAGTACGCATAAGTTTTCTGGGCGGTCCCATATCACCGGATGGTCTTGATGTAGCCATGATTCACTTTATTTCGCTCGTTTAAAAAAAAAATGAGTGATGTTATCTGGCAATGTCCTTTGGGTTATATTTGATTTTTTTTCATTACAAAATATCAAAAATTAGGAAACCATAAACATACGATTTCGTACGTCACAACTTTACTCCTTTTATTAATTTCTGACCGCAAGATTATAGCATAGTTTAAATAATTATACAATGTGTGTAAAGAAAGATTTTGTTCTTACCTTCTTACTGCGTGTCTCTGTCCATGGCATTCGCTGCCTGGACTACCCTGTCCAAGTCTGGTGCAATCGTCGTCAAGATCTGCCACGGTTCGACTGTCAGGGCTATCCCCTTCCCCTTAACGAGTATATATTTCGCTTCTGCTTGGCCGGATGAACTGGCTTCGTCGGCGACAAAGCAATCTCTTATATGGATGTAGATTTTTCTCTGAACCGACTTACGGTAAGCGTGTTGGTTATCCTGAATAACCAACCTCTTCAGACATTTCCCCTTATGTTTGAAATACGCATAAGTTTTCTGGGCGGTCCCATATCACCGGATGGTCTTGATGTAGCCATGATTCACTTTATTTCGCTTGTTTTCAAAAAATGAGTGATGTTATCTGGCAATGTCCTTTGGGTTATATTTGATTTTTTTTTCATTACAAAACATCAAAAATTATGAAACCATAATCGTACAATTTCGTACGTCACAACTTTACTCCTTTTATTAATTTTTACATGTTTGAGTCAACAGTAAAGAGCATTTAAACCTTGCTGAGGTTTTTTAATCTTTTTGGCAAAGGTGCACCTGGCCCTAAATCATTAATATGACCTACATGTACCTGCTTAGCCATATCCTGATGATACTTGTTAAGATCATCCAAGATTTTCCTTTGGCAAGGGTTCTAATCGAAATCATAAGCATCCGTAGACATAGCATCATCGCTTTCATAGACTGTCATATTGTAAGCTAAAATGATTTATGCTGTTTTTTAGCTTTTTTGAGCATTTTCAGCTTTTTCTCTTATTTCAGGTCTGATGGTTGTTTTGATTTTTTCTAAATATTTATGACAAATCTTAACTGGAGTCGTTTTCCCTCCGACAGTTTAATTTATCTTCTAACTGCAGCGCATACATTTTATGTGCAAGATGGACAATCAAGATAAAAGTTCACCCATTTTACATATTCCTAAAAATTATAAAAGCTATTACACTTTAGATTTAAAGTAAAGCACAAAGAATAGAATACTTGCGTTGGGTGATTCAGTCTCCATTTCCGCAATTTGCCCGCAATGTTAGAGCGGACAATTTCATCAGTAATGCAATCTGCCTATCAACGCTTTGAAGAAAGACTACCTCAAAGTCCTCACTGTCCCATTCCCCTCTGATGAATTGCTTATCCTCAGCTTCTCCAATAGGATTCACCATACTGATAAGACCATCAAGAGGTATGATGCCTCTGATGTTAGCCATGTTAATGATAAACCCTTCTAGAGGTTTGTGGTGTGAATATACCTCTTTATAAGTCGTTGGCAAGATTAAGTAGTTGACAAGACCGAAGCATCTATATCCTTTGCATGATGGTTGATAATTTGTCCGTCTATACTTGACAAGTTCTTGGGTGGTTCGTGTGCATCCATGACACTGGACTTTAACTGCTCTAACATTTCAACGAGCACCACTGCATGTTTTGTAGCGTGTTCCATGATTTACTTGAGAAGAAGACTGGCTATGGTTGGTACAATTGCACCATACACCAAGGCCTGTTGTTATGGTACGAGATTAGTCTTTCTGCTGTTTGCAACACCACCTCAATTTCACTATTCCCCATAACATCGTAGGCCACTGAATTTAGGAACTTATCATAAAAGTACTCCTCCTCACAAAATCCTTCATCTTCAATGTCCCAGGGCAATCGTGATTTGCCCCTGGGTAGGGTACCTCTGCGTTGCAGTGATCGCATTCATAAATTACCCTGAGTTGTGATGTTTTCATGTGATAAACAGTAGTTGTTAACGAGCCCGCAATCGATATTAGGTATTGGTAAAACTGACTGAGATAGTTAGGGGACTCCACATACCCCATGTCATCATGATGACACCCGTGGGAAGAACCTGGGTAAGGTAGGGTGCGCTCAGAGCTAATATGTTGTGAAGATGTGTAGGTAGGAAAGCAATAAGAAATCAGTAGTTGAATGTCACCAAGTAGAGTATATGTATAGCCACTATATTTACCTCCTAAGCTACTAAGGCATTACATAGCACAAATGAAATCCCTTCAAAAATGAAACAAGTTCTGCGATATAAAAATGATGGACAAATTCATTTAATGCGGTCCTTTGGTAAAAAGGTTAGCCACTCGCTTGTCATCACCAGCCTCTGACATTAAATCATCAATCACCACCAGGTTGTTTTGATTAGGGTTAAACAAATCCTCTGCTAAACCCTCGATGAATTGAATATGTGGCATAATTTGACTCAGTTGGGTGTAGGCCTGTGCGTAACACCAGACAATAGTAGTTGGTGATGGGCTGATCATATTGGTCGCATTTTCTAGGACCCGTTTTACAAAAATTTTCCCTGCTGTAGGTGCAGCAACGATGCAAGTAAATGGTAGAGTCACAAGTCCCTGGCGTCTCTTCATTTATAGACACTTGTACCGCCTTTACGTAATTCAAAATTGTATCTGCATAGAATAGTAAATTTTTCCATTGATCGAAGTTTAAGGGTATTTCACGTATGGTGGGATATATTCCTTCGGAGGATGACCCCATAAAATAATTTTTAACGATCATTATTTTATTTTCAGGGTTACACACGCTGACGTACATTTAGATGTTTTCACCCAAGGGCACCATGTTTTTCTGAACAGAAAGAGTTTAGGGGTGTAAATCCAAACTTACATCAAAATCTTTTGGTTCTGTTTCTTTATCAATCACTCATTCTTCTGGATCACTCCTCACCGTCACGACATTAGGAATTTCATAACCATCATAGGTGATGGCTGCATAAGTCGGCGACCTTTCTCTTATTTGAAGTGGGATAATTATATATAGGCATGATTTAAGTATGGACCGATGTGTCACCTTTGCACGCTAGAATAAGTCAAGCCTAATCGGAAGGCTTTATGTACATGTATCCATGAGGGTACGTATTAAACCCTTCCCCATGTTTCCTGTACGTTTTGTCCATGGGTTTATTATGGATAGTAAGCGTATTAAGACAATTCGATAGACATTTCTGGTTGGGGAAATGTAGTTGTAGTATTACTTGCTTGGTTACTGCTAATGTTAATATCGGTTGTAGTAGGTTTACTTTCTTCGGAGCTGGATGGTGTTACACACATACTGGCTTACAAAGTAAATTGGTAATAAATATTGTACTGTTCTCTCTTTATACAAAAAATACCCTGGGTTGGTTTGCTGGTTAACAGTCATGTCTTCATCATCTTTATGGTCTGAGCTAACTCTCTATCGCTATCAAAATAATATCAAGTATTGAAAAAGGGGGAAACACAATGATTAATTGTTATTATCAAACAATAATTTAGAATTGACTTAAAACTTACATTTGGCACGCAAGTTGATGCTGTTGGATTGGTTGTGGCTGTAGACATTCCTTGTTCGTTTAACAGCTGTTTCAAAAAAATGTTCTTGTTGGCCTCTTGTAATTGTGCTCTAATCTTCAAATCTTCCCTTTCTCCTGCCATCTTTTCCCGAGCTTTTCTCTCGGCGTTAAAGTCAGAAGAACAGCCCTCAGCCCAAATCTTGGTCGCTGTCAATTTATCTTCCAACATCTTTTTTCCGATTCAAGAGCACTCATTCGTGTCTTCCATGTCCTTGATTTGTTCGCGTAATTTGTGATACACACTCTGGGTTCAGTCGATCGTGTCCTTTATGGCAGCGCGGACCCATTCCATGTCTTTTCTTAAATCATTATACATGTAGGTCATGCTAGTGGAGCTACATGTACCTGGCTTCATGGTGCTACAGACATCATTGGTTCTTGTCAGTATTTCAAAATCATCTTCAAAACACCAAGTAAAAGCAAAGTCTTAATGTTCTTCACATCGTTTAAGTCTTTGACAGTCTTTGAAGTAAAGACAATTCGATAGACATTTCTGATTGGGGAAATGTAGTTGTACCACTTGCTTGGTATTATTATTTAGGTTGTTGATACCATTATTAATATTACAAACACTTTGGTATACATTTATTATATTTCACCTAATCCTGTAACATTTTCTTCCAAACATGGCTGGGGGTGTAATATGGAAGAGAAGTTTTAACTTCAATGGTAAATCATCTGACAAACTGGTGGTAGAAGGTAGACATTGATTCATATCCTTAAAGAATCCTAATTGTCATTAATGTTCTTGTATGCCATAGTAAGAGAAAAACGTTGTTCCTCAGCCGTGGTTAAAAGTAAAATGACAAGTTCTAGCAATTGATAGCATGTTTTATACACACCGTTTAAGCTCTAATGTTTTTAAAATTTAGACATGTCTGCACATGCATAATGAATTAGCATGATTGATGAATGATTTTTGGGGGAATATTGATCCTTTGTCAGAATATATGAATAATATTTTTGGCCTAATCTTGTTTACTTCTTGTCTTACTAAAACTTCCATCAGATTATGAAAATAGTTCGGGGACTTTTTTGGAGTGTAGGGCTGGAGATTTGGGAGGAATATGTATGTGTGGAGGGGGAGATGATGGATCAGTATTATGAAAAATTTATCAACTAGAGCATAATCAAGATAGCTTAAGGGCTTTAAGGGACCTTCAAAAACATATCATCCCAATGCTATCATCGGTTAGGTCGCAGGTAAGTATAGAGGATGATGATGAGTATGGGCACTCATGATGTGAGGAAACTATTCTGTTGCATCTTTTACAATCAGATGGATAAGGGTAAACTTCTTCTAAGCTAATTAATAAGTATTGGCCCATAATTGTATTCAACAGATCAAAACCTGTAAAACTAGATCCACTATCGGAATGGGAGGATATTCAGGTTCACAAGTTTCGAATACAGGGCTTTGTAGAGGTGAATTAGTACTATAAGGAACTAAGCGATGGGGACTAAAAGGAACAAGAATAGGGTCATTCTAAGTTCGTTGGGAGAGTTTTGTGTTAGAGGATCAAAGTTTCCCCCCATTTTGTAAGTAACTTCAGCGAACATTGCACCGTAAAAATTCAAATCTGATAATTCCATCTCATCACTCCCTAAAATTTCAAAATAATCTTGATGGGGAATTTATCAATTCTGTCTTATGCAAATTGTCTCTCATACCGAATCTACCCCACAAAGTATTTAAACAGAGTTTTGCGACTGTGCGCAAACCAGGATTGTGTTTCATTTTTTCTGAGTCCAAATGAATTCCTTATGCTGTGAAATAATCTTAAATGTATTTACACTACCCCCCTCTGGCCAGCCAGAACATTCTTGCTTAATTTTTAAGAATGCATCTATCTAGATGCAATTGCCATGGAGTTGCCATCTATCAAGATGCACTTACCATGGAGTTATTGCATTTAGCTCTCGAGCTTATCGGCTTTCGAGCTACATGTAAATGCAATAACTCCAAGGCGCATGCGATTATCTTGACTAATGCATTGCACTCAGTTCATTATCCTATATCCTTATCATAAGTAACGGATATATATTGTTTGTGTGTCTTTGTTTGAATTGATATGAGAGACGACTTGGGAAGTTTTTGTCTTTGATTGTGTCAAACCCATACCTGATTTGATCAAATCCATATCAATCGCTGATGCTGGAATTTCATGATTGAATTGGTGCACATTAGTCACAATACATCCGGCTAGTGAATTTTCAGATGCCACTTCTCCGTGGCCCACTTCTCCGCAGCCTTGGAGAATAGTAAAAACATCGATCATTAGATCCCTTCGAGATATGTTTGTTGCTCAAATCTAATTCACTCAAAAACCATTTATCGGTCAACTTCACCAGGCCTTGCGGATTCAAGTCCGTCAACGATACAATGCATTAACCCTCCTTTTCAAAATATTTCATTGATTCAATCCTCCTTCGTGCCACTCCTGGGGAATGCCTGCAATTCTCACATAGTCGAATAGGTGGGGACTAATCAGGTCCAATTTAGTAATGTGTGTTATATACAATAAATGTTCTTCACATATATCGAGATCATTGTGAATAATAAATTCCACCAAAGGGGCCACTACTCCAAAGCATAGTTCTAACTCTTCTGCTAGAACCAATATCTCGCAAACAAAATCAATATTTACTCTGCATTTTCCGGTATACAATAGTTGTATTACCGCGTCTAATGTAAATTGACTAGGCGTACCTTCGTGCCACTCCTGGGGAATGCCTGCAATTCTCACATAGTCGAATAGGTGGGGACTAATCAAGTCCGATTTAGTAATGTGTGTTATATACAATAAATGTTCTTCACATATATCGAGATAATTGTGAATAATAAATTCCACCAAAGGGGCCACTACTCCAAAGCATAGTTCTAACTGTTCTGCTAGAACCAATATCTCGCAAACAAAATCAATATTTACTCTGCATTTTCCGGTATACAATAGTTGTATTACCGCGTCAAATGTAAATTGACTAGGCGTACCTTCGTGCCACTCCTGGGGAATGCCTGCAATTCTCACATAGTCGAATAGGTGGGGACTAATCAAGTCCGATTTAGTAATGTGTGTTATATACAATAAATGTTCTTCACATATATCGAGATAATTGTGAATAATAAATTCCTCCAAAGGGGCCACTACTCCAAAGCATAGTTCTATCTGTTCTGCTAGAACCAATATCTCGCATAAACAAAATCAATATTTACTCTGCATTTTCCGTATACAATAGTTGTATTACTGCGTCTAATGTAAATTGACTAGGCGTACCTTCGTGCCACTCCTAGGGAATGCCTGCAATTCTCACATAGTCGAATAGGTGGGGACTAATCAAGTCCGATTTAGTAATGTGTGTTATATACAATAAATGTTCTTCACATATATCGAGATAATTGTGAATAATAAATTCCACCAGCCACTACTCCAAAGCATAGTTCTAACTGTTCTGCTAGAACCAATATCTCGCAAACAAAATCAATATTTACTCTGCATTTTCCGGTATACAATAGTTGTATTACCGCGTCTAATGTAAATTGACTAGGCGTACCTTCGTGCCACTCCTGGGGAATGCCTGCAATTCTCACATAGTCGAATAGGTGGGGACTAATCAAGTCCGATTTAGTAATGTGTGTTATATACAATAAATGTTCTTCACCAATATCGAGATAATTGTGAATAATAAATTCCACCAAAGGGCCACTACTCCAAAGCATAGTTCTAACTGTTCTGCTAGAACCAATATCTCGCATAAACAAAATCAATATTTACTCTGCATTTTCCGTATACAATAGTTGTATTACCGCGTCAAATGTAAATTGACTAGGCGTATCTTCGTGCCACTCCTGGGGAATGCCTGCAATTCTCACATAGTCGAATAGGTGGGGACTAATCAAGTCCGATTTAGTAATGTGTGTTATATACAATAAATGTTCTTCACATATATCGAGATAATTGTGAATAATAAATTCCACCAAAGGGGCCACTACTCCAAAGCATAGTTCTAACTGTTCTGCTAGAACCAATATCTCGCAAACAAAATCAATATTTACTCTGCATTTTCCGGTATACAATAGTTGTATTACGCGTCTAATGTAAATTGACTAGGCGCACCTTCGTGCCACTCCTGGGGAATGCCTGCAATTCTCACATAGTCGAATAGGTGGGGACTAATCAAGTCCGATTTAGTAATGTGTGTTATATACAATAAATGTTCTTCACATATATCGAGATAATTGTGAATAATAAATTCCACCAAAGGGGCCACTACTCCAAAGCATAGTTCTAACTGTTCTGCTAGAACCAATATCTCGCAAACAAAATCAATATTTACTCTGCATTTTCCGGTATACAATAGTTGTATTACCGCACTCTGTGTTCAATCCTCCTTCGTGCCACTCCTGGGGAATGCCTGCAATTCTCACATAGTCGAATAGGTGGGGACTAATCAAGTCCGATTTAGTAATGTGTGTTATTTACAATAAATGTTCTTCACATATATCGAGATAATTGTGAATAATAAATTACACCAAAGGGGCCACTACTCCAAAGCATAGTTCTAACTGTTCTGCTAGAACCAATATCTCGCAAACAAAATCAATATTTACTCTGCATTTTCCGGTATACAATAGTCACATTGGCATACATTCATGTAGAAAAGTATATGAGGCATTGAGGTATAGAAATAGGAATACACTATTTTGTACAACAGTTAAGGCATATGTCTCATCCATTTTGTAAGTACATACTTGGAATACAAGTAAAATCCTTCGTCTGCAATGTCCCAGGGGCAATCATGATTTGCCTGTGGGTAGGGTAAGTCTGCATTCATTGCATGTATGACACTGGTAGATAATTACCCTTCTTTGGGATGTTTTTATGATATAGATTGTTGGGGATAACAAGCCAGCAATTGACAATAAGTATTGGTAGAACTGGTGAAGATAATTTGGAGATTCCACATATCCCAGGTCATCATGTCGGCACCCGTGGGCAGAACCTGGATATGGCAGAGTGCGTCCACATTCTGGGCGCAAAAAACCACTAAGCAATCTGTGATGTTCACCATGTTGATATGTTTGGATCTGAAAAAATTAATGTGAAATTGGGACACCAGTGTAAGTTATGTTTCAGTGGGTGTTGTGTAGGGGTGTGTAGGTAGGAAAATGCTAAATTGAATCAGGAGGTACAATGTAAGAGCCTTAAACCAATTATTGAGCTTGATTGCTACATGTACCATTTTACATCAACGTCCACCAAGTCCAAAAGCAATCGTGGCGATGAGCACACGGATTGAGTTGTCTCTTTTGCTCATGTCTTCAGTTACTTTCTTTTTAACTACTTCTGATGTGTTTGTATGATACATCACAAAAAGAGAAGGATCATCCAATTCTTGATCAAAAACACCATACAAAATGTGACATGAACAGACATATATGATTACTTCCTCATTTACATTTAGTTCTTCCACAAGGAATTTAAATTTGTCTGTGTACGGAGTTTTTCAAATGATTAAAATTGCCCACTGATCAGTATTTTTAATAGTGGGCATTCTGAGTAGTGGGTCTTCTGGGTAACGGATACAGCCCGCAAACCAGAAAACCTGCCAGTTAGAAAAACATTTCTGAGTAGCGGGACTTTTACATAATACAACAAAAAGCCCACTATTCAGAAATGCTGTAATTCAGAAGGTCCGCTTACTCAGAAAATTCTGACAAGCGTGCCTTCTGAATATGGGTTTTCTGAATAGCGGGTCTTATGAATAGCGGGTCTTTTACCGGGTCTTCTGAGTGACAGGCTGCACCCTCCACAAACACCACCGTCTCATTGGATTGGATGACCTGTTAAAATTTAGACAGTACATGTATATCCTGTTTGATGTCCATGTCATTTAGTCTTATAAATCAAGTGCTAGTTATACGGTCTAAGGTAGGGTTTCAAAGAATTATCCGAATGCGGTCATTGTCTGGAGATTTTTCGATCCATTGGATCAACCTGCCCTTTTACCACAACCTGGGAACAAATTCGACTTTGAACTTACCTTGATATGTGCTGGCATCCGATTCCATGTCTTCATGACTGGTAATGTTGGTGCTCCTATCATCTGCATCCTCCTCCTTGTCCAGTGGCAGTGGCAGTGACAGTGTCAGGGTATCCCCTGTGTGGGATGGTTTGGTCAGTTCTTTCCAACCTCTACAGAGTCCATCAAGTCCCACAGGTCATCCCTTTCTCCAGCTGTCCCAGACTTCCCTGCCCCTTTTTATAGTCCCTGTACCACTTCTTCAGCGCTTTGTTTTTCGTCTTTAGCTGGGTGCCGTTCCGCGTCTTCTCTGGGTATAAGAGGTTGAATTCCTTTGCCAAGTCATCCCATATCTTCCCGTTGTGGACCATGCTGTTGAATTTCTTCTTGATTTCTCCATTGGCCCACAACTCCGCCAGCGTTTCTGACTCCAGCAAGGTGAAAGTCACTCCTCTACCAGTCATATTTCTTATGTCGATATTCCTTATTTCTTGTCTAGTTGCCGAGCAGGCGTTGACGATCGAGTACTTGCGTAGAAGTAGCAAACCGGGATACAAAATTGAATTAAAGTGGTCATGATCACGATGATATGTAGTGGCACGGTGAAAACAGAGCGAGGAATAAAAATGGCTTCCAATGTTTGGGATTTCCCACGATATGTGTCAGAGGTTGTTAGGTCACTTCCGGTTTATGTGGAGTTGATCTAGATTTTTGGATTCTGATGTCTATTCTCGACTTATGTCCAAATTCTTTAATTCCCTGAATATGTCAAGCACACACATAATATATAATTGCATCATTTTGAAGCACACACCCACCTCCACTATCATGGTAATTAGCCTTTTGTGGTTAATGAAGCATTTGACGTAAGCTACAAAAATGACATGAAAGTGTATGGTGTTCCAAAAACATATGCACTGTCAATACTATGTGTAGACAAGTGCCATATTAGATAATTATTTAGCATTTTTCAACCCGTTAGGTGCTGGAAATGAGTTTGTTACATGCAGGCGTCATGCAGGTTTATAGCAATAGGCCAAAATATATCGCTACTTTCTTAATAAGCCAACTTTTAGATACCGTTCAGACCAGCAAAAGGACCTAACACTTTATAAAACGCATGAAAGACTGAATTTATATGCACAAAGGCCTAATTTTATGGTATGAGATCATACGGTATTAGTCTTTCTGCTGTTTGCAACACCACCTCAATTTCACTATTCCCCATAACATCGTAGGCCACTGAATTGAAGAACTTATCATAAAAGTACTCCTCCTCACAAAATCCTTCATCTTCAATGTCCCAGGGGCAATCGTGATTTGCCCCTGGGTAGGGTACCTCTGCGTTGCAGTGATCGCATTCATAAATTACCCTGAGTTGCGATGTTTTCATGTAATAAACAGTAGTTGTTAACGAGCCCGCAATCGATATTAGGTATTGGTAAAACTGACTGAAATAGTTAGGGGACTCCACATACACCATGTCATCATGATGACACCCGTGCGAAGAACCTGGCTTTGGCGTTGAACACTAATCATAAATAGATAAATAAGTAAATAAACGAATAAATAAGCGAATAAATAATACGAATGACGCTATCTGATAGGCGTTTATTACTCTTTTTTCCCTTCAACCTGCTTTATCTAAATTGAACACTCACGGCTAAAGCAGAAAACCCAGCAGTCGCCATCAGCTCAAAAATGGGTAACGGTGAGCTCGGGGGTGTCACATTCAATGTTTCTGCGTCCCGTTCCATAGGGGGGTTTAAACTCGAGGTCGCCATTAGGTCGAAAATGGGTAACGGAGATGTTTCGATTCGATGTTTCTGCGCCTGCTCCATAGGCGGGTTTAAACTGGAGTTCTGAAAGAATCATAAATAAAAAAGATCACGTAAAGATTAAATATCGATTAAAATTAAAACACGAATGTATCGTAATTCGGGTAATGATCGTTTCAGTTTTTTTGATCCTTCTATCTAATTTATTTATATATTGAATACTTACATTCAAAAGGAGCGAATTCCTCCTTAAACCCTCTAACAACTGGGAGGGGACCAATCGAGGTCTCGCCGGTTCTGGCGAATCCGTGGTCAAATCGACCACCTCCAATTCTTCCAAGGTTAAATCAAGAACCTCTGACGCTGCCGTGATGGGTCGAATGTCTGCGCCTGTAAAATAATTGTATAGTCACGTTAATTCTGTAATTGAAGGGGAGGGGGGTTAATCGTGGTTTCGCATAAAAACGTCTCGATTTGACTTCCAATTGCGGTTTAACGGATAAACCTTTCATTCCAGAATCGATTAAGATTAAATTAAATTTTGCGAACTTAAAAAGATATGCTTACCTCTTCCACGTATTGAGCAAACGTTCTTGAACTCAATATGATGTCTAATGGAACGACGAACGTTTTCGCTCCAACTTTTTCCAAACCCCCAAGTGACTTTTTGTTGTCGTTTTCAAAGAACGTCAAAACGCCGTTGAGTTATCGAATTTTAAACATCCTTGCGCAATGGAGATATATTCTCGAATGACCATTAGGTCACTTCCGGTTTATGTGGAGTTGATCTAGATTTTTGGATTCTGATGTCTATTTCTCGACTTATGTCCAAATTCTTTAATTCCCTGAATATGTCAAGCACACACATAATATATAATTGCATCATTTTGAAGCACACACCCACCTCCACTATCATGGTAATTAGCCTTTTGTGGTTAATGAAGCATTTGACGTAAGCTACAAAAATGACATGAAAGTGTATGGTGTTCCAAAAACATATGCACTGTCAATACTATGTGTAGACAAGTGCCATATTAGATAATTATTTAGCATTTTTCAACCCGTTAGGTGCTGGAAATGAGTTTGTTACATGCAGGCGTCATGCAGGTTTATAGCAATAGGCCAAAATATATCGCTACTTTCTTAATAAGCTAACTTTTAGATACCGTTGAGACCAGCAAAAGGACCTAACCCTTTTAAAACGCATGAAAGACTGAATTTATATGCACAAAGGCCTAATTTTATGGTATGAGATCATACGGTATTAGTCTTTCTGCTGTTTGCAACACCACCTCAATTTCACTATTCCCCATAACATCGTAGGCCACTGAATTGAAGAACTTATCATCAAAGTACTCCTCACAAAATCCTTCATCTTCAATGTCCCAGGGGCAATCGTGATTTGCCCCTGGGTAGGGTACCTCTGCGTTGCAGTGATCGCATTCATAAATTACCCTGAGTTGTGATGTTTTCATGTGATAAACAGTAGTTGTTAACGAGCCCGCAATCGATATTAGGTATTGGTAAAACTGACCGAGATAGCTAGGGGACTCCACATACACCATGTCATCATGATGACACCCGTGCGAAGAACCTGGCTTTGGCGTTGAACACTAATCATAAATAAATAAATAGATAAATAAGTAAATAAACGAATAAATAAGCGAATAAATAATACGAATGACGTTATCTGATAGGCGTTTATTACTCTTTTTTCCCTTCAACCTGCTTTATCTAAATTGAACACTCACGGCTAAAGCAGAAAACCCAGCAGTCGCCATCAGCTCAAAAATGGGTAACGGTGAGCTCGGGCGCCACATTCGATGTTTCTCGTCCCGCTCCATTGGGGGTTTAAACTCGAGGTCGCCATTAGGTCGAAAATGGGTAACGGAGATGTTTCGTTCGATGTTTCTGCGCCCCGTTCCATAGGCGGGTTTAAACTGGAGTTCTGAAAGAATCATAAATAAAAAAGATCACGTAAAGATTAAATATCGATTAAAATTAAAACACGAATGTATCGTAATTCGGGTAATGATCGTTTCAGTTTTTTTGATCCTTCTATCTAATTTATTTGTATATTGAATACTTACATTCAAAAGGAGCGAATTCCTCCTTAAACCCTCTAACAACTGGGAGGGGGACCAATCGAGGGTCTCGCCCGGTTCTGGCGAATCCGTGGTCAAATCGACCACCTCCAATTCTTCCAAGGTTAAATCAATAACCTCTGACGCTGCCGTGATGGGTCCGAATGTCTGCGTCTGTAAAATAATTGTATAGTCACGTTAATTCTGTAATTGAAGGGGGAGGGGGGGTTCATCGTGGTTTCGCCTAAAAACGTCTCGATTTGACTTCCAATTGCGGTTTAACGGATAAACCTTTCATTCCAGAATCGATTAAGATTAAATTAAATTTTGCGAACTTTAAAAGATATGCTTACCTCTTCCACGTATTGAGCAAACATTCTTGAACTCAATATGATGTCTAATGGAACGACGAACGCTGGCTCCAACTTTTCCAAACCCCAAGTGACTTTTTGTTGTCGCTTTTCAAAGAACGTCAAAACGCCGCTGAGTTCTCGAATTTTAAACATCCTTGCGCAATGGAGATATATTCTCGAATGACCATTTGAAATGAGCGGTAGGCCCTAAAACGAACTACGTCGAAAACCAATGAAATTGAATTTGACGAATCACATGACCTCTGTTTGAAAAGATAAAACTGTTTTCTTACTTTGTATCTTGTACACGCGCCAATTTATTAACCTTCTTTCTTATCGTCACATTAACACGTATCTCCTATACAGGGTGTCCCAGAATGATCTGTACCGGGAAAGATGGAATTTTTTAGGTATGAAGGGCATGTTAAATGTTCATATTGTTTTACATTTTAAGTTTTACATATATTTAGCTTTCTCAGGTTTTTTAGATTTTAAAAATTGGACGTTTCTAGTAGAAGTTATAGAAGATTGCGTAAAAATGGTGAATTCTAAGTTTTGACAACGCAACCTATTTTGAAAATCTAACATTACTAACCGTTCAGCACAAAGTTATTTGGAAAAAGTTATGCAGGTATTTTAGTGGTGCCCTGTTCATATATCCACCAAATAGCCGATATCTATCTATTATTTATGACATTACGAAGCAATCATTACATGGAATTAAGGATTTGCGGCCTAATCTCATTCTCTCTTTGGCGGTAGTTTTAGTTATTGTGGTGTGAGGTCCATGTCATTTGAAATGCTTGCAGAGGTCGAACTGGTTGTGGTACAATAAAGATGGCTCCTCAATTTATTGGGTAGCAGCGTAGATTTCTTTCAAAAACTTACTGGCAAACCGGCAGCTATGTTGATACGCAAAGAAGATTCATTAGACGATTTCCATGAGCACGCTGCTCCAGTCAAAGGAGTGATAGTGTATAACGTAAAGAAGTTTGACGAGCATAGAACTGTCAGGAATCGCAGAGTGGAGCTTCAGGTGCTCGAAGACTGTAAGAACTAGAGCGTAACATTGCAGCTGTCTGGCAAGCTTTAAGGCCCAACCCCAACAGTAGTTGTCGTCGAAATGCTGTGCCAAACATCCCACATTCTTTATTTAATCGTATCGTGCCATTTTCAAGGGTATGCGAGCCGTTTGCGCTGAAAATGAAACGCAGTTTTTCATTGATTTTACATTATTGCATGCCACGCCAAAACAAATAAAGGTAGCGTGCTGAAATTAACAGAATAAGTAGGAGACATGTCCAGCATTATAATGCATGTATCAAAAATAGATACACTGCCCGTCTTCTATTTTTAGTTATTTTTGCAAACACGGTACAAATCATTCTGGGACACCCTGTATATATATATATAAACTAGTAGTAACGGTTGCCTTTTCCAGAGGTCTATACTTTGAATTTGTTTGTATATATATATATATATATATCAAATACTATCAGTAGTAAATGGACTCTTATCTCCCTATCCACGGAGCGAGTTTCAGCGATAAAAGACCAATCAACATTTTATAACTCTATAGTTTGTTTCACGACTTTTATAATTTCTTGTTTCGCATCTCGGTCTTTTAATATGTCTCGACACATATCCTTAGCATAAACGTAAAGCGTTAAAGCTCTATCAAAACGAGCAATTTCGTGTCGTTCTTCCGAAAGATGAACCTCGATGTACGCATAGACGTCTTCCTCGTTTCGAAAGATTTTTTTTTCTAATTTCAAACGACGGCACAATTAGCGCCGCTGGAGAATCGCGTCGTGGGAGATCCACGTCGAGGGAGAATCACGTCGAGGGAGAATAACGTCGTGGCAGACTAACGTCGAGGGAGAATAACGTCGCGGCAGATTAACGTCGAGGGAGAATAACGTCGTGGGAGAATAACGTCAAGGGAGAACGACGTCGTGCGAGTCCTTAATAGTACTCCAAATCCCAAAATGGCCTCAAATTCCTTAAGGACAATATCATTTTTGTCTGTTTGTGGACCTTCGTCATTGTCATGGTGAAAAGCCCCTTCGATCGGGATTGTCTTGACAAAACAGGTGTGATCCTTAAAAAAGATACCATGGCAACTGACGCAATTGATTTCACCACATTCATGTTTGGTGAGACCAACTCCGTCAGACGTATCAGAATAAGCGCTTTTTTTACGATAAGTTTTTCCGCATTCCAAACATCTTTTGTAGTTCTCACACACCGTTGGCAATCTCTTCTTATTCTTTTTACTACACTCCATGTGGTTATTGTAACATTCTAAAGAATGAAACTCCCTATTGCATTTCTTTCATTCAATGAAGTTAGATATACCTACGGGTGTGCATGAACCTTTACGACATAGAACGCAAATATTAAAACATTGATGTCTGCTTTCGCTACTTACAGCCACCCTACATTTTGAACAGTAATATGGTCTACTTAAGAAACCCGTTATGGAATTAATGGCCGCATAATGGTCATCATAGTGTAACATGTGAAGTTGATTTTGTGCTAGCATATCCCCCGAATAAATGCATTTTTTAAGGGCGAGGCCAGGGACCATACATTTATACCATATTGACCAGGGTGTTCTTTGGTAAAGAATTTCTGGAATATTTTCCATTCTTTTTCCCCACAACCATTTTCCATGCTCACTTTGGTATCAAGATGCAACTTTCTTGCCTGCCAATACTGTTCACGGTTAGGATGTCTCATATTATCATACAATTTGAAATCAATCTTGCCCTTTGTCACCGCTTAACCCGGCTGCTAACGCCTGGCAAAACACATGTTGTCATCCTTATTTTCAATGGTCACGATGGATCCTTTCTTTTTTAGCCAACGTGAGAGACATCATTGTGCGCCAGAATAACGCCCACCTATTTGACGCGGAGGTCTGGCCACGACAATTGTTGATTTCAAGAGTATCTGCAAACACCACCGCCTCATTGGATTGGATCACCTGTTCAAATTTGTAAAGTATATCCCGGTCGATGTCCAGGTCATTTTAGTCTCATAAATCGTATGCTAGTTATACGGTCTAATGTAGGGTTTCGGAGAATTATCCGAATGCGGTCATTGTCCGTCACTCCAGCCTCTTCAATCGAACGCTCCAAACCCCTGATGAAGAATTCTCTTGTTATGTCAAGTATTTCTGAAAAGCTTCTGATGTGCTCTAACTTTTCAGGAATATATCCAAGTGCAAAATTATACTGAGTCATACCCCATTTTTATAGTCTATACTACCCTACTCTGTAATTTTGTCGTCAAGGTCAGCCAGGTATTGGTTTATTTCATCGCCAATTTGTCTTTTAATTTTTTCCCTAAACGCCTTTTGTGCCTTTTGACTTCCGCTATGTGCACGCTTGCCTTTAGCGAGCTTTTTGTTTATTTTTTTTCGTCTTTTTCTCGTAAAGTCAGAAAAGTTCAAGTCTTGCAATTTTGCTTCTTTTTTTTTTTTGTGTTGTGAGTTTACGTTTCCACCCTGGTTCATGAACAGAATCACTGTTGCTGTTACTACTGTTATCTATAGAAGCACTACCAGTACTTTCACTACTAGATCGCGATACATTCCTATCGCTTCGAGATTTTTTAGCGGGAGAAGTAAATTCATGTTCGCTATCGTACCTACTTGTGACCTCCTGTCCCCCCTCTTGGCTTAAATTCACAAGGTTTTTGGTTTTCGTTTTACGTTTTCCACACTTTTTCGCTTTGCATTCAGAATTATTATTACCAATATTGACGCTACTACCCGGGGGTGAAGTATCAAGTGGTGTAACAGCGCCACCTAGTTTGCTAACCGAGGGATCTTGAACAACATTATCAGCGTGATCAGGCCCATTAGGGACATTATCGGGCGATGCAGATACAATTGACTTATGTTCATGATGATACCTAAGTGATATAATTTTGAAAAACACCTTGGTCTGTCTTGATACCCTTCACCATCCATAGTCGTAGGTGATCTAAAGAATACAAATATGAACGAAACATTTTTATACTAAAACCCAATCTATATTTACATAATGACGTCATGCAATGATGTCACACATTTTTGTACTAAAAACCCAATCTATATTTACATTTGACGTCATGCACGATGATGTCACTATTATATGTTAGTGTTAGTTTAAACTGTTACGCAATACATTTGAACAGTATGACCCACTGCTGGTACAAACTAGATGCTATTAACGAAATGGTTCCGGTAATTGTACAGGTCCCTTTTTTTAATACTGTATCGTGTCTTATACCACTGACAACAAGCGTGGAACTTGTAACACTTGCACAACTTCTTGTGTCTCAAATGATGTCGTGTGTGGTATTTTAACGAGTGTAAATGCTTGGTAAAATGTTGTACGATTACTGGAGCTTTGGTAGACTGTATTTGACAGAAAACCATCTGCAGACAACAGCACTAGTATATGTTTTTCTTCATAAAGTTCCTTCTGTAAAAAAATTTATTCCTGTACTCTTGCTTCTGTAAACATAATTAAAAGCACTGGCTATTGTAATGCTCTGCCTTGAATGGGTCAACGCCTGTGTCCCCCTGAACTGTCTCGGCTTTTGTGGCTTCCATGAATGTATCTCGAAATTGCAGACATCCTTGAAGTAGTATAACACATCTGGCATATAGTATTGGACAAGTTCATGTTGCATCTTACAGATGACCACTTTACTCTTTTGCTCGTCATACCATTGCTCAAACTGTTCTTTTTGCGAAAGTTTCATATTGCTCATGCCATAACTTTCCTCGGGGTAGTTCGCCAATATTGATTTTCAGGGGTGTTAGAGAAATATGGGAAATATCCTTTACAGAGTTCAAACAGACCAAATGTACCAGGAAATTTGGCAAGAGGCATAAATGAGAAAGTTTATGGAGTCTATATGATTTTGAACCCCATAGATGAGCGATTGACATGACCTTTCTTCTTGTAAAGATCACCTCAGGTAAAATCCTCTTCTTTTTAAGAGAAAATATTGTCATACACTTTTCCATTGTAACTGATCACATTAGTATCTTGGTGATGATCCAAAAGAGTCACTCACAGAAATCTTGTTTTGGTGTTGGCACCTGAAAATACCATTTTCACATGTTTATGAACATCGGCATTTATCTTTTGGATAGTTTTAGGGTCAATCATGAGATAGGACTCATGAAATAGGACTCATCCCTAGCTACCCCTAGTTTTTAAGCTTTGAGGCATTGCTCGCATCGCCACAGAGCTACGCACAGGTTGGGTATGTGTTCATTGTTAACGAACATGCTTTCAAAGTAAACAAGAAATGTCTTTAAAAAAGACAACGCAGTGATTAAAGGAAACATGATGGATTTGCCTCGGTCCTGGAGCCACTGATTTAAAAGTAACAGGTTTTAAAGCCCATTCGGCGATTTGCTCATTTGGACGATTGTATCGTGAGTCATCAAAATTCAGATTTTGGTACCTTTGCATTATCATAGATGTGCTAACATAGTAATTCAGCTGAAAGCTATGTATTTAAGACAAAATTTCTTTGTACTTTCGCTGGGATCACTGAAAGCACTTAACTTAAGAGAAGTATAGAATAAATAATCTTTGAATGAAACATGTCACATCTGAGACGAATAGTTATATTCGTCTCCGTTTAATGATTTTGTCACTGCAGGTTTGTCTTCAATGTTGTTAATTAATACTTAATTGAAAGGTCAGCACAGCATTAACACTCAATGCCTAACAAAACTGAGATTTTGTATGAATTGAGTTAGATGCTGTAGGCCTATTTGACTTCACTTTAGTATATTCATATAAAGACAAGTAATTGAAATAACAGGTTGGTGGAATGTTTTGTAACAATGTGTGATATCTGGTTTAGGGCCCAAGCCGCCAAATTTCATTGAGATCAAGGCAAAAATATGGTGTAGGGGCATACTACAAATCATCAGAACTCTAGAACCAAGCATATTGAAGTATCAGTGGCGGTTGCCCGGTAGGGGTCACGCCCATTGTGGCATGTACACCATCCGCAATAAATAAAAAACGCTGTAAAACAGGTACTTTTTGTGGGCGTTTCGTGTTTAGGGTGTAATAAACATGAAAAATTGGGGGAAAAGGTAAAATTGCAATTGCTAATACGCGGAAATGAAATTTAGGGTATGAAATTTGATACAAGGAATCCCTGTTTAGGGTGTGAAACAGGCGCGTGTTACCTGTTTAGGGTGTCGTGCGCCAAGGGTTAAAGCCTTGTTTAGGGTGCTTTCAAAAGTTGCTGATCGCGGATGGTGTACAGGCGACAATAGGAGTGCCCCCCCCGAGAAATGAATTGTGAAAAATGCTTCCTTTGTTCTGCATGATCAGATTGTGACATATTTAATACGTAACTTCTGGAATTTCACAGACTTTGTATTGGGTTCAAAGGGTTGCTTTTAAATCAGTACTACACATAACTTAATTTCAATGGAATCACAAGAATGTGGTTTTTAGTTTTCTTTAAAACAGCATTTTTGGAGTTATGATACTTTTTATCTGAGTAACAGGTTTGTAAAATATTTGAAACTATAATACTAACATAATACTAACAGTTCACATAGATGAACGCGCTTTATAAATCATGTGTGCACTGGTAATAGAAATAGGCGATGCACATACTAAGTACAGTAATAGATTTTTGTCAACTGAAAGCATAGACCCTGTAAAGGTCTATAATTATGCTGAAAGCAGCATACAGAGAACGTACATGTCAAGTCCACTGTGTGAGAGAACATGCACAACTTACAAGGCCATGCGAATGTTTACCTTGGTGATGCTACAAGAAGCAATTAGTGCACTTGAGCTTGGGTTCATAAAAATCTTGATAACAAACTCGCAGTATGCACTGACGTGCTGACCTGGTCAAGTCATTTCGCATGGTAACCTTCTATATTAACCCCACTACTCCTTTAACCCCATCACAAAATGTTACGCCAGCCGTTATTCGCTGGTTTCGATTACATCACAGTGATCACACGTTGGGTATAAAACGAGAAAATAAGTTTACTCCAAACCCGGAACCATGCCGATAACTCGCAATAAACAACCGGAGACAAAGACTTTTTCAATTCACGTGTCATCCATGCTGACCGTTTCACTTTATCTGAACGTTAACTTAATGTCCCGTTAAAGCAAAATATAGTCCCATGACAAACATTTCCTCATCATTCTTCATTATCTTCTTTGAATTGATTGTCAGCTTCAGTAGACCTATACAACAATTGTATACGACAATAAAACAATTTAACATTTCCCACAATTATTATTACTTGACATGCATAATTTATTGCACGTGTCTGCAACTCCATGTGCCTGTCCACGTGACTTTGACCATTTCACGTTTACTGACCTCTATAGCTCCATGTCCCTCCGCATTAAAACCATAACAAATAGTCCCATGACATAAATTCGTCATAAATACACGGTTATTTTCGAAATTTACTGTCACTTTCATTGACAACAATGAATACAACAGTAAAATAAAAATGTCAGCGAAAATTTTACTTGACATGCATTATTTCTCAATCTAAAACAAATCTCTTTTCGATGACGTCATATCTCTATCCCTACCTTTATCGTGAATTAAGTTATCCAACTTTAACTATGCCTTATGCCAAGTAAATTAGCGGGCTAAACTTTTCGAACAAATACAATACACTAGGACATATTATTACACGTAATACAATATTTGCCATTTGCGACATGCCTGGACATTGTGCAGATTTACAAAAACAAATGTTTCAACAGTTTAAATATATACGCATTATATCATCAAACGCAATCGTGCAACTTCATTTTACTGGAACTCTACTATCACTAAGCCTTATCAACGAACTTATGCATATGCAAATGAGCCCAATTCTATACAAAATTGACACCACGCATGCGTCTAGCTCAGTGAAGAGGCCAGAGAAAGTGTGTTTCTAAAAACAGTATATTAAAATGAATGTTTTTTCCAAATTATCGCATACACAAACTCAACACATATACAACAACAATTTTACATAAGTCAATCTTGTTATACATAAAGCTACCAAACACAAAAACAATTTCCACAGTCACAATTATGTGTCAAATAATTATATTTTATCCCCAGCAAATTCCGTATTATATCCGCCTGCGGAAAAAAACAGAAACTTCATGTTAATTCCTTTTTCACTTTCCTTAACTACAGTATATTCTTCTTCTCCAAATCCCAAAATGGCCTGAATTTCCTTAAGGGGTGGGGTATGAACGTTTGGACAGTATTTATTGTGGGACATTAGAGCACATCAGACATATCGAATTGCATTCTGAATACGAAGAATGTCCTTCTGATATCAAATAATTTTGATTTTTGAAACTCGCAATGTAATACATTTTATGGCAAATGATTAAAAATTGATATTTTTGATATTTAACAGTACTAAAGTAAACTTTATAAATCTGATGATTTATTCTTAAAGTGTATGTAGGTGGGATGAAAAGCCGACGATCAATTGAAAATTTTGACCTTTCGTATTGAAGATATGGATTTTTTTTTTCCCAAAACACCAAAAAAAATAGGTCTTTTTGGGAAATATGAAAGGTCAAAATTTTCAATATATCGTCGGTCTTTTCCTCCCAGCTACACACAATTTAAGAATATGTCATTAGATTTATAAAATTTACTTCTAGGACTGTTATATATCAAAATCTGAAAAATATCAAATTTTTATAATTTGTCATAAAATTTGTATTATATCGTGAATTTCAAAAAATGAAAATTGTTTGATATCAGAAGGACATTCTTCAGATTCAGAATGCAATTCGATATGTCTGATGTGCTCTCATGTCCCACAAAAATACTATCAAACGCTCAAAACGCTCATTCCAGATCCCTTAAGGACAATATCAATTTTGTCTGTTTGTGGACCTTTGTCATGGTCAAAAGCTCCTTCGATCCGGATTGCCTTTACAAAACAGGTGTGATCCTTAAAAAAGATACCATGGCAACTGACGCAATTGATTTCCCCACATTCATGTTTGGTGAGACCAACTCCGTCAGTGGTATCAGAACAAGCGCTTTTACGATACGTTTAACCGCATTCTTTACATCTTTTGTAGTTTTCACACACCATTGAAAACACACTAGACCCATTTTATACCTGGTTCTGCATCAACTTCTGTGAGTTTATATATTCATTGTACCTCTCCTTGAATTTCAATCTCATCCCTGGTCTGGGAAACGCATCACGTATCAATTGCGGCTCTTCATTCAGTAATCTTTTTGCTATGCCTCAGGTGGTGGTTGTAACATTCTAAAGAATGGAACTCCCTGTTACATTTCTTACATTCAATGAAGTTGGATAAACCTACAGGTGTGCATGAACCTTTACGACATCAAATGCAGAAGTTAAAGCATTGATGTTGGCTTTACTTACAGCAACACTACCTTTTTGAGTAGTAATATGGTCTACATAAGAAACCTTTACGAAACATAATGTACTGCACATGCGACATTATTTAAGGCATCGATCATTTTGTACCTGTATTTTATAATACCTGTTGTCCTGTTTCAGTAAACAATTCTGTTTCAGTAAACGCCATTTATTAATTCAAAGCAAAGCAGGTCTGTAATTTGGATCAAACCGCGTAAACCTCGAGATACTATCCCTCCTTCCAAGCCATGATCGTGGCATGCCTGCATTTCTCAGGTAGTCTAACATTGAAGATTGCCCTGCTCGGATTGGACAATGTGGTATCGATTATGAATTCAAAGTTTCAATCACTTAAAGGGCTTAATTTTAGCTTATCTGCGATGACAAATACTTTGCAAACAAACTGAATAAGTACTATGCACTTTCCCCGTATATATTAGTTTTAATAGTGTGGTTGGTGCACCCCAAGTATGAGGTATCTCTATGTTGCTGAGAGATGGATTCTTTTTTAATTTGTTCGCCAGAATATCAGGGGTCGCGCTAACCTGCGTTTCTGCGCGTACAGCGCATATTTTGAAGTTTGAGCGCATATATTCATTTTTGCATACCAGTTCAGGGGTTTTCATGCGCGCAGAAAAATGAAAACATGTGAAAGAAAATAAAAGCTTCGATCTCCAATATTTACGGCCCGTCCAGAAATTATGTAACATAAAATGCAATGTAACATAAATGTTCAAGTGAAGTCGCCAGTAGCATTGTAACATAAATTAAAAATAGAAATAAAATACACACCGTCGGCATATTTACACAGATTGCGATATTGTCTAGAATCACTGTTATTGCAGTACTGAATGATGACACGTACGTGAGTTGGTAATTTCTAATTCTAGGGCTCGGAAAGAAATGCTTGGCAGGTGGTGTGTAGAGATATGTCATCGGTGAAATACGACGCAATGATATCGGCCGTAGAAGAAAAAAATGACAAAAATTTGCCCTTGAATTATGTTTTATAGTCAAAATACTCCAGGAATTCAGTAAATATCATGATATTTGACCTAAACTTGGAACTCATTTGCAATGAAATGTCATTTTTTATTGAGTAAAGCATAGCTTCCATGTGCTTGCAATGGTGTTGAATTCTGCACTTTGCCGACATGGCCGAAGTTGAACTGCGTTTTATGGAATTCGGCGAACTTTTATGGCATAAAGGAACACTTTTATTAAAGTACACTGCTTGGGAACTTTCTTAAAAAGTGCGATAGTTGGTTAATAGCGAGAATCGCGGCATGAAAATCGCGGGCCTTGCTTAACTATGGTACAGGTAACACATCATTTTTCATTGTAACCAAAATCACAAAATCTGATACTGATATATTAAAACGGTACATTCAATACTTGACAGGCCCCATGACAGGGTGTAATTCCCATTATTCCAGTAATTCCCTAATATTCCATCTAAGTCCATATTACTCCCAACTAATTCCGAGTAAGTCCGGTAAGTCCTTATAAGTCCATATAATTCCCAAATATTCCTGTAATTCTAAATAACTCCAAATAAGTCCATAGTGTCCATTAAGTCCTTATAAGACCATATTTTTCCCAACTAATTACGAATAAGTCCTAATAAGTCCAGTAAGTCCTTATAAGTCCATATTATTCCTAACTAATTCGAATAACTCCTAATAAGTCCAGTAAGTCCTTATAAGTCCATTTTATGCTTAACTAATTCGGAATAACTCCTAATAAGTCCATAAAGTCCCCATAATTCCATAGTATTCCTCTAATTCTAAGTAACTCCAAATAAGTCAGGCAAGTCCATGTAATATTGTAAGTCCCTACTAATTTCCAAATATTCCTTTAATTCGAGTATAACTCCTATACGCCCCTATAATTCCAAATTTTGAGTCTCAATGAGTTCTGGCAATTCAAACAAACCATCACAAACAAACCCAACACCACTAGGCACTAAACATGCCTCAAGACCTGAGCCCAAAACATCCCACCCCCACATGTTACCCCAACACGCACCTCAGGAGCTCAAAACATACAGCTGTCACCAACACACACCCTCCCCCACCCCACCCAACACACACAGGATATTTAAAGCATTGGAACACTGAATTACTCTGTATTTTAAATGCGACTAAAATGAACTCTAAAATTGCATAATTATTATGAACTTGTCATAAAAGTCATGCAATGAATATACAACAGAGCAGCACAATAAATATAAAGCAAATCACTGCACATGCTTCCCCATTCCTGATCACTTGTCAGTGCTTCGTATAAAACAATTATGCTTCTTCTCTATAAATGTTTCTTAGAATTTA
This sequence comes from Amphiura filiformis, assembly GCF_039555335.1. Classification (NCBI taxonomy): domain Eukaryota; kingdom Metazoa; phylum Echinodermata; class Ophiuroidea; order Amphilepidida; family Amphiuridae; genus Amphiura; species Amphiura filiformis. The sequence continues at coordinate 92,220,270 of NC_092628.1, read as the reverse complement.
ATTGCAAACCAGTTCAATCAGGGGCGTAGCCAGCTTTTTTGGTCGGGGGGCAAAATAAAATTTTGGGGCACAGACGAAAAAAATTACAGTTGCATCATACAATACATAGAGACAAAGGACTTTATTGGGACGATGTGCGTGTAGTAGCGCAAAAATTGGTATTTTGCACTATTTTCGCCCATTATCAGGATGGAAAGGGCTTAATCTCAGCAATATGCGCAGAAGCGTGGAAAATTGTGTTTTTCAGGCAGAATTTCGGCAGAAAAGGGCTCCTTGCCCTTTTCTTTTCCTTTGCCCTCCTGATTTTCCCTTTTACTTTTTGTCAGAGGGGCACTTTTTTCTTTGTCACTCTGCCTCCCCCTGGCTACGCTACTGAGTTCAATACTTGAATGAGTTTCAGAGTTTTTATCGATAACCACCTCAACCATTTGTTACACAACATATCTGATCATTTGCAACAGGACCTACATACACACAAATTGGGTCAATTTCCAAAATGCTGATTTTCCCATAATATTCTACAATTATTGCTATTTGTTAATGTTTATTTATGTTTCTCTTGTTTGCCAAAACGCAGCTCATTTCCTTGTTATTTATATGTAAAAAGTGCTAAAGTACCACTTCGCTTGTTATGTATAAAAAGTCTGTCATGTTTTAATATTTTATGTGTCTTTTAAGGTATCCATTCTAATAAGCCTTTTTGAAATATGGCGGGGAAAAAAAGGAGAGGCGTGCTTTGAAGCGTAGTAATCTTTTGTATGCTTCTCAGCCGGACAAAAGATTACTCACTTGCCCGCCATATTTCAAAAAAGGCTTATGGAGTTGGCTGTCTTCAAACTGTTCCTTAAAATTGTGTTACTTCTCGAGGTCTGTGCAAAAATTCTGATAAAGAATCATTTAGTGACCAAGGGTTGGGGGACCAGCATGCATGTGTACGTGTATAGCCTGTTTCAAAAATAAATGCAAAACTTTGCTTCAAAGCAAGTACCTTTAAAAATGCTGGATATGAAAAAATGTGTATGCGGCATGGGTATCATATCTCTTGTGTGTCCAAGTGTTTTTCGTCTTGGTTCAGAATTGATGCACCCACAAATGATATTTAAATCTCTTGAGGATGCATCAATGCTATTTTTATTTAAGTAATTAAAATTACTTCCACTAAAAATTTAAAATACCAAACTTCTTCAAATTTGTATTGCATCGTTTCTTGCTAGAGATCTTTGCCTGCATGCCCATTTCTTAATATTTTCAGCATGATTTAGATTTCATTTGACATTATTATGGATCATTATTTTGATTGTAAATCACAGCTACCAATAAAATAATCTAGGAAAAGACAGTACTTTGGTAAAATAATAAAACAAAATGATTCATGTACAATTTATTAAGTCAAGTTGAACAGATACATGATGGCCAAGAAGGCAAGCCAACAGGTCCAAGTTAGGTTTTGTTGAATGCTCCTGTCACTTAAATTGACATCATTAAATGAAAACCTAACATTTTCACACCTAAGATATTACAAAATGTTATAAATGTTTAATTCTTCAAGATATAAAACACACATATTATAAATACAATACATTTACAATGTGATTATACAATCTGCAAAACAATTAAGGTACCAGTTATTTTTACCCCTGTATATCCTTAACAAAGACAGATAATGTTACAGAAATGGGCTGTCAGGACAATAGCAAATAGTCATTATAGAAGCCATACTGCTTGTTTATATACCAAATATAATATTTCAACTGTGCTGACACCTACAATCTTGAATTAGGGGTATTTATTTACAAGTACAGTAATAATGAATTAATGTGTATTTGATGATTTCTTTACACTTCGTTCCAAACGAGAAGCGCTAGTAAATTCAACTTAATCATGTTAAATAATGAAGAACAATGAAACATTTACTGACCATGCTATTCATACAGCTGGTCCAATATTATGGAACTCATTGCCAAACTCAATAGAAACAGTAAATGCAGTAAAACATTTCCAAAAAACAAACAAATGTGACTTGATTTCAACAAAATATGATTAATTCTTGAGCATTGTGTTTTTCCTTTGTTTGTATTTTGTTTTTACTTATTTTGATGGTAAGGTTTCTTTGTTACATCTGGCCTTCTGGTCCCGCTTCTCGTCATTTCCTCCATGATTCATTTGATTGATATTGCTTTTGTTTATTTGTTTTTAATTTATATTTGTGTGATTTGTTGTGAATTATGGAAAATAAATTATCTTATCTTATCTTGCATATTGAAAACAAGCTAAAAATAAGAAGACGATCTGTTCTCAGTGCACCTGAATGGATATATAACCATGCAATCTGAAAATAAGCAATTTATTGTGTTTTTCATATGGTACCCTAATTGGAAATACTCGCATCTGAAGTGATGGCTTTCTGGGATAAGGGAACAAACCAAAAGATCGATGACGTCCTATAAACGAAATTAGTTTCGTTTAGGGGGTAAAAATACTCAATTACGTTTTTACAAAAACATCGGTCTGAAGAATGTGTCATTATTATTATGTCAAAATTTTCAACATTTCATTATTACGTTTTGATAGGAGGGGGGTCGGCTGAGAAACGATCGATCTTTTGGTTTGTTCCCTAAATGTGTAACAGTCATGATGTGGCCACAAGAGATTGGCTGCAGTTTATAAGAGGCTTAATCTCTGATGGCCATTTTTTCTTTGACTTGTATAGGCAGTAATTATTCAAGACAGCCGTTGCTCTAGATCTTTAACATTTTTCAAATTGCCATTTACAAGATCTCTCGTCAACAAAAGAACTAAGCACACTACAAACCTTATTTCTACTCATACAGGGTGGTTCAAAAAGAACTTTACCCAATTTGAAAAGTTAATACTCAAGAGTTTAGAGCAGTAATTCTCAAAAGTGTAAAATATTCTAAATATATGTTTTTGTAAAACTTTGTGGTGAAAAAAATTAGAGAAAAAGAAGCTAAAGTAACAAAATGGCAGCAGCTTTACATCACATGGTCCAAAATCACAAATTTCAATTGGATGTATCCAATTACCATCTGTATTGCGTTAGGCATGCATATTGGTAAATACACTTGGCGTGTCATTTACAATTTTTCATACATCAATGAGTAATTACAATCTAAGATCTCAATCCTCACTAGTAATGCTAGATGAAAAAATGTACTCGAAATTAATATAAACATTATAACAATTACACAATATCACTGTTTTCATGTGGTGCAATTTCTGAATTTCAATTGTTTGCATTTTGAGACTGCGTGAATTTCTAGACAGCATTTCAAGGTATCAAGATAAGGCAATTTACAACACAAGACAGGATATATACTTCAGTCTGTAAGACTTTTTGGACGTGCTACATGAATTTGTGAGAATCCCACCCAAACGTACGATAGGTCTATTGTAGAAGCTATAGGCCTAACATACGTTTAATATAATTATGCAAAGGAAGGAATGGACGTCATAGAACCGGCCAAAATGCCCCGGGGCCACTCATGTATAAAATGTTTAAGTATCCGTGTGAATTGACTTTAAAAAATGCCGGGCAAAAATGACCCTAAGCTAGGATGTCGAAAATTTGTTAAACTAACCCTAAACAAGGATTTTACCCAAATAAAAGCACCCTAAGCGAGGAATTGGTTTGAAATTTGCCCCTAAACAAGGATAGACATTACGTGTGTCAGTAGAGTGTCATTCAGTGACAGTGATGATATCGATAAGCTTAAAATTGGCGCTGTTGAATTCAGCTCCGATTTTTTAAAGATCTGGTTAGTAAAATTGGTCAGAATCCACTCTTTTGTTGCAAATAACTTGATAAGTATGTCACCACTAATGTCCATTAATGGGTAATTTAAAAAAAAATACTCTAAGCGAGGATAAAAAAAAAACCTTCTTTATTAGTAAAATGAGTGTTTTGAGACCCTAATCGTGAATCACGCGGATCCTCGTTTTGCTTTTCAAAACCACCCTAAATTTGTGTTTTCTTTCACGCGGATGCTTACAACTTTCATATATGGGTGACCCCGGAGCCAAATACCTGCCTAATACTCCAGAGTTATACGCTGGCGAAGTTACGTAATAATCGGATTAATTACCATAGCAATAGGTGAAAACAATTTTTGAATATACCGCGCTGCACTGATACATTCACGCGGTACCTCTTCATTGAACCATATCATGCTGATTACTTGCACCTGTAAGATTAGTATCTTTGAAAAGACCAGTATTGTATTCAATCTATGATTGCAGACATACACATGCAGGTGATGAGTGTAACCTGCTTGTAGTGCAGCGATATGTTCAAAATTGTTTTCACCTATTGCTATGGTAATTAATCCGATTAATTACGTAACTCGCCAGCGATAGATGCAACAGTGTGCCTCACATACCACGAATGACTTTTCAAGTTGTTATTGTTTATTTTGAATAGTATTCGCTGAAAAAGTTCTTCAAAAATAAGTTGTTATTCTTTGTCAATGATGGGAGTGAAGTTCGGGTACATTATTGTATCTAGCATGATTAGTGAGAATTAAATTCTTTCATGGATTCATTCATAAATTCATTCATTGATAAATATGTCACCACTTAAGTCCATTTAAAGCATTTCTCACTTTTGAATGACAAGCCAAGGGTGTTTACCAATCATACATATGTATAATGTACATGTATGCCTAACACAATGTTGATTGGATCCATTTGAATTATGTGGACACAGTGATTTTCGACCCTCTATTAAACGTAAAACTACTGCCGTTTCACCATTGATATCAATCAGCTTGTGTAATACATGCATGCTCAAAGGTGGTGCATCTGTAGCATGTGATGCAGCGCGAAGTGACTGCACCCAATAGCTAGATACACCGCCTTTGTTCACATGTGTATCACAAGCAGACACTACTGTCTTGAGGAAGCCAAATAGTACATTAATAGATTAATATCACAGATTCAGAAGTACCGGTATATAAAGAAGGTGTATTTTTTTAAATTTTACCAGTGAGCTCTACAGGGCCATATTCAATACGGCGATTTTGCCCGCGATTTTGCAGCATCAATGTTGTCTTGCATGAAAAGGCCAATATAAGTTTTGCTATTAAACTGAGGAAATATGCCATTGACATCAGGACCTCCACAAAAATATATAAAAATACTTATTAGAGCTCTTATTTTTCCTAACAACTTGATCATTACTTGTGCTCACAGTTCAACCTATGCTACTATATTGTGACACAATCTGAGCCACTCAGGCCAAAGTTGGAAATTTGAAAATACAACTTTTCCAATGCAGCCAACTTGCTCATAATTAACTTACTGATGGCGGCACCACATCCCTTGGTTGTTATGGACTTTTTAAGTGCCCATTTTAAAATGTTTTCTATCATTTTTTTGCTCCTCATTTTTACCTATATCTCAATTTCATTATATTGCAGACTTTGGCCTGATTGAATTAAGATCTTATTATTAACTTGTCTAAAGTTTGTTTGGCTTGTAAATTAGCAAAAGTTATTTGTTTTTGTTACTGCGCGTGTCAATAAAGTCACAACTTCGCTAACATATATTCAGTAAGCACACGCCACCCACACATTACACAATGCGTAAATAGCGCATCTTTCCATGTTATTACACAATATTATGAGTCTCATTTTATCGCCATTTACAAGCCAAATAAACTTTAGCCATGTGCTACTTCACCTTCATACTAATCATACATTGGTACCTAAACAACATTGTTTTGCGTAATTACATGAGTTAACTCCATCAGAACAAAGCTGATCAGACAATGTTCAGCACCTTACTGCATTCTCAAATGTCCCATACAGCATCGTCCGTGGAAGTGGGAGTTGTGAACTGCAAGGGATAAAAATGTTTACATTATTTTCTAATTTTTAATATCAATTCTTTGTTTCCACGTGAAACAACAAAGAGGTTCTCTACATGTGTGCAAGAATAGATTGATGGCTGCCAAAGAGAAGAAACCTGATGCAAATGTATGAGGGAAACACCAATAGATATCAAAGGGGGCTGGGTATTGGGGTTGTGACAATATTTTTTTCAACACCTCAGTGAAACAACTTTTTTTCTTTAGCACCTCAATGAAGCAAATTATTTTCTTAAAACACCTCGTCGAGACAATTTTTTTACTCCTCGGTGAGATAAGTTTTTTTTTAGTAAAGTTCGATATTTTCAACAACTTGTTTTTGGATTTGTGAAATAAATTTTGTCCATATTTTTACGTTTTTTAGCACCTAAATTTCAGGTAGCATGAAAACATTATTTTTATGTTAAAATGAGTTCACATCAGGGGTGTAGTCGGGGGGCACTCAAGTTTCACAGTCTACACATGCATGACCAGAAAAACATGAATTATGAGTCCTTTTCAGCACAGGCAGGGGGCCACCCAAGTATGATAGTGTACATATGTGTGACCAAATTATTTTGAAACACCCCCTAAATAAGTTTTACCCTAAACTAATGAGTTTTTGGCTAGTAAGAATGCAACAATGTACCTTTTTTTGCACTTGTAATTTGCCAAAAAATTTGAAAAGGTACCCTTAACCAAGCCGGTCGGAAGCAAATTAAAAGTGGTACGGCCTACATTGAGGGTTGGGGGATTTAATCCCCCAGCGGGGTTTGAAGGGGCAGAGCACCTCATGGGGGTTCATGGGGGCGAAGCCCCCTGGAAGCCCCATGCACTTTTGAAAATGAAAAGTATAATTTCAACGGTAAGTTAATAGGACTAAACTTCGAAACTAGGACATTCAAAATAAAATGATCAACCTGCCCTAAACAAGTTGTTCAGTTTCATAAAACTACCCTTATTCTTGAAAATCAGTGTTTTTTAGACCTTAAATGCATCATGCGTGCGCGTAACTTGCCTTGCCTAGCCTAAAAAAACATTTTTACTTGTTTTGTTGGTCACGCATGGGTACCATTTATGTGAGTGCCCCCCCGGCTTTTCAGAGAATGAATGTGAATCCTGTTTTGGAGGTCAAAATGTCTGCTTTAAAGAGAAAGGGTTGTTTTTAAATTTCAATGAACGACAATGTTATCAAAATAATTTGCACCCTCCCATTGTCTGGTGGAGTGGCGGTTACGTGACTAGAGGGTTCATCATAATACTGATGTGGGACTGATAAACAAGCCAAGGTTGTCTGATGACGCAATCACCATAAGTCATATACAGTAAGCCAAAAAATTAAGGTACCAGTTATGTTTACCCCCGGTATATCCTAAACAATGGCAGATATGTCATAATTGGAACCAGTTGCCAATAGCTGAATCTTTTAGCTCGAATTTAAGACCTCATTTGTTGAAATTGGTCAAATAATAAAGGCACGGCGATCCAAAACCCCAAGGAAGGTGCCAATATAAAAGTTGCAGTTTCTTCCGTTCCATGCATGCGCTATTGATTTGTACACAAAGCGTTCGCGAATAAGGGAACCAGCGCCGTGCCTCCATTGATTAGCACGTTAAAACTAGCGTCATGTTTTCGTTGATTAGAACACAAAAGTGCAACTTTTGATTTCGTCTTTTCAGTAGGCTTTAGGTCACCGTTGCTTTAATTCTCAACCAATTTCAACAAATAGGGTCTTGAATCAGAGCTAAAGAGCTCAGGTATTAGCTGCTTGTTTTAATTTTGACATATTTGTCATTATTTAGGATATACAGGGGTGAACACAACTGGTACCTTAATTTTTTGGCTTACTGTATACCATGGAAGTATTACTTCCATGTATATATATATACCAACAGATATTTTGGCTGGGCCAGCGAAACACCATTAGCTACCAGGACCAGTGAGCGACCTCTTGTGTGGCATGGGAGGCACTTGGGTTTGAATCCCACCCCAAACCAACAACTTTTTTGTTCGCCTTCTATATTTATTCATTCCTTCTTTCCCTTCCATTCAGTATTACATAGGCCGATTGATCTTTTGATCACAATATTAAAATAACCTGCACTGAGAGGGACTAAGAGTATCTAGTGACCTACAATAGTCATGCCGAATATGACAGCCTATACAAAAAGGAAGTAATGTACAAAATATATCTACCAGATGAGTGTAATGTGCCATCTGCTCCCTCTCTTCAGATAATTCTCCCTCAGGTATGAGGGGGCGCTGGCTGATAATGTTAAAGATTTTGATGACCAGCCGGATCATGCTGTCCACTTCCTCTCCCCTCGTCCCAAATGTGTCTCTATGTGTCTTTTGAGTGTATATATATTGTTCAGATGATTAACTATGATATGCTCTGTAAGAAATGAGAGAAAGATTTTGCAAACGATGTAGAAGTTTATAGAAGTGTTTAAAGAGTTAAAAAAAACTCACTCTCTGAAAGAGCGAGTAGTCAGAAGAGTGAAAATCAAACTAAAAGAGTGGATATCACTCAAGTGGAAACCACTCAAGGTATAAGGGACACTACTTGAAAAAGAGTAATGTCCCTTTATATCGATCTTGTAAATATTTTCATTCTATTGGAGTGATTTTGCTCTTCTCACTCTTTATGAGAGTGAGGTTTTCACACTTTTACATTAAGGAATCAGATAGCGATGTTTTCACATATTTTTTTGTGGGAACTGAGAGCACTCTTCATCAGACATTTCGAATTCCATTTGAAAAGGAGCAATGTCCTGATTTTTCTGAAATTTTTCATATACACATTTTATGGCAAATGATTAAAAATTGATATTTATGAAATTTAACGGCCCTCAAAGTAAATTGTATAAATCTAATATAATATGTACTTAAAGTGTATGTAGCTGGGATGAAAAGCATCCATCATTAACATTTTGACATTTCGTATTGAAGATATAGATTTTTTCCACAAAACACCAAAAATATTTTATGATTTTGTGGGAAAAAATGTATATCTTCAATAGGAAAGGTCAAAATTTTCAATTGATGGTTGACCTTTCATCCCAGCTACATACACTTAGTATATATCATTAGATTATAAAGTTTACTTTGAGGACTTAGATATCAAAAATATCAAATTTTATTAATTTGCCATAAAATTTGTATTATATTGTGAATTTCGAAAAATCTAAATTATTTGTTAGGCCACCTCAATTAAATAGTTAGTCTTAAAGCTCCCACAGGCATTAGTAAAATCGCCCGCCTTTTGCGTGTTATTCCCGCTGGATTGAATAAATTTCATTTTTTTCCGCTGTTTCATTTTTTTCTTCTAAATCCATCACACAAAAATATCACGTCTGACATCATCAGATGTTAAAATAGCCTTAAATCGTAAATATACCTTATGAAGGCAAGCATGTTATGTTCCTTTTTAAATAGTTAGATCTGTACAAGAAACTTAGGCCTACAGGATATAATTAGTGAGCAATAAAATATATAATAGACCCACTTACTTTTCCTACACATTGTAATGGGGCAAATCATCACAGCAGGATTTGCTGCAACAAATTTAAAATCCTCCCCAAATATTAACTGGGCCTGCTTCCGGATGATTCGAAATTTGTCATGTGTATTAGGCGACCCTGTGATTATGCTATCACATTCCTCGGTCCATTTTGGTACTTTCTGCAATGAACAACGTTTAGGCCTTTTAAAAACTGTGATAAAGAAGAACACTATCATAGTCATTGGACAGGACTTCTGATTCCCTGGTGGGCACACAATGCAAATGGGTGATGGGGATGTACAGTAACATTGACCCCCATTTTACAACTTTTTCTCACCCAATGACCCCCTCTTATTTAGATATGCTCACCAAATTACCCCCCCAGGGGACCACTCAAATATGACAGTGTATGCATGTGTGACCAAATTTTTTCAAACACCCCCTAAACAAGTTTTACCCTATCAGCAAATTTAGCCCCTTATTAAGGTAATTTATTTGAAAAGGTATCCTAAACAAGTTGTTTAGATTCAGAAAACTACCCTTTTTCTTGAAAATCAGTGTTTTTAGACTCTAAATGTGTCACACGCATAACTTGCCTTGCCTAAAGAAACACCCCTTTTACTTTTTTTTTTTGGCTACGCATGCGTACAGACCATTGATGTGAGTGCCCCCCCCCATTACCCCCTTTTGTTCTCTTTACCAGAACCGAAACCAAAATGTTACTAAATTTAGACTTGATACTTTTTTGGCACTTGTTATGTCAAATATCTAAACCGAAAAGATCAGTGGTGGTGCCATGGGGGCTTGGGGAAACACCCAGTTGCCCCCAGCAAGTTTTGGATCACGTCCCCACACCACCATCACTTAGAAAGTCTCATGTTGATCCCTCCACCCTGGGTTTTAATTTTTACCTTACAAAAATACTGATATAGTTTATATATCTACATCCAGTCAGCACAAAATGACTTGAAACTCTAACAGCGAATGCACAGCGCATTGTATGTTAAACTGAAACTGCGCGCGCCTGCAAGTACAAAATATTTATGCACTCCATGTATTTGCTATTTCTGATTGGCAAGTGGTTGTATGATAGTATGAATGTTGATTAACAGAGGCTGTCAATTAAAAATCTATGAGCAAGAAACCAATCAAATCACATCTATAGTACTGAATATCATTTTCCAGGCTAGTACTGACTGAATTAATTATTGCCGTTATACTTACTGATCGAGTAGTGCGTATCTTGGAACCACTCACATCACTCACTCCCATTATCACCTTCAGATCCACAAGTATTTCTGCTTCTGGGTCTACTGCTTGTTCACGCTGACTAGACACTACTTCCTCTGGAGCTATTAAAGAAGTATAAAAATATGCAAATCCCAATTAAGTCTTTGTATAGACCCTATCAAATACTAAATTACTATGTCACTCGACCTCATTTAAATAAAATTCTGCCCTTTATAAGGTATCATGGGGCGCTCTCATGGTATATAATAAAACAGGTGATAGGTATAAATGGTTGTGGACTCAAACTTAAAACCTGTCCCTCAGATTAGAGCTTAGAACCAACATATCTGCCATTTCAATTGTTACACCTAAACAATTTGCCTTAGAAGTGACGAGGTAACAGGATTAACTACCATAGCACTAGATGAATACAATTTTGGAATATATCGCCCAGCACTATACGCAGGTTGCACTCATCCATCACCTGTGTATGTCTGCAATCACAGATACAATACCGCTCTTTAAAAGATGCTAAATCTTACAGGTGCGAGTGATCAGCATGCTATAAGTATTTTATAAGAATTATGATCCCGGTCTTCATCCCTGTTCTTTGACATCTATGGTTCAATGGGTTGATAATTGGTTGTGATAACTAGTACTAAATAAAGAAAATAATAGATAATTAATAATTAAAAGTCACCTCGTCCTATTGTTTAAATCTTGAACAGTAAACTTGGGATCAATTGTGAAGGGCCTAATAAGGAATTTAATGGAATTATTTAGGTCTTAATGATATAAATAACGAAAAAAACTTACCTTCCATAATTTTCACGTAATCAGTGAAGCTTTTTGCTGCTGAATACAAGATGGCAACATCCACTGTCGAACGCTTGGTCATGGTGACCCATATCTTGGTGCCCTCATCATCGCGCACTGCGTACTTTAAAACAAAAGGCCTTTTTTTAAAGTAGGTGATTGACTTTGATATTCTGTTGAATAGTTCCCCTGCTGTCTCCTTTTTTTTTGCAGGGGAACATATATGTGTTTTCTCGAAAGGCCAGTCGTAAAAACTTGGCCTTCCCATCATCTCTTGTTTCCATTCTGGAAGTCAGGTTAAGAAAACTTTCTTCAGATTCCATATGTTCCACTGCAAGTGAAAAAATGTAAAAGAAGTGCATTAAAGCCATATTGTAACATTTCCATAAAAATAGATTAGTATTTCTTTTCCATAAAATGCTAGGTTTTACTGTCATATACATCGCCTTTTAATTTTGAGCTGACCAACTGAGGTAAAGCAGTGGCATTTACTACCAATGCCAATGTCGCCATTGTGTGCCACATACTCCATATACTGTGTTATCAACATTAAATTGCCCTGGGAACATCGACTATAATATACTTTCCATTATAATAATCATAATCATAGATTTTGACAAAACTAAAGCACATTATGGGATCTGGAATGAGCGTTTTGAGCATTTCGACAGTATTTTTTATCATGAGAGCACCTCAGACGTATCGAATTGCATTCTGAATACGAAGCATGTCTTATTTTCTGATATCAAATAATTTTCATTTTTTGAAATTCACGATATATTAATACAAATTTTACGACAAATTATTCAAATTTGATATTTTTCAAATTTTTGATTTATAACAGTCCTCGAAGTAAATTTCATAAACTCTAATGACATCTTCTTAAAGTGTATGTAGCTGTGAGGAAAAGCCGACGATCAATTGAAAATTTTGACCTTTCATATTGAAGATATGGATTTTTTTCCCCAAAAGACGTGTGTGTTTTGGGCCCGGGTTTTGGTAAAAAAAATCCATATCTTCAATACGAAAGGTCAAAATTTTCAACTGATCGTCGGCTTTTCATCCCACCTATGTCCATTTCAGATCAAAAGGTTGCTGAGTATAAAGTAAGTAAGGAAGGAATAACTAAGTTAGACTAATACTGTATAGGCTGAGACCATTTCATGGTTCAGCAAAAGTGCAGAAGTGAAGATTTAATTGTCGTACTTCACATGTCGCGGTGTGACTGTATTATGGACCCATATGAGTTTTTATTTTGTATATCCTAAAATGCATATAATGCCAGTACTTACCAGCAATCCTTTTCCCAGCAGGTTGGTCACATGTAGTACTGTTGTGGTGACTATGAAGACTCCCTAAAATGTTAATATTAAGAACTTGATAAAACATGCGTGTTGTTTTCTTCTCAAAATAGTCAATTTCTATCTGACACTATATATGAACAAACTGTTTATCTCGGTGGTTTTATTTAACCGCCTAGTAGCTCTTAATTGTCGACACAGGCCAGGGATTGTGAATTTCACATGTTGTACGTTACATGGGCGAGTACATTTGAAATCTACACCCCCTGTCCAGAGATATGTCTTGGAGATTAAGTTCATGTCTGCAACAAGTTGGACCCTTAAAGCAATAATATGTGATTTCCATAAAGAATAGATTCCTATTTAAATGTTAGATTTCACTGATAGCTACTAATCACATAATGCCCTTTAATGACGAGCCAAAAAACGATGAAAATTGCTATTTCATTCCAGTGCCTACAATGTGTGTATCAGTTCGCTGAACGTGATATATTCATGAATATTGGCGTAGTTTCACACAGCTAATTAATTGGACAGACAGTAGGACGAACAAACAAGACATAAGATGAATTTTGATATAAATTTTAGATTATACATCAAGACGGACAGCGCATACAATGTGTGTATAAACTCGCCAATCGTATGATTATCATGATTATTGGCAGAACTACATGCAGCAGATGTGATGTACGAACAAGACGTAAGACGAATAGCGATATGCATACAGAAGTGTATTAGCCACTTGCAGTTCGCCATTATGCACTATGTGCGGGGAGAGCCTCGAACTGGCAGCATACATGAATGGGAATTGAACCAGTCATATAACATTCTGTGTAAGGTTACGTAATTCTTCCTTTCATGTATGCTGCCAGTTCGAGGCTCTCCCGCATATAGTGCATAATGGCGGAACTGCAAGTGGCTAATACAGTAGACTTCGGTTGTATATTTAAATGCGCATTTATAAATGCGCACGTGACATCTACAAGTCGCCATACCGTGTTAAACGATGTAAGGTACCCGGATGTGCACAAATTCCACACGCAAAAGTATAGGCGAAAAATGACAGGTTACAAGGAAAATTGGTTTTGCAAAATAGTGGCATTGATTGCAAAGGGCAAAATAATTTGACCCAAACCACAAACTCTTTATGTGGAGTTTCCATTACGGAGAAAAAAAAATTATGACGGAAAAGCTAGATATAGCTGATTTAAAAAGTTATATTTCATTATTTCCGTGCTAAATGGGCGTGGCAATTGGCCATATTGATGACGAAATGTGATTCTTACTGGCATTAAGGTCAGAACTGGGTAGCTGCCGATGATGTTATTTGATAATGTTTGCACGTAGGGAACTTAGGGGCTGTCATTTTCTTCGGAAGGAAGGGGTCATGGATTTATTTATTTGGGAGTCAAGATAAGTATCCCCCCCGTACCGCCGCCAATGAACATAACTCTGCACCCTAATTTTAACTCTAATTTCGGTTTAATGTTCCTCTCAAACTAATAGGCTAGATGTCCCCGCCCGACCTCCTCAATTCTAATTTACTCATTCGTTCGCAAATGGACAAAAAACAAATTCAAAATGTGTTTTTAAGTACCTTTTTGTGTCCCCCATGCTAAATCGGTAATCTGTACGCCCTTTGTCACCTTTTGACGTACAATTTAGAGTATAAACACGTAGATGACTGTACATGATCTAATCATCCCGGCTGGAAGACTCGTATACTATACATCACGCTCTTACGTTATATGACAATATGACGTACAATCACGTATGTGATGCATGGTTTGAGTTTTATTCAGCTAGTAAGTTAGATCTCGTCATACACATATTATTGTCATGGTATATTGTAATTGTATACGTCAATTTTGTTCAGTTTGATTCAACCGCTTATAAAGTTTTACTTTACACGGAAGGGAAAGTTAGCAAAAAACAATTAATTTAAAGAGTGTAAAAGGGGAGGGGTGGTTTTGGGGAAGGGGGGGACAAATAATATTTATAAAATTATAAGTAAGGTGAGGAAGAGAGAAACCCTGTTCTATGTGCGAACGGACCTTTCAAGTAGGGTCGGTCGGTCGGTTGGTTTAAAAAAAAAAAATTTTAAATAACCCAAAAAATCAGTAAATAAATTTCAATTTGAGAAAATACAAAAAAAAAATTGTCCTGAAATTTCCGAAATTTGGGGTCGGCATTCATTTGTACAGGAAAAATTTGTTTCCCAATTTGTTCAAAATAGAACAGGGTTTTCGTTTTTCATCGCATAAATAAATAAATAAATAAATAAATAAATAAATAAATAAATAAATAAATAAATAAATAAATAAATAAAAATAAATAAATAAACATTAGTTATGTTTGTACATGAGGGGTGCTGTGCAATAATCATGATCCGTTGATATCCATGATTTATCCTTGCAAATTTATAGCATCGAACCTCCAGCCAATATGTTCCTTGCCAGTGCTAGCCACGAAACAAGGTCACAACTGTAGCCACTCCTTCAATGGTCACCATTTCAGTGATTGACAGTGATGTAATGCAAATATGGCGCTGGCCATCTGGTCACGTGCGCATTTATAAAAGCGCATTTATACAACCGAAGTCTACTGGTATATGGAACGTCACTGATTCAATGTATCAGGAAAATTGAATGTACACACGCACGTGATGTGTTTATTCATTAGATCAGCACTCGATCAGTGAGCTCAAAATAAAAACGTGCAGACCCGGTTTTATTATAAATGTGAAATTTTACTGTATATTAAAGCACTTCAGGCTTAGTCTTTCACAGGGCATTTATGTTCACCAATGGCCATTACAATGGTGCCAAAAGTAGAAATTTGAAAAATACAAGTCATGAAGTGATAAGACCACACACAACCTAATAAACATAAAAAACCAATGTTTGTGAAAACCAAACTAGCTGCTGAAGAGAGTAAATTTATCGCAATTTAAAATCCAAAGGCCACAGATATTTCATTACTTGTAAACATTGTTTGTGTGGAGGGAGCAGAACCAAACTAGTTGCTAAAGTGACTAAATTTACTACCCAGAATTCTAAAATGCCACAGATATTATATTATTGGTAACCCAATTAATAATAATGTTGTTATTTCACAATTCCTTCAGAAATACATCGACTTGGAGTGTCACATTTCAGGATGGTAATGAGAATATATTATGATACCAAAAACCATAGGCATAGATCCGGGGCAGAGGATGATTTAAGGAAGCCCCATCATGCACTGTAAAAGTGTTATCACTAGAGTTTTAACTGCCACTTTACTTTTCAAATCCCATTGAACTCTGTGCAAAAGATGTTGTTTTAGAATTGCCCGTGTGTCATTATTACTTGGTCGATTTCAGATCTAAAGTGATGTATGCATGAAGGATAATTCACACCTTCTGTAGATAACATAAAATGTGAAATCGACCAACTTTTTTGAAGGTGTTTTTATTGTAAATATATCTGTCCAAATTCAAATTTAACCATGCACGTGTGTATGCAGTGGGGCGGCAGTGGTGTCATGTTCACTCACACAGCTGTGCTAACCGCAAGACTTGCTGGGAAGTGCTTAAATCATCCTCTGGATCGGGGGGGTAAATCCCCAATAGTTTGTCGGGGGTGGCCCATGCAATCATCTCCCCCCCCCCATGTTGACGCCTGTATGTGTGTTTCTGACAAAATTAACCTTGGCCATTTTAGCCACCAATCAGCAGTTGGAAAATCGTTAACCCAATGACGTCATCGCTGCATTTTCATGATAAAATTCAAAATCGTTCAAAAACATTGAGTTTTTAATTGCAAATTAAATTTTTGTGTGTATGAATGTTAATGCCTATCTCAAATTAACATCGTGTATTATCGTAGCGTTGAATGCGCTGAAGCTTGTGAGGCAGGTCCGTTGCAAATTTGGCGGTTCTCTTGATTTTTGTGCTGGAAAATATTCAGCTGGAATTGAACATAAATGGGCTTAAATTCAGCTGCAAATTTTCCACAGCCAGGTGTGAATTTCAAATTGAATAGCCCAAATGTGT
This sequence comes from Amphiura filiformis, assembly GCF_039555335.1. Classification (NCBI taxonomy): domain Eukaryota; kingdom Metazoa; phylum Echinodermata; class Ophiuroidea; order Amphilepidida; family Amphiuridae; genus Amphiura; species Amphiura filiformis. The sequence goes on along the minus strand of NC_092628.1, from coordinate 92,203,519 downwards.
TTCGGGAAACAAAATAGACATTAAGAAATTCTATCATGATGATGATATTGATACTTACCTGCATTCCTTTTACTGGCAGCTTTCTGGATTGGAGTACTGTGTCTGGTAGGACTTAAAGAACCTGAAATATTCAAGCAAGTCCAATAGCATTGTATTTTACAAACTCTCCATTGAAAGTGTTCTTAAGAACTAAGTCATAATTATATGCACACTGTGCAAACATGGTGCAAATATGCATCAATATATGTGATGCGATCAAGCAAAATCAGTCGGAACTCGCAAATATTGATCTTGAGACATAGCCAAACAAAGGCAACATTTCCTTTTGTTTCCTCTTGTTTTCAAACTCTTTAATTGCTCATATCTTTGGAACTGGTTGTTCGATTGCAATGGGGTTTTCTGCAAAATACAGCTGTGTAAATGTGTTTTACTATCATGTAAGAAACTGAAAATTTATTATTGCCGAGTTCCGACTGATTTTTGCTTGATCGCATCACATATATACTTTCAAGGAAGCTCTAAACTTCACACACACTGTTAAATATTTTTATGAAGCAATTAATTTCTTAGAAATGATCACCCATTAATTAAGACAATGAAAGAGCTATGGATATAATTTGGTTCTGCATAATTTGATACTTTATACTTAACAGCGTGTATAAGCAGCTCCAGAACAAAATTGCAGTAGGGTAATTTATGTTAATCAAAAACCCAAACAATGTGACATTCTAGATTTCTGTTTGGAAAAAGCTATTTTGTGTAAGCAAATCCTAATCCTAACCCTGATCCTAACCCTAAACTAACCCTAACCCTAATTTTGTGTATAATTACATAAAGGAATAACTGCTATTTGGATCAGGACTGATTGGACCAAAAGCGGATCAGATTGAATTTTTTTTTCAAATTTCACGGGTCGGGATGGATCAGGACATATATCATCAGGTTAACAGAAGTTTGTATCGGTCGGTCCGATATATGCAAAAACACCAAAAAAATTTCGGGCAGGTTTGTTCCAAATATTTTTTTGGGTTGGGTGGTATTATTCAGTGAATGTCAAAATCAGGGTGGAAACAATCTTGCCAGCAGGGTATTAGTGAGAGCCATGCAATCTATAAATTATCATACTTCTAAACCAATTATGTTTGATGACGTAAATTCATTTATATATTTCCTCGACACATTCATCCTACCATTCATCCCTGATCCTACATAATATGTTAATCATTTTATGTCATCAAACATTTATGAAAATAGTATGTGAATAGAGGTAGAATAGAATAAGTATCGAAGACATTCAAAATTCGATGTTGAATACTCAGAGTTTCTATGGTCCTTATAATTCCAACACAGCTAGAGTACATACACAACTTAGATTTGACTAACAGGTTTTCTTTTACAATGCAAACCTACCGGTTATTAAGTTTTTCGATGCAATTGCCTCGGTCCATTTTACAATAATATGAAAGTAATTAGCAGTCCAGTGAGTTAATTTACTTGTTCCTTCATTTTTATTGAACGTTTAATAAATGTATTTTACAATGTACCTATACCCATGCAGCTAACAGAAAATGTTTGACAGAAAATGTTTAAAAGTGGGGTTATATAAACATGATAAAGGGTCATGCTGGGACTCTGGACTTTGACTCGAGTCTGGACTTGAATCCTTTTTTCAAGGACTCGGTTTGATCGCTTGCCCTATTGGTAACCCCAATATATATTTCAATTTGAAGATTCTGTTTAGTCCCCCGTGCACTGACAAGACAAACAATTTAAATTTTTTAGCAAGACAAACTACTTAATTTAGTAAGTTAAGACATTTTTGACAAGAACATATTCATTGTTTTAAATGACAAGGCAATCTTATCAAATTTGAGTTTATTGTCATTTTGATGAGGATATCTAAATCATTTTGAAGAGAAATCTGTTATGTTCCCATCTGAATAGATTCCTTTGTCAAATTCGAAAGTTTCTATTCAAAATGAGTCTGCTTTATGAGTATGAGTGAATTTCCCCGGCTTACTGACAAAAGTGGGAGTCGTGCTCTCCCCCTGCACATGCCAGTGACCCCATCCTTATCACCTGAATTGCACAGTGAAATATTTTTGATAGTCATAATCATCTTTTGCCGCTTCAAAGCACAAGCATAATAAGTTACTGTGATACTCTAATTACAAGGTTAACTACATAAATATTATGTATTTGCAAGAAAATAATATAGAACTGAAAATTTGGTTAGTTGATAACGGCCACTTGTATTAGTGAAAACCAGGTGGGACTTGAATTTGACACATGGACTTAAACTCAGACTCTGACATTGAGGACTCGGACTTGGACATCAGAAATTGTCAGAGACTCAGACTCAGACACCTAGGACTCGGACTTGGATGATGTGGACTCGACTACAACACTGATAAAGGGTATATAGGCCAATGTACTGTTCATAACTTACCGAATGCAGGTGAATGGCTGTTTATGTTTTCCTCATCGTCACTCTTCTCACTTTCATAGCCACTGTGAACAGCATCACTTCCATTGTCATGATCAAAGTTATGGATCATATTATCATCTGAATTTGAAAATGTTTAAACATTAAAATGCATAAGGTATACTCTCAAGTCTAGCTGGTTTACCATGCGCACCCTGCATTAGGGTTAGGGTTAGGTTAAGGTTATAATTAGGGTTAGGATTAGGATTATGGTTATGTGCGCTGGTTAAACCAGAATTATTCTGTTTACAAATTATTTACAAAATATAAAATTACGAAAAAAATAAAGGGAAACAATTAATTAAACTATGTGGTTTAAAACCAAAAAATGCAAAATGTTCTTTTTTATTGGGACGCACATATGGTGTGATACAAGGAGGTTATGAATTATATCTCACACATACAAATTGTTGTTGAACGTAAATATTAGTAACCTCCATGCGCTGTGTTGTGCGTTGAACAAACTGGGTGCGCATTGGCTGCCATATTTGCACAGATTATGATACACACTTTTGTTATGGTTTGTCCTGTTTTAGTCTGTTCAAAAATGTAAAAATTTACATTTTTAAAAACCTTTGAGGAAAATTTGTGTATTGTGTAAAGTGAAGAGAAAAAAATGGGTTATGAATGAGGTTAATAATTTTGCATCGATCGGTTAATATGTTTGTGTTGGGCAATACGAAAAATCTAAACATCTGTACACAAGTTAACTGTGAGCATGGTGCGTTTACATGTAGTGTGTCACACACTCCCCCACACACACCACATGACTGCTATCTGATACTTGATAGTTTTTACCTTCCGGATTTATCATGACCTGTTCATGTGCATGGGTCTTTGAAGTAAAGTGTGTACTGTTGGTTGGTTGAGTCTTTGAAATGTCAACTGTGTGGGGTGGGGTGGGTGGGGTTTAGTAGGGTGGGTGTGTATAGGGGGAGCGGTGTGGAAACTTTCAAATTTCTATTTATTCGGAAACTTTCGAATTTTCCTTTTTTCAGCAAATTTGTATTTTAAATTTAAATTTTTTTAAATTTAGAAACAAAGTATAAAATTTTTCTCCATTTTTTGGAAATGTTCTACCCGATGACCCATTTTTTCAAAATGTAATACCACATGACCCCCTTCTTTCAAATTTTATACCCAATTACCCCTTTTTCATTTTGTTATACCCAATGACCCATATTTATACAATTGGTTCCTACTAAGCAATGCCAGTAGGCACTAACTAGGCAGATACATGTCAGCTACATGCAAGTTGAATGACCCCCAACCTCAATTCCGGGTATGGACTCTGAACAAGTCGTGACTCGAGCCGGACTCGAATCTGGTCTCTGGTCTTATTTTTGTTTGACTCGGACTCGGCATCACCCTGGACTTGGACTCGAGTCCGGACTCGGACACAATAGGACTCGGACTTGGCTCGGATTCTGATACAACTGATACGGCTTGGCTCAGACTCGGACGAGCTGGACTCGGGTACAACTACTCACTGAAATTTAGCAATGCAACCAGGTTTATTAGCATGAAGTCTGCTTCCATTTTAAATATATAGAAATATGCCACTGTATTCATAAATCGTAATACATCGTAATACACATTTAATAATATTCTCTCATCATCATCATGCGGGTGGGCGGGCGCGAAGCAGTTATGATTCGTGGTTCAAGAACTGCCTTGTTTATGTTTTGAAACATTTTTTGGTAGATAATAAAAGACAGTAGCTGTTTTTGCTGACAACATTCATGATACTGATCGAGCTTATTAAATTTATGATATCTTAGTTCTGTTTTACTGATAAACAGCATGATGAAGTTTTCTAGTTATACCAGATGCTTTCGCTTTGTTCTATTATAGCAATTATGGATTGTTTTTTGCACAAATGCACACATTGGGCATTTTACTTCAACAATGTTCAATGCATGGGAGGAACATGATAACAAGCACAAGTCACACAATTTCAAAAATTAGACGTTGAATGTACACTCTCATGAATATTGATTGGCAACATTTTCCAATATGTCAGCACTCAAATCGGACACAACAGAACAATAGACCCTGCAGTGCATTGGTTATAATTATATTGTAAGTTTCTTACCATCACCATCCGCTGAAATGCTTTGGTTATCATCTTTTGCAGTAACACTGGCACTGCTAGCTTCACAATCCCTAGAATCTCTTCCTCTAGATTCATTACTGCTGGATTTGCCACTGGACTTTTCAGCTGAGGAGAGGTTATTTATAAATGACTGTAAACATTTTACTTGATCTCAACACAATTTAAATAATTGCAATGTCGAGTACAAGTTGTCTTCCAACAATGAGTGGCATTATGCATGTTAAGTTGAGATTTATCAAGATATATATAGACTCAAAAAAGTTTTTTAAAGATGTTCTGAAATTGAATATTTTTGCGGTGTTTAAAGCCATGTGTGATTTGCATAAAGAATAGATTCCTATTTAAACGTTAGTTTCACTGATCACATTGCCCTCATTTAATTTTGAACCACACAATTGATAAAACAAAGAAAATTGCTATTTCATTCCAGTGCCTACAATACGTGTATTAACGTATATTTGGGATTATCTGGGATGTACAAACAAGGCAAAAGATGAATAGTGATATGCACACTGTTTATATGTCAAGATGTAAGACGAATAGCGATATGCCGATCATATGCACATAGTTTATACACCATAATTAAATGATACACACCCATGCGATGTGTTTAGCCATCACTCAATCGGTGATCTCGGAATAAAACCAGAGATCTCCAGATTTAATATAAAAACTTCAATTTTACTGTAAATAAAGTACTTCAGGCTCAGTCTTTCATGCGGTATTTTAGTACACCACTGGACATTACAATCATGCAAAAAGTAAAAATTCAAGAAAAATTGAGGACGTCACTGTGGAGCAAATCACACATTATGGCTTTAAGTGTATGTAATTTTGCTGTTGCCTGCAAAAATATTGTAAGTGGCACTAACAATGTAGTATTCTAAACCATTCTTTTTCAGTGCAAGTAAATGCTGCATTTACAATACTGAGCATAGAATAAGCGTTTTGAGCGTTTCGACAGTATTTTTTATGGAACATGAGAGCACCTCAGGCGATCGAATTGCATTTTGAATACTGAAGCATGTCTTTCTGATATCAAATAATTTTAATTTTTGAAAATCACGATATAATACAAATTTTATGACAAATTATAAAAATTTGATATTTTTCAAATTTTGATATATAACAGTCCTCGAAGTAAATTTTATAAATCTAATGATATATTCTTAAAGTGTAGGTAGCTGGGAGGAAAAGCCGACAATCAATTGAAAATTTTGACCTTTCATATTGAAGATATGGATTTTTCCCCAAAAGACCTAATTTTTTTGGTGTTTTGGGAAAAAATCCATATCTTCAATACGAAAGGTCAAAATTTTCAATTGATCGTCGGCTTTTCACCCCACCTACATATTACGTTAAGTATAAATCATCAGATTTATAAAGTTTACTTCAGTACTGTTAAATATCAAAATATCAATTTTAATGATTTGCCATAAAATGTGTATTACATTGCGTAATTTCAAAAATCAAAATTATTTGATATCAGAATGACATTCTTCGTATTCAGAATGCAATTCGATATGTCTGATGTGCTCTAATGTCCCACAATAAATACTGTCCAAACGCTCATACCCCTTCCCTTAAGATATTTTGTTTTGTTAATTAAAAATAAAAGTTGACTCCACAACTTAAAACATGCTTTAAAATATGTTGGGTTTTTATGCTTTTTCAAAATACAAAGAAACATAAATTTTGCTGAACATGTCAGTTACAATGGTCTTAACGGTCTACTAAAGTGAAATAATGTGATTGAGTATTGGGTGATAATATACCTATCCAGCAATTTCAATTTTGTACACCGGATTTTCAAGCTAATGAGAAACTTGCATTTTATAGAGCATTGAATGCATATTGTATAGCAAAAGTTTCTTACCATCACCATCAATGTTTTCAGCTGAAATGCTTTGGTTATCATCTTTTGCAGTAACACTGGCACTGCTAGCTTCACAATCCCTAGAATCTCTTCCTCTAGATTCATTACTGCTGGATTTGCCACTGGACTTTTCAGCTGAGGAGAGGTTATTTATAAATGACTGTTAAAAATTGTACTTGATCTCAACACAATTGAAATAATTGCAATGTCGAGTACAAGTTGTCTTCCAACAATGAGTGGCATTAAGCATGTTAAGTTGAGATTTATCAAGACATAGGCTCAAAAAAGTTATAATTATATTGTAAGTTTCTTACCATCACCATCAGCTGAAATGCTTTGGTTATCATCTTTTGCAGTAACACTGGCACTGCTAGCTTCACATTCCCTAGAATCTCTTCCTCTAGATTCATTACTGCTGGATTTGCCACTGGACTTTTCAGCTGAGGAGAGGTTATTTATAAATGACTGTTAAAAATTGTACTTGATCTCAACACAATTGAAATAATTGCAATGTCGAGTACAAGTTGTCTTCCAACAATGAGTGGCATTAAGCATGTTAAGTTGAGATTTATCAAAACATAGGCTCAAAAAAGTTATAATTATATTGTAAGTTTCTTTCCATCACCATCAGCTGAAATGCTTTGGTTATCATCTTTTGCAGTAACACTGGCACTGCTAGCTTCACAATCCCTAGAATCTCTTCCTCTAGATTCATTACTGCTGGATTTGCCACTGGACTTTTCAGCTGAGGAGAGGTTATTTATAAATGACTGTTAAAAATTGTACTTGATCTCAACACAATTGAAATAATTGCAATGTGCAGTACAAGTTGTCTTCCAACAATGAGTGGCATTAAGCATGTTAAGTTGAGATTTATCAAGACATCGGCTCAAAAAAGTTATAATTATATTGTAAGTTTCTTACCATCACCATCAGCTGAAATGCTTTGGTTATCATCTTTTGCAGTAACACTGGCACTGCTAGCTTCACATTCCCTAGAATCTCTTCCTCTAGATTCATTACTGCTAGATTTGCCACTGGACTTTTCAGCTGAGGAGAGGTTATTTATAAATGACTGTTAAAAATTGTACTTGATCTCAACACGATTGAAATAATTGCAATGTCGAGTACAAGTTGTCTTCCAACAATGAGTGGCATTAAGCATGTTAAGTTGAGATTTATCAAGACATAGGCTCAAAAAAGTTATAATTATATTGTAAGTTTCTTACCATCACCATCAGCTGAAATGCTTTGGTTATCATCTTTTGCAGTAACACTGGCACTGCTAACTTCACAATCCCTAGAATCTCTATCCCTAGATTCATTACTGCTGGATTCGCCACTGGACTCTTCATCTGAGGAGAGGTTATTTAAGAAGTTAGGAGTGGGAGCCTGAGTGGGAGTTTTAAGACCGAATGTGAATCTGTATTTTTTACTTGAACCATGGTGGATATGCTAAGTTTTAAGTGGAGAAAAGGGAAAACAAGGGGAATGCAAAAACTCCTACCCACTAGTGTAAACCTTGAACAGTCCCTAATTTACAATGTTCAGTACAAGTTGTCTTCCATCAAGGAGCCTCAATAAGTCGAGAATGATCAAGACATAGCTTGAAAAAATGCATGAAAATATGAAACAATGCACAGAATATTCATATACAGTTGTATAAGTTTAGTACACCAAGTACTATAGTACCGGGGGTACCTCAATATTTTTGGATGGGGGTCCGAGACTCAAGACTTGAAATCCTTACCCATTTCCAAGGGCCATATGCATGATTTGACCGTGGACAGGTACCCATTTCTAAGGATTTTCTCAAAAATATAGACCCATGTCTAAGGAATTTTTTTGAAATACAGACCCATTTCCGGGAAAAAGATGAAGATTCATCATGCTCATGGAAAAGGGGTTTATGTCAAACACAAACCCATGTCTAAGGATTATCCAGCAAAAAATAAGGACCCATGTCTAAGGATTTTTGCAAGAGAGCAACCCATTACAGCATCACATCCCTGTATGCCTATTGTATGGGAGTGCCCCCCCCTTGAGCTATAGTATGAGTTTGTCCGCAAACTTTAAATTGTAAAGTCCCCATCCTGATCTTCCACCTGACTCCAAATGCCCCCCGGATATGTAATAATAACACCAAAAATTTCATCTATTCAGTCACCTCGGTGCAAACATGGCAGTTGCAATTGGGGTTCCTCCTTTCTCTTGACCCAGAGACTGGCAGAAAAATAGTTCACTTGATTTGTTGAAAATTGCCTTCTTTTCCTTGATGATGATTTTCAATATGATTTTCTCTTCTCTTATCAGATAGGCCAGCATATTAATTGACTTATAATAATTCAGGTAAGTTGAAACCATCCAAAAGAAAAGTGCTCAACCCATGTTTATATTAATTGACTTATCTATATCAAATGGATTAAAGGTGCCCAGATTGACAGACTCCTAGTCTCCTATCCCCCCCCCCCCAACCGCTCATTTAGATACCTGATCAAAATAAAATACAGATTTTTATTTGGTATATCAGGTGAAAAATCTTATTTTTGATGAACCATGTAAATCTAAGAACGCCTGATAACAAGGATACTATAATAGGCCTGGCATATAACTTTTAATGTCATATTTCCTTCAAACCATAACTTTTGAAATCCTCACTCGTTTTCATTCGTTGAAACGGCAAAACATACTTTCTTTTTCTTACAAATCGAATAACAGGTCTTACATATATTTTCACCATAAAAAGTTCCGCAAAGTAATTCAAACCAATGCTAGTACCCCGTATTTAGCAAACAAAGAAGATCTCCGAATTATCTTACCACCAAGTTCTTCATCTGCGTCCTCATGACGTGCTTCACACTGCTTTTTGTCGTCAGATGATGGGAATTCCTCCCCACAATAACCACATTGATGCATTTCTGTAAAATAAGATGTTTATTCAAGGATATTTTTTACTCACCAGTAGGTAATACTCATAATAATATTTGGTTTGTCTTTACAAAATACAAGCTTTCAGACAATTTTCTTTGGTGCTTCTCTTAGTTATTCAGTTATTGAGTAGATCAAAATGGATTAACTAAAGTTTCACAAAGAGGGGCACTTTGTTTTCCACAGGTTCAATGCCCCAACTTGCTCCAAAAAGTTAAGATTTGTTCATACCATCAGAAACCTGGGACTATGCACTGTTTGTGTGCATAAACTTTCTTGCAGATCAGATTGTTTGACAACATTGTTTAATTCGTACTTTTTGTCTGCCGAAAGATTATTATACACGCAATTAAGGCCAGAGTAATGGGAGAGAACATGGACCTTTATCATATAGTCATGAAGGCATCAGGAGAGCTGCCCTAGCACTCGTATTTATGATTTTAATAGCCATACACCGGAACCTTTAATAGATAGGACGGAATTGGATCTATATAGCTCTGATTTTTCAACCAAGTTCAAGATGATAAACAAATTTCCTTGTGGTTGTCTTGCCGATCTGTTTACTGATGCGCAAAACAGTCGGAAATTTGGCATTTTCATGCGAAATAGGCCAAAAGGGGATTATTTTGGGTCTAGAATACACCAAAAAGGAAGATGCAAATCGCAAATTTCATCCCAATATTTCTTGCCACCCTGCCCCAGGGTGATACCCATTGGTACTGATGAAGGGTGCGGTGGGGAGGGGTGATGAGATATGCACACATAATTATTCTGTCAAACTTGCAAAATCATTAGTTATTTGCCTGTAGACATTTCATACAATAAAGAAACCATGTGCACCTATCATTCATAGACCAAATCACCTAAACATACCTGGCTTCAACATCATTGTAGGTCCAATAGGGCTTAGCTAATTGTGGTTGATTGTAGTATTTACCCACACTCTCTTACATGATGCGAGAGACAATCTCATACTCTCACCACTCTCTCCCCCTCCTCCCTCTCCCCCTCCTCCCTCTCCCCTTCCCCCTACTTTCTGTCCCTTTCTTTCTCCCCTCTCCCTTTCTCTTTTTTTGGGGATTGCCAGGGTGGTGCCGCACCCCTCTACATCCCCATGGCGATGGTCCTGATGGCTTGTGTGGAAACCCTATGTGTATTGTGTAGTGGCCAACAAGGGGATTGAGTTATTACAAAGATATGGAAATGGCCACTAGTGAGTTCAGACTGTTAGGAACATATTTTTTAATGATTTCTGTTATAATAAAGAATGGGACAATTTTAAAATTATAATCCCTATTGGGGAAAATCTAACACTTGAGGGCGTACACCCCAAAATAAATATTATATGGCTAATTGGGTATGCATTTTTTAGGCTGATGAATCTCGATTTTCAGGCGGCAATCAGCATGATAGAGAGAGACGGCAAAAAAGCTCAGCCATTTGGCACTTTCCATACAATCAAAACACAGAAGTAAATCGGGACTGAATTTCGCAGCTGCTGTGATCATTGGTACGCACCGTTCAATTTGCACACTGAGTGATCGGAGCCTACAGTGAATTTAAAACCGTCACAGTGACTCTCAGTCTCTAACCCTGTAATAATCAAATTTAACTGTATTTACTCAATGTCAGGGTTAATAATGATTTTAGCTTGTATTAATATTATTTATTAACATAGACCTATTTGTTTGTGATATTTTAAGCGTTTTAAAATTTCAAAATAATCCCATTCCATTACACGGCCAACAAAGAAAATTTACTAAATTTAAAGAATTTGTGGCCCTCGCCACCAGTCGATTTTGGGTTTCCTGTCACCCACCCTCACTTCATTTTCTGACCCTCATTTGAATTCATTATAACAATAACAACTGGATACCGGATATATATTTGCGGGAAAAAAAGCAATGAATATCCATGCATTTTTAATGAAAAAAAATCAAAATCAAAGCATCCATTTTGCTACCAACCTTGCAGGTTTGCAGCTTCTTTTTAGTATACCCCTGGTACTTGGGCTAAACATCTATCTTTGAGTGAGTGAGCGGTATATAACAACATCGTTTTACACTCGTGTTTGGTTATATAATGAAAGTCAGAAAAATAATGAATAATGAAAAAGTTACCCCACTTTTTTTCAGAAATTATGTGATGGGAAACTCAAGATCGATCGTCAGTAGGCTAATAAATCATATTTGGCACACCTTAAGGGGGTACTACACCCCTGCCCAATTTTGTGCCTATTTTTGCATTTTTCTCAAACATTATAGCGTATTGGTGACAAGTAAGATATGTATATTATAGGGGCAAGGACAACAACTACTGCACTGGAAATATTATTTCAGCACAGACAACAGTTGTGGAGTTACAGTCAAAAATGAGGGAAAACCAATATTTGATCAATAAATCAATAACTACTTGCCTTGAGTTGCTGGATTTCCAGTGCAGTAGTTGTAGTCCTTGCCCCTATAATATACATATCTTACTTGTCACCAATGAGCTATAATTTTTGAGAAAAATACAAAAATATGCACAAAATTGGCCAGGGGTGTAGTACCCCCTTAATAACAATCCAATCTTTTCTAACCTTCATCTCCTTCTAGGTCATTCTCATGACTTATCTCACAGATCTCACACTCTTTTCTCTCCTTCGCCGATGAGAATAGCTTTCCACAATAGCAACATAGATACTGTATGTCTGCAAAATATAGATCAAGTGCTTTTTAAAATCACTAATATAAAGTTTATAATGGTATAAGCTATACCATTTAATCATGTTAATTCCTGATAGTATAATCAGGTATAGTATAAAACTATGTAAAACAGTAATGCACATGATGTATGCTGATGATACTTCTTCTTTTTTGACGATACTCCACAACGCTCCAGATTTGGAACCACATGCAGAGGAGCTTAATTGCTTGTAAGCTCATTCTATCCTTGTGTTTTCAAAACAGTCTCAATCTTAACATGTGTAATATTGCCAGCAGGTTTAAAAAGAACCACCTCACTCTGAATATCAGAAAAAAATAAATTGATGCTTTTTGGTACTCCTTAAAATCTTAGTAAGTACCAAAATATAATTTATGATGGTGAAACTATAGCGGTATATGCAATACAACGTCACTCATAAAAGAGTCATCCTCATTTAAATAAAATTCTGTCCTCCATATAAGGTACCACGGGGTAATTCGCATGATAATACAATAAAATATGTGATATGTATGAATGTTTGTGGAATCGATCTAGAGACCTGTTCCTCTGTCGTCTTAAGTTATCTTAGAACCGTCCTCCAGCATGGCTGCCATTTCAATTGTTATACCGTTCCGTTTAGTTTATTGCATACACTCTATTGAGAGAGTTGACAACTTCATAATTATAATTTTATCTTGGAATTATTTGTGACAGTCACATGACTTGGTCACATCATATAGATTTAATTGCTTCAATGTCTGTAAACGTTGTGGTTTTATTTGTCATGTTAAAAATTATACTTTAAATTATATTTTTAAAATAACTTGCCAATTCTCTTGTCATGCCACATTTTGATTATTGCAGTCATGTTTAGTCCAACTGTTTCTTACTCTACTCTGTCAAGCAAGTTACAAATTCTCATGAACCACCTTGCCAGAATTAATCTTTCTGCTGATATCAGAACTAATATTTATTCAAAGTCTTCTCTCAAGTGGGCAAGTGGCTCAAATCAAATAAACTAGATAGTAAGCTATAGTAGGTGAAATAATAATTATATTCTTATCGTGTTATATAAAAGCCTTACTGGTAGAGCTCCTGATTATCTTTGCTCCAAATTTTCATATACAAAATTCACTCATTGTCATGACACTACTTGTTTTAGGCAAGAGCAACAAATCTATGGATAGTTCTTTTGATGATGACACCTGCACTAATTAATTTTCCTTGAGCCTAAGTGAATTTAAGGGGGTACTACACCTCTGTGGTAAATTTGTGACTATTTTTGCATTTTTCTCAAAAAATAATAACACACTGGTAACAAAAGTTATGTATATTATTGGGGCAAGGAATCCAATTACTACACTGAAATTTCAGCGACTCAAGACAAGCGGTTCAGTATATATATGATAGGAATTGAGGTGCATCCTTGCGGTACCTTATTTCTTATCATAAATAACAAACCGTTTGTCTTGGGTCGCTGACATTCCAGTGTAGTTATTAGATTCCTTGCCCATATACATATTTTTTGTTACCACTGTGTTATTAGTTTTTGAGAAAATGCAAAAATAGACACAAATTTATCGAGGGGTGTAGTACCCCCTTAAATCAAGCGCTCTCACAAACCCCACTGTTCACTGATTTTCACTTTTATATAATTTTTCATGATTCTTGATATTTCTTTATAATGGAATTTTATATTTTTGTTGTAATATTTGTATTATATTAACCCTAACCCTACCCGTGGTTTTTGTGCTATCGGAAGGGAAAGAAGGAACGAAAAAGGAGAGAAGATGAAGAAGAAAGTCACTTGGCACCCCCGGGATTCGAACCTGGGACCCCTCGCATGCCACGCAGAAGATCCCCAGCATGTAGCTACACAGGTGACGTTGGCCCGGCCAACGATTCCCTGGGTATATATGACTTGGTCTGATTGCGTCATCAAGTCCCGTGGAATGCATGCACGCAGAGCGTTTTTAATAGTGAGCTTTTAGTCCTAGTTCTGTTAGGGTTAAAGTAGATTACACCCTGTATGTCACAGGGCCTCCAAGAATAGCAGTGCATGCTCTTACACTGTATAAAGAAAGTTGAAATAATATTAAATAAATAAATTATGTTTAAACAGCCATCCATTGAACTATTTTCCTGGGTGACAGAAGTGATTTAATTGGAAATCAACAGCATCCTTTAAATTTATGAATAGTCTCAGTCATCCAGGTAAATAAACATACCGGGGTAATGAGTATTGAATCTGTTCATCTGGAGTTACTATTTTTGATAGTGACAGTATCGCATTATCCTTTGTTTAGGAGCATGGAATAAGAATTCCAACTTTCTTATTTCTCCACCCAAGGGCTAATGAGCAAAATGTTCACTTGATTTGTTGGGAGTGACTTCTCTTTTTCTCACTATTTTTCTTCAATTCTGTTTCTTTCTCTTCTCTCCATACATCAGCCAGATGTTTGTAGGCTTTTTGCTGAACCATGAAATGGTATCAGCCTATAATGAGTGCATCTTACTTCCTTATAAGAAATATCTCAAAATGCCACTAAGGTATGACCCTGTGAGTGGTGTCAAATGAAAGAGAAAAAAATAAAGAATATAATAAAAATATTTTCCCACCGGGGTGGCACTCATAATAAGCCCTGGGTCAATATTCATATGGGTACTTTTTATATCTCAAATGAAAGAGAACAAAGTAAAGAATAAAATAAAATAAAATTTACCCCCGGGGTCACACTCCTCATAAGACCCGGGTCAATATTCCTACTTTGGATCCTTGTCATATCTCGAAATGCCAAGAAGGTGTGACCCCCTGAGTCAAATGAAAGACAAAAAAGTAAAGGACATAATTGAAATAATTTCCCAATTAGGGGTGACACTCCTCAAAAGACCTGGGTCAATATTCATAATTGTGGGTCCTTTTCATATATCTTGAACTGCCAAGAAAGTATGACCCCCTGAGTGGTGTCAAATCAAAGAGAAAAAAGTACAGACTATAAAATTAAAATAATTCCCCTACCGGGGGTGACACTGCTTATAATATTCCTATTTTGGGTCCTTTTTACATATCCCAAGGAGATATATATGAACACCGGGTGACAAATGTAGTACCACAATATACATGTACAGATGTACTGCCGAAGCCCCATGGTTCAGTTTTGGTGCAGTAACCGCTCTAGTTAACTTGGCTTGAGCAATTTGCTTGAACATGCTCCCATCATGCCACCAGGATCCAAGTGTCTTTCCACACCCCTCCCAATTGGCTAGTTAAAGAAAATATCTTGTTTATTATTTGTTCACAATAGTATCATTAAGGGATTATATGTACATGTGACTGGTCCAGAGACTTGCAGCTGTTTGCAACTTACAGTTGGGGCACTTAATTCATGTCTAATAATTTGGGCATAGGCCTACCCATAATTGGTGATCCAGGATAAAAGTGGCAAAAGTTAATTATTTTGATCATAAATGTACATACCATTGCTTTTTGAAGATGTAGATGTAAATTTTGTTGTTAACTTTGGCTCTCTCTGTTAAAAAAAAAAATACAATAATTAACATTTTAATAATAAACAATAATAATTAAAATAGTTAACATAATGCATTTTGAATCACTTTCAGGTATTTTAACATGAACAAGAAATGTCTTTAAAAAGACAACGCCATGGATGAAGATCACCTTTCATAATTTTACATTGACAAGTATGGAATGCGAGTAAATATTTGTGTGTAGCACATGCACAACTAACCGGGTGGGAAATATCCCTACCACCGATGACATATACTAGATAATTCTCAAGAAGTTTCATGTTGAAAGCTAGATCTACACTATACTTATAACAAAGGGATCAATGGAAATCACATCCACCTAGTTTCGAAACAATCCAACAATATATATTCAGACGACTTTAAGAATGTTTGCTGCCTGCGCTTGAGGGTGATCATAAAACAATTCATGACAATCCAAATATCTATACGCCGTAGAAGTGACGTCATAATCGGATAACTACCATAGCAATAGATGAATACAATTTTTGAATAGATCACTCTGCACTACAAGCAGATTGCACTAATCACCTGTGTAGGTCTCCACACTATAGATTGAATACAATACCACTATTTTTAAAGATACTAATCTTACAGGTGCAAGTGATCAGTCTTTCTTTGACATCTATGGTTCAATGCATCGGTACCGCGTTAACGTTGTAGTGCAGGGCGGTATAGTCAAAATTGTATTCATCTATTGCTATGGTAGTTAATCCGATTAACCAAGTCACTTCTACGGCGTATTCGCCAGCAAAGTGGTTACATAACTCCTTGGTAACTGGATCACTCATCATTTGGAATCAGTAGTACATGCCATACACTTCATGTTGCAATCATGTTCCATCGTGGTGCAGAACTCAAAAGCGTGATCCAGTTGATATATTGATAATCGGATTACACGCAAACAATAATTAACATTTTAATAATAAACAATAATAATTAAAATAATTAACATAATGCATTTTGAATCACTTTCAGATCAGGTATTTTAACATGAAAAACATGAATTTTGTTAAAAAAAATGGGCCTGAGCAAAATATAATTTAGAGCCCCTGCTGGAAGTTTACCTTATCAATATCATGGGAAAAGCTTGGTAAGCGCTTAGGGAACTACAATAAGTATTATTGTCATGACAAATTTTCCAAATGTGGCACTTTCTCTTCTAAAACTCACTTTAATGCAAAAGTGGACTATATCCATCTAAAAATGAACTTTTGAGAGCTATCTTGAAACAATTTAGCAAGAAAAATGGTCCCTTTGGTAACTTTTCTTTTACTTTTGACCTTCTTTGATATTTTTACTCGAGGAGTGCACTTTTTGTAGATTAGGAGGGTGTGGAGACGATGCATCGCACCACCCCCACCTACCCCCCCCCCTCACACACACACACATACTTTTTGGTGGGTTTGGGCCCCACCCCATACAGGCCCCTCCCCCCCAAAAAAAAATCACAGGTACGCCACTGGGGGTTTGATGAGCTGTCACTGAGAATATGACCACTTCCACTCATCATACATGTACATGTTAGACTGATGACCTACTTTTGCCAAAATTAAGGATAAATGATTGATTGCATTCAAAATGGTACAAACCCATATAAAGTAAATTCTTTCTAGTTCAAAGATCAAAGCAAAAACCCATGAGACTTCAAATGTGAAACAAAATTATTCTTCATATTGGCATGTTCAATGTGAATGGGAAAGTGTATCTCTGGCACTGATTGGTAACAAAAATATTTTAGCAATATAAAAGTACTGTATAGTTCTACCGTACACCATGATGATGATGGTGTTGATGATGATGCTAACAATTGTCAAATATCTTTAATATAATTACCAAGTAATAATGAATTAGCATTTTTCGTGTACACTGAAAAAGAAAAACAAAAACCTTTTCTTGTAATCTACATAATAAATACTATTAGTAATATGCATGTACCAGGCTATGAAAGTTGATGAGACTTTACCCACATACCTTTTGCTGGGTGATGGGGTGACTCTTTCAATATCCAATCCATCATTTTTCCATGATAAAAAGTGATGGGAAACTCACAATCAACTTTCATTAGCCCGAGGTGGCATGTTTTTTAATTTTTTACAAACCAGAAAATCAATGGAACATTCAAAATTACAACATTACTGTCCAAATAGTAAAAAAAATGCAGTATAACATACATTATTACATACATGTATCCCTATTAATTTCAATAGAGAAATAGGGAGCAGCAGCCCATTAGTTTGAAGGATCGTCAAGTCCAGGGTAAAGTTAGATTAAGGTTAGGGTTAGGCTATTTATGTGGGGTGGGGTCACAGTTATATGATTTTAGTCAGGGTTATGTTATGTTGGATTTACAGATAATGATCAGCTTCAGACTATCGACCTGTAACCGAAACATTATGCCCAAATTGTTACTGTTTTGAATAGTGATAGGCCTACCCTTAACAAGTAGGCCTATACCAGTAGCGAAGCCAGCGGTGGGGCGGGGGGGGCAGAGTGCCCCCCTGACAAAAAATGAAAGAAAAAGTGCTCCTCTGACAAAAAATAAAAGAGGAAATCAGAAGGGCAAAGGAAAAGGAAAGGGCAACATTCAGCCCGATGGGCCGAAATAGTGGAAAAATACAAACATTTTGCGCGCTTGCTGAAGAACTACTCTTTTTACTTGTTTATTTTTCTTTTGATGATAATATCCACCCTAGGCCTATCCACTTCAAAATACTTAGGGGTTCACTCCACATAGAGATTTAAACAAATTAATTTTTAGTGAGATTAAGAAATCGGCATATTTACCACTGGCATAGAGGTATCCATCTTTCACTTCACTGAACTGCACCAGCGTCTTGTAAATATAGCTCAGCTCCACACTTCATATAAACCACATGTATTACAGGTTGTAACAACAGCAAAATTACCGCGCTTCACAATGGATCTAGAATCTGCACTAAGCTCGTCTCCCAGGTCATTACACTACTTCAGAATCTCTGATAGGTCGAAACTTGTGTGTTGGCCATGTGTTGGCTTATATGACTGCTTGTGATTGGCTCAGTGGGCAAGGAACTGGGCTGATTATAGACTGTTTGTTATACTACTTCCTGGAAGCTCCCCCGGGGAAGATCCTGGAGTCGCCCGGCTCCTAGAGAGCTCTGGTTTGTGATGGCAACAACCAAATTTGGTGGGGATCAACCAAGCTCAAAGCAAACATGTGGGAATGGATCTGATATGGATGTGCATCGCATCTCGCATACTAGCTACATACTCAACTCAGCACTGATGTACTTTGTGAGAGTGATGTTCCCGCCAGTTTTAGAAGTTTCAATACTGCTATAAAGTAAAAATCCTACAGGTAAAGGTAAGAATTTTTCATTCTTTTTGCTTCACTTACCATATAATATGTATGAGTAGCGACCGTCGACTGTTAGACAGGGGGCAGCTGCCACTGTGCCACCCAGCCCCCTGTGATATGTGTCCCCTCCATGACACACCGACATCGCCTGGCTATTACTTGGTACAGCAGAGATACTAAAATAAATACCCGGGATCGATACACGTGAATTTGCTATGCACGAGTTTGATATGAGAAGAAAATCTTTGGATACTGGTGTAGAAAATGATGAATATCTCCCGTAAATGATTTCGTATAAAGAAACCAGATGTGGTTCCTTGCACATGAATATATATTTTGAACTGATATGATAGTCGCTAGCTTGCGCTTTGAGACAGTAGCTTGCGTCTTGAGTCAAAAACTGACAATAATTCCGCAATAATTCTGATTTATATGTGCCGAATTATATAGCGCAGTGTATAGGCCAATCGTGAAGGTTGTCTAAAAGAATATGACCTATGGCATACCATGCTTGACTGACACACAGCGAGGTTAGTCACCGAGCTAATCGGGCTATTGTCAGTAGCTACCTATAGTCAGATGTCCTTCAGCCTATTATGCGACTCAAAACTATTAAACAGGTCGATATGTATGGCCATACGTGGCGGTGGTGGATTCAATCTACCATGGCGATTTCTGCCATGAAGATAACGGGGCGATGACACGTGCATGAGTTGCCGATCGCCCTGATATTTAAGATGATACATACCTTTACTAATAGGCTAGCCCTTAGCCAATTTATGACCATTTTCGTGGGGAAAGTGAGCATTAATTTCAACGCAATTTTATTGGGATATCTGATTCTGGGCGCACATTTAAAATTAGCATTTTCTGGCAGAGAAAAAAGGCACTCTCTTGCCCATTGTGCGCATACAACATTTCAGTCTTTTAACAGTAAATAGTTTGAAAAAATAGATTGAAATGGATTTTTATAAACTTTCATCGTTTGCACACAATAGGCCTATGAGAGAGTGCCATTTTTCTGCCAGCTACATAGCTTAATTAGAGAATAAAGGTATTTTTTAGCCGCTGGAGTGCATCTATCGTTTCATATAACACAGGCGACATCAGTATTTTAAGTAAAACAACGAGGCGAAGCCAAGATGTTCATCACACCAAAAATAATGATGTTGCCAGTGTTACTATGAGACTTCAATTCAAGTAAAAAAATAATATGTATGGTATAGCAAATTTTTAACAAATTAAATCCTACATTTTACAAGGAATTACCTCAGAGGATGATTTAAGGAAGCCCCATCAAAGGCCATCATGCACTGCAAAAGTGTTATCACCAGAGTTTCAACTGCCACTTTACTTTTCGAATCCCATTGAACTCTGTGCAAAACATGTTGTTTTAGAATTGTGCGTGTGTCATTATTACTTGGTCGATTTCAGAACAAAAGTGATGTGTGTTTAAAGGATAATTCACACCTTCTGTAGATAACATAAAATGTGAAATCGACTAGCATCTTCACAGCGTTTTTTATGTAAATATAACTGTACAAATTCAAATTAAACCATGCACGTGCAGTACGTCTATATGCAGTGGGCGAGTAGTGGTGTCATGTTCGCTCACAAAGCTATGCTAACCGTGAGTAACATAGTGGAATGTTGGGAAGTGCTTAAATCATCCTCTGGAATTACCTAGGGCTTAAAATCGATCAGTCCCTTTGTTGCTCAGTCCCTTTGTTGCTATGCACCTCCGATTGATTCAAATAGTGAGTATGCGTATCGTGTAGATGCACATGTGCTTACCCGTGTTATATCGTGTCATATCACACAGGTAAGAACCAATAAGATTGTAGGAACATTCTCAAGTGTTTAAGGATGTGGATCATTATGCCTGAGACCATAATACCTATGGTCTCAGATTAGGCCAAACAAGGATAGTATGTCTCAAAGCTTGAGAAGTTTTAAAATCCGACAGTGCAGAATGCATGTATTTCAATCCTCTTTTTTTCTATGACTAAAACTCATTCCAAATTGCTCAAGATGCTTGGAGGTTAAATCTTACATTCTTATTCAATACACATGAAATATTTCTACCAACAATTTATAATGTTTGATATTTTGGGTTCCTTTGCAGTGGCATGCAGAAAAAGGGGGGGGGAAGGGGGCCATTGTTGGTCATTTAGGGGAAATCATGCAGTCATTTCCCATGAAATGACTGTTCGCCCGCACCTTACACTCCTAATCAGACTCCATTAGGGGGAACCGAACAATCTGCCCCCCACTTTCAATGTGCTGCGCACGCCACTGTTTCTTTGTTTAAAATAAATAAAAATTGCAGATTTTTTAAAACAAATTTGCATAGCAAAACAAACACACACAGCAGCTTTGAGACATATACACTTTCATTTTGGCCTTACCACTACCGGTATCACTACTTTTGATGCTCCACATAATATTGATTGTTATATCACTCATACATAAATTCTAGACAGTTCATTGGTTGATTGCCATTTATCATTTTTACCATCAGCCTCTCCATGTGATAGTTTTTACCATCATAGTGCTGCGCCGTAGTGGGCCTGTGCCAAGCAATGGGGTGGACACCAAAATGTGACATAAAAGTATGTCATAGCAAAACATGGTGTTATGTTGATGAAAAAATGTATTCCCTATCTTAAATAGTAGGCTATTTTGAGCCACAGAATTTATGTATGAGTGATAATATAAAACAAATATTAACTGTCTTAAATTCGTGTAATGGTCGAAATATAATCACACGGTGAAAGATGTTCCTGCTCGTGGAATGGAACAATGGAACAATCCATCATCTTTCACCTTGTGATTATATTTCGACCATCACACACTCATAGACAGTTTATAATATGTACACTATACAGCATTATGGTAGTTCATGGCCTACATCGACATGTACATGTAGGCCTAGTTATTGTTTTTCCAGTAGATTTCAGAGTCAGATACTTATACTGTTACAAGTACACACAATTTGAATGAGGCTTATTAGGCCAAATAGAAAAGAAGAAAAAAGTTTCTATTGCCCTTTCTAAAATTTCTAAATGTTTTTCCAACTGTATGAACAAATACCTACCCACATTTTTTTCTTTCATTTTTTTTTTGTTCATTTTATTATTATTTTTTTAATATTCATTTATAATGCATAAATTGACACTTAAAACTAGTCAGCCTTTAATACATGTATGTACATGTAGTTAAAGTAGTTTTTAAAATAGTCATAGGGGAAAGTGGGGTAATCCCGGGCACCTTTCGTTAAGGCTACACAGGTTCAAGATTAAATAAAGTTCATCAGTGAAAATCACATCAATGCAAAGTAGGAGTAATGTTCTAACTAGCAACCAGTTTTTAATAACTCAATATCTCTAGTTAATAAGTTATAATTAAAAAAGCAAAATGGAAAAAAATGATGGGGTAATGCCGGACACGGGTAATCCCGGACACATGATTGTTGCTAAGAGGGAAAGTGGAGTAGGCTGATAATCCCCTGAATGTAGTAGGTACTTCTGTTACCTCAAGCATACAACTATGGAGGCTGTTGTTGTTGTCTATATTATCGAAATAACAAGTGTCCGGCATTACCCCATCTGTATAGAGACGCATGTGTGTCCGGGATTACCCCTCACGGTCCCGATTTATTTTTTCAGTGCTTGTTCTACTTATCCATTTTTAAGATACCAAAATTCATACATCCAGCTAACAATCAAGTATCAAACATAATTTTCATCCATACTTTATCTGTGTCCCTTGTCGCATTAACTGTCACCCAGCTAATAAATCACTTTTCAGATAAAAAGTCAAAAATGACAATTTCTGTTTTTTTCGTAATTTTCACAAAGAAAGGCGAGACCCAAAGCGCTGGTAGTAGTACACGTGAGATACACTTTGAGGTAGCTAATACCCTAAGGTAGTATAATAGTGCCACCCTTCTCCGTTTAGCTGCAATCGACGTGTCCGGGATTCCCCACAGTCCGGCATTACCCCACTTTCCCCTACAGGTATAAACTCTCAATTTAAATCTAATAAAATTAATACCGACCATAACAATTTTGGAGCAGAAGGGCAATAGAACATCCTTTATTAGGCCTAATGAGATTTTTGACTTGTCCTTCACTTTTAAGTACAAACATTGCAAATAACTATGTCAAAAATAAGATCATAAAATGAAATAAACATTGTGGCTTTAAATTTTAAATCCAAAAAACAAGTTTGCTTGGATATGTTGAAATAGTTTCAACATCACCAGATGTCAGCTCAGATGTGATCCCCATTCCATGACCATGATTCATTCAAGTTGTGTAGCTTGGTCACTATGCACTTGATACTGACCCAGTTTTATACATTTTGGCGCGAAATAATGGAAATAAATCATCAATCTTTCTTGCTGATGAAACTGACTTTATGGTCATAACATTTAATAGGGCAAAGACAAAACTGGTTCAACACTGAAAAGGTGACTTTCACTTTTAAATTAGACCACGTCAGCCCTTCAATATTTTAGCTATTTTAGTTTATTATAAGGCCATATCCACTTTCTTGTTGCTTTTCATTTTGGTATTTAGTAGAAAGCTTTTCTATAGGCTTTATACTATACTGTTAATATACAACATGACTGGTTAGATGTGTAGGCCTAAATGTCATCACATGGTGTACCAGGAGGTGAGGAGGAACTCATTTATACCAGCATGATGTTATTATCCTCTAACAGATCCTCACATTTAGAGCCTAAAAACACTGACATATTCATGTGAAATTATACAATGTGCCTTCATTGAAAATTCTGGAAAATAGGGCTCTTATGACTGACCACTGTTTTGGATGAAAGATTCGTTCACCTTGATCTGTGTGCAAAGTTTGGGGAGGAATGGCCAAGAAAAAAGAGTTTAAAACACTGAACCCTATCATTGAAATACCTCTAAATTCCAACCCCACCCCCAAAACAAATGTTCCTAGTGGCATCACTGAATTCTTAGGGGCTGTGCAATAACTATGACCGAGCCCTGGTGGGAGGGTTAACGTAGCTGTGTTGTTGTTTTTTCGCGAAATTGAACTTTTTTGAAATGTATGTACTTTGTTATGTATTTTATAAATACAAGAAAAACAAGAAATATGCCGCATTCTCCTGTGAGCTTTGATCAAAGTACAAAATGTGACCACTTTAAACTTCAACGGCCATTATTTCAATGTTTATTTTCTTGGTAAAATGGCGATTTAGGTACGGTACACGATAACTCAATAAAAACAGCATCTATCGGTAAGCAATTATTCTCATCCTAAAAAGCATGATGATCGACTCAAGAAACTGTTTTCTCATTTTTTAATATTTTTGTCTATTTCTGATTTTAGGCATCATATTGTCAAATAGACATTTGTGAATTTTAAAAGTTCATTTTGATGCCTTATATGGTCAATATCTCAAAACATAAGGCCAATATAAAAAACTAAACTAAAAAAAAGCAGTTTTTGGAATTAATGGTGCCTCAAGATTAAGAAAAAAACATAACAAAACATTTTGGAAAGAGTTTTTTGTTATGATTTACCAAAACAATATTGCCAAAAATTCACTTTTTTGTGATTTTTTTTCATAATTGTTATTTTTGCACCAAATCTGTTTTTATATTAAGATTTATTGATGTCTTGCTTTCTAAAAAAATGTATACTTGAATATGTCTTGCTGAATAATTACAAAGTTATGGCACTTTTACTACATGCAAGTCTGAGAGTACACAGCCACCTTAAATGGGGGGTCTTTGATGAGCCAAAAGGGGGGAGTAATTTTTGGCAAGCTGAGAGGGGAGCAGCGATTTTTGTCACACATTCATGGGGCGTCTTTTAAATAAAATGCTCAAAAAAGGCTTAGGAAGACAGTATGGAAATGCTTAAATAAGCGTTTATTATCCTGATCGCTGCGCTCAAGCAACAGACCATATAAGGTTTGCAAATTGCGACCCCAAAAATCTGGCATGTGCAAAGGGGGAAGCATAAACTTTTTGCAGGCCGAGAGGGGAGCATGTGATTTTTGGCAGGCCAGGAGGGGGGTGGGGGAGCAATTTTTGGCAATATGTGTGTTTTGTGCGTTAAAGTAAACCCTGTGTTTGAGTTCCCTGACATACATTGGGACTTCAAAACAAAATGAAACACGAATCAAAGTTTTATCTTCAACACTACACTATTTTTCGCTCATATTCACTTGTATAAAATGAAACATGTTTCATATGAGAAGAAAACATCAAAGGGTTCAACACACACAAGAAATGTTAGTAGCTGTTAGTGACATTTGCCAGATTTTGACTAGATCACGTTTAAGGGTACCGGTAATCAGGGCGGCGCCACATGGGGGGGGGCCAAGGGGACGATTGCCCCCCCCCCCCTATGATTTTCAAAAAAGATGTAAAGGAAGGAAAAAGAGAAAGAGAAAAAGGGAGGGGAGAAAAAGAAAGGAGGGAGAAGAAGACGAAAAAGAGCCATTCGGCCTCTATTATGCCCTATTTGGGAAAATTTTACAGAGCTTTCAAAATGTTTTTTCAGTGTTCAGCTCTACTCTTGTAACAATGGGGGATGACATCCCAACCTGGAGGCACAGGATTGGATTGTATACACACAAAGGTTCTAGTCCTGGACAGTTTCAAAAACACAGCAGCACTAGTGGAAGCCGGAGTGCATCATCTGCAGTTAGACTATTTGAAACAAACAGCAGCACTAGTGGAAGCAGGAGTGCATCATGTGCAGTTACACTATGCATGTTTATGCTATTGGTCATATGTATGTCAGTAGAGACCAATCCAGGACCAAATACATTAGAAAACAAACAAGGACCAAGCATGACATATACAACTGCTAGTCTTTCAGAGAAGGTAGGCCTACTCCCATTTTATTTTGTATAAATCTCAGTGATATTCTGTGGGCCTATGATTTGTTTTTCCCAATAAAATCACATCAAAGAATGATTTAACTGTAATTTCTAATTATATGACTTTGGAATTAACATTTTTTATGCAAAAAAAAATACTTTCTGAATCTTTTTTTTTTTATCAAGATTTAATAAGCAATTTTGACATTTGACCTTTGTACAGTGGCGTGACGGTAGCCAGTGGGGCCAGGGCAGTGCCCCCGCTTGTCATGGCCGTGCCGGTTCATGTAAGGTCAGTGAAAAAAAATTGGGTTAACAATAGACTATTTTTTACCCAGGGTGACAGAAAAGAAGGGGCGAATTATAAAAAAATGATGAAAAATTGTGAGTGAAATTGAATTTTACACACAAATTTTGTGTTTTTATGTTGGTTCCGCCTATAATCCTTTTTTTTTTTTTTTTTTTTTTTTTTGCTCTTCACTTTTTCAAACCATGCAAAAAAAATGCATTGGGTCAACAAATCACAACTTCCATCAGCAAAAAATATTTCCGTCGGTACATTTGCAAGTTGTGCCCCCTCGGTTCAAAAATCCTGGCTATGCCACTGCCTCTGTACAAAGTTTAATAACCATTTCCTACATAAAATAAGTATATCCAGTGGACATCTTTAACATGTCTGACAGCAGTCAAACAAAAAACATAGAGTCAGGATTTTCCTCCCTTTTTTAGAATATGCCCAGCAGCCCTCTCCCCCAGATCCGCCCTTGGTAGGTTGAACAATCAAATTGGTTGGGCTATTCCACAAATTAATGGTACACCCCCTATATAAGACATGGGAATTCCCCCCAAAAATTGGCTGTTTTTGCCCTGGGAATTCCCCCCAAAAAAGTGTCTTTTCCCTCAGTTAGAAATGGTATAGAAGACTTGGGAATTCCAAAAAAAGGTGTCTTTTCCCTTAAAAATTATATAGAAGACTTGGGAATTCCCAATTTTTAAAGCACTTTATGGAATTCCCATTTTTTCAGGCAAAATTTTGCCCTGGGAATTCCCAATATTTTTGATAAAAAAATGCTTGTCTTCTATAGGGGGTGTACCATTAATTTCTGGAATAGCCCATTAGAATGACAGGACTTGTTTGTGAATTTAAAAAAAAAAAAAAAATTAGCAATAAATTAACACAATTACATAAAATGTATATAGTTTTAACACAGTATGTACAGCATCTGCTGCTGTGTGATACAGTTTGGGACTTGGAATGAGCCCAGGTATAAAATAGGACAGCAAAGTGCCTTAAAATCCTGTCTATACACTACTTTAAACTGTATCGGTTGTTAGGTTAGGAACATTAACTTGGGGGGAGAGGGAATAGCATTCCAAAATCTCATCAATGTTAACTCATTTATAATGAGTTTGGTTACCGTATCAATCATGTCAATGATAGAGTTCCTCAATAGACTGAAGTCCGATTCAGACTCCACATCGCAGCGCGATGTGATGATATGAAGCTTTTTAACATCGCAGCATTGCGCAATGAAATTAGATGTACCTTACCACAATTAGCTAATCACAAGTTTGCAAGACCGCGATATGGCAGTCTTATGCGAAGAAAGTTGATTAATTTTCTCCGCAAAGCTCCTTAAAGCCTGGCTCAGATTTCAGTTTTAAAAGCATCGCGTCGCGCTGCGATGTGGAGTCTGAATTGGACTTTTAGTTCTTTAAATATCAAAGGATTTACCACAGATTACAATTAAGCCATTTATATGAAAATTATACCCGATTTTTCTTTCAGTCTACAAATTGTGAATTAAAGATTTGAACTGAGCCATTATATGCCTAGTATAGTGTCATAATTTATAAATGTGATTTTCATCAGTGTGAACATAACTATTTTCAGGTGACAAAGAGTGACAAAATGAAAAGATTGCTATTGCCCAAAACATTGCTGGATGATATGGCTGCAGTGAGTCACTCCAATACCTCCCAGAATGTTGAGACTCTAGGAATTCTGAGTGGGAAAGAAATGGTAATTATTATATATATTATAATCATTCAAACTTGATGTTGTTTAGTTTATTTTTGCAAATGTATCAAGATAATTGTCAAGATGATTGAGAGTAGCCTATGTACATTACATTTTAAATTTTGCATCATGTTTGTTTACACTTCAAATCATTCGGCATGGGCATCCTTAGTGAATGAAAATGATATTGCAGTCTCATCAGTGTTTGGATAAATGTATCTGTAATCTGAAGAGCAAAAAAAATGAACTAAAATGCAGTGTTGTCAAGGCAGTTTTGTAATATGAAATAAAAAGAAATGTGATTCCAACGATTGTACCATGGTAAGAGCCATTCAGACTTTGAATATTTGACGTAGAATTTCTTTTTTTATCTTCTGATGAATGTGTGTTGACGCAATATCAATTGTATCGTCGGATGCATCACAAACAGGGCGCCGTTTCATAAAACTTTAAATTTAAACTTAAGTTTAATATTTCTATCTTAAGTCCTAAAAATTTAACTTAACTTTAAGTGAGATTTCGGGCGTTTCATAAAACATCGTAAGATAGAAATTTAACTTAACTTCATCCGAATTAGACTTAAAGTTAAGATAGATCGCAAATCAATTTTAAATGGACAGCCAATCAGCGTCAGTCAGATTTCGCGGGAAATTTTCCCACGGTATATAAACAACAGCGCCCATCGTTTTTGAAGACTTCGAGCAAATATGGCTGGCTATCGACTCTTGTTATTTGAAAATCGCCGCGCAAGGCGACGTGAAAGAGTGTTTAGGGATCGACTTAACCCTTTCGATGAGTATGACAACGTGGACATGTATAAGAGGTATCGTTTTACCAGGTTGGGATGCCAGCATATTATCGATCTTCTTCAAGATGAATTGCAGCCCGATACCCTTAGAAATCATTCAATACCACCAAGCTTACAGGTTTTCATAGCTCTTCGATTTTATGCGCGTGGTAAAGTCATCGACTCCTCGGGAGACAAGCATAACGTCAGCATTCCCACGACTTCTCGAGTAATTCGTAGAGTAACTTTGGCTCTCTGTAGACGTGTCAACGACTACGTGAAATTTCCAACGACTCCACAGGCAGTTGCCACGGCACAGCAGGATTTCATGAACATTGCAGGTTTTCCTCGCATTTTAGGAGCTGTTGACTGCACTCACGTTGAACTACATGGTTGTCCATGGGGTCCTGACGAGTACATCTTCGTAAATCGCAAGAACAGACACAGTATCAACGTTCAGTTAATCTGCAATGCCCACTACAAAATCACAAATGTAGTTGCACGCTGGCCTGGGAGTACTCACGATAGCCGCATCCTCAGGCGTAGCCGAATAGGAATGTCGTTTGAAAATGGAGACATTCAACAAGGCATTCTTCTAGGGGACTCGGGGTACACACTACGACCATGGATGATGACCCCCATACTCAACCCAGCTAACGCTCCAGAGGAAGCATACAACAGGTACGTCTGCATGTTTTCAAAAGTGAACAACACTACGATTGCACTGACTGAATATTTGTTCATGCAATAATGCCTCACAAAAATGCTCATCATGAACTTATGCATAAATCATGTTTTATTTAAAAGCTTCTTCTAGACTAAGTTTGACCCTGGTTTGATGTCATGAATGTACCTCATGAATATCATTATGAAGCCTTACTAATTTTAATACTGAAGTATGGAGGGATCCCTAAACCCCGGGCCCTAGCCTGGCATATGCAGGGTCATATTCAATCTAGAGAATTAAAAAAAAAATTGTCACGAGTCATATCTATAAGCTTAGCCTACCCTAAGCTAGGCTACAGCTACATGCTAGCTGACTAGCATGGACTAGTAAGTAGAATTAGTACTATAGGCCTATCTGTTTACTTTTATTGTCTACTGGTCAGACCCAGCCTTGCATTCTTGTTGACCACATTCACTGTTCACAGGGCCGGTCTGTATCCATGATTGGGGGTGGGCACGGGGTCTGATTGGGGGGACACATTTCCAGCAAATTTCCTATGTTTATGGGTTGTTTTAAATTTCAGATTGATTGGGGTCATACCCCCCCCCCGTGCCCCTATGACGCTACGCCACTGGATACTAGGATTGGGGGCATTATACGTACAACCTGGCTATCATGGCCTGCAATAGTATTTTTGCTGAATTTTAGCTAAATCAACAACAGCTGAATAAAAAATAAAAATTCCTTTTTTTTTCATTCTTACAGTCAGTTGAACTTGAAGGAGTATTTCGTGATCCTAGCGTCCTCTTTTTAATATACCAAAATTGCTGAAAAGGTACCCCAAAACCGTGGCACATCCCCGTATACCTTCAACCAGGAAGACCCCCGGGTGGTGACGCCTAACGCCTGTCATCTGATAACAAATTTGCTGCAAGTTGTACATTGTAGATATGCAAAGCTATTTAACATCTAAATATTTTGTTCATGTCCACTTTGCATTGAAGAGCCCATCTATAGGAACTTCAATTTTCCCTTAATTCATCCATTGTTTAATTTCCATTCAACAATTTTCCCCATTATTAATTCATCTATTGTTAATAATTTCCTATTCTTTTCCTTTCTGCAGGGCTCACTGCAACACCAGGGTCCGGATTGAACAGGTAAACGGTCAGTTAAAGAATAAGTTCAGATGTCTGCTAGGTGACGGCTTGCAGATTCAACCAGATCGAGCTTGTGACTTCATCATTGCCAGCTGCGTGCTATATAACAGCAGCAAGGATCTGCGAGAACCACATCTTGATGCCAACAATGATGTAGATGTTGAGCCCGAACCAAATGCCATCGGGGACGTGATCGAGCTCATGGAGTTGTGGCCAGGATGCAGATCATCAATGACTATTTTCGCTGACTGTACTTTTAGTGTGTCATATGCAATGTTTGCAGTCTGCAGACTGTTTAAAACTTTTGTGTTAATTGGTTTTTTTCATGAACTTTGAACTTTAATATTCTTGTTTAGATTTTAACTGAATTATGGGCAGTGCAATAATTATAATGTCTATGGAGAGCCAGCAACATTTTGGTACATGTTAGATGGGGTGGCCAAGGAATTTTTGGCAAAATATGTTCAATTGTACACAAAAACCTGTTGTTACTATTGTACTACGCTTCATTTAAAATAACTATGTTTAAAACAGCAATATCACACAAAATTGGCACTGGTCTACTAAAACTTATGATGGGGATTAAATAAGCATTTCTTGCACATCAATTTTAATTTTGTCCACAGGTGCATTCGGATATGTTGCCCTCTTTCAGAGCACAGTATGATTCTTGTACTTGCTATTGTTGTATGTAATAAGATTATGGTTTTGCAAATTTATGCAATGTACAAAGTGAAAATTATCATGTAAATAGTCTTAAATTCAAATTGACTGATATTTACATCAGGGGAGTTTTACATGATGAAGGTACAAGTTAAAATACACTTTTCCCAATAACATTGTTCAGGGAATGATTTTTTGTTTATAAAAATTGGGAGCATGGGGGATTTAAAAAAACAAAAATATTTCAGGCAAACTTGTGTGGGGATGTAAACTTTTTAAAATGTTTTGTGGACATTCCACCTGGTGTAAATATCACTTGATACTCATATAGTATGTGTTGTAATGCTGTTGACCTTGTTTTGTCCTGTTGCATTGGTGGAGCATAAGGGGGTAAGCAATTTTGGCCAGCCAAGAGGGGGGGCAAGCAATTTTGGTACACATTCATAGGGCGCCTTTTAAAAAATGCTTAAAAGGCTTAGGAAAACAGTACGGAAACAAATTTATGAAAATTTTCATGATTGGTGTGCTCACAACATTTATATCTAGACCATTTAAGGTTTGCAAATTGGGATCCCAAATATTTGGCATACAAGTGTAAAGGGGGGAAGATTTTTTGGCGGGCCGAGATGGCAGCTCAAGCGATTTTTGGCGGGCCGTCCAGGAATTTTATGAAGTGGGTGCATTTGATATTGGTGATTTACGCCCGGGGGTACTCAGTACAAATGACCATACTGAGGGGACGTGCCATAAACATGGGTAGCATTTAAGCCTTCTGGTATATCAATGACCCCCCTTTTAAAAGCCTATTTTGGTATATGAATGGGTCATTTTTTCAAAATTTTCTCAATTTTTTGGAAAACAGTCAAATTTTCCTTAATCTAGCTAAAATTGTCAAAATTTTCCCAAAATTTTGGGGAAATTTGTAAAAACTAGGACAATTTTGGTTAAATTCGCCGAAAATTTCGACTTTTGGCATATCAATGGGTCCAAATTTCTAGAAAAAATGGGTATAATTATGGGTCCACTTCCAAAATCTCAGCGCACGCTCCTACCAAAACCAAACTTGAGTACCCCGAGATTTATGGTACAAATTTATGTAGCACCTTTACATTAACATAAATTTCATGCTCCCTACAATTACATTATTATCTACAGACTACAGGGGGGCAAGGAATGTTTGACATACTGACAGGAGCGCACATTTTTTTGTAGTGCGAGAGGGGGGGTAAGACATTTTTGGGGTGCCTTTGGAATTTGGAGGGGCACCAAATGTGACTTCATACCCTCCGCGTATCACCCGAAAGCGTCCCAATTAAATTGCTCGTTAGATGATATCTGGCGCCTTGCCGGAGGTTATTAATATCCATCAATGACCTCCGCAGATGCTTACGCTGATACAATGACTTCCGCCAGAGTGCGCATATGTTGCGCCGAACTCTACACGCCGCACGCTAACTACTATATAATTTTGCACATGGCGTGATTGCGCAGTGCTGTAATTGGTAAGTCCGTTTTAGCCTGTTCGGCTTTTTGAAGGGCGAAATATAAGTTTTGATAAGAATTGTTTATTTCAACAAATTTCAGAGAATATAATCTTGAGATTTGCTTGAGTGATGAGTTAAAAGTGACGGTTATGAATTCGGTTAATAACTTTGCATCAGTTATATGTGGGGCATTGTGAAAATCTAAACATTTGCTTTGGACCTCGGAATATCCCTTGGGGCTGCGCCCTCGGGATATTCCTCGGTTCCAAAGGCAAAATGTTTAGATTTTTCAAAAGCCCTCCAAATAACTAATGCACAGTTATTAACCTATTATTGTTTGTCTGTATTTATGTTATTATGTCACCTGAATGTATTGAAGACACTCTGATCTGGGCCTATTCAAGACTCAAGTAGTCCAAATTATGTCTGTGGGGGGGTGAATCAACATGCTACATAGTACATGTTAAAGTTTTTATAACATGCTCTCATTTTTAAAAGGTCCATGACCAATACATCCATAAAAGTGTCCAAGTATAAACATGGGTATTTAGGTAAGCCCCATGCCCGGCCCCATGGGGTTATTAGTGGAAAAGTGGGTACATGGATGTCCAACAGATTTATGGGGCATGTTCACACATTGGGTCATAAAATTTGAAATTTTGGAAGAATGGTTTACGAAATTTCAAAAATCTGGTGTGCCTCTAATACATTTTGAAACTGTGGCAGACTGAGATGCTATTTCCCGCTCATGGCGGCTTCCATGAATCGCAGAAACGAAGAAGTAAAAGTGCTTGTTGTTTGTTAGGAATAATTATGTGTACCCTAGGGTGGTGAGATATAGTGGGACATTAAATTTTTGGCAGTCCTGTGCAAGAAATTTTAGCACATAGTTTTGGGATCATTTCAATATAAGGGACCATTCACAAACACTTGTTAGGGGACCTGATGCAAAAAAATATCATTGCAAAAATTTTTCAGACCCCCCCCTTTCGAGATCTCAAAAATATCAGCCCCCCCCCCTTTTTGACATGAAAATTATGGGTCAACCCCAGAGAAAAGCATATTTACTCAATTTTCCCAGGAAAATTTGTGGTCATCTTTTTCATGCCTTTAACAAGAGGTCTTTTCGTTTGATGTATATCATTCCTGCCACCAGGTTTCGCTCCCATACGCCCAATGTATCTTGAGATAGTCTGTCTACAAACTCCGCTATCAAATTACGCTAGCTGAATTAGTAGTGCTCATGAAAATCCTTTGCCATTTCATTTGTACATAACTTGAGGGAGGAGGGGGTGGTGTTACAAGTTATGTGAGGTTTCTACATAAGTGAAAATGCCCCCAAAATATGAGGGGCGGTCAATAAGTTTGTAGAACAAGGTACTTGAAAGAGAACTAGCCAAATATTATTTTACTCATTTTTCTCAAAAAGGCACTTTTTGAGTTAAGGCCTTCTGTTTGTCAACCCTCGATATGAAACTTATGTCAGTCCTCATTCTACGTGTATACAATGTAGCAGGTGTGGACCCGATCAAGTCAAGTGACATAATTTTTTGCATGAAGATTCATGGACCTCCATCTATAAGACACCCTGGAATACCCAAATGTTAATGGATTTTATTTTAAACACTTTCATCAAGAGTTGTAATACTTTGTGGCTATCTCATCTTTCTTGTTTGGTTCTTTATTTATTACCAATGCAGCCCTGATTTGGTAAAACGATATAACTTGAAATTTGGACATTTTATTGAGATAAATCCATATCTTGGATATAAATGTGAGGGTACTCTTTCCATTGGTGACATCCTCAAATCACCACCATGCCACCAAATAATGAGATTTTCATATTTTCTAAGGCATTATATCTGTTTAATAATATATTTTATTCAAAAAGAAAAACGTCAAGTGTTCAAACTTAACAAGCTCTTTTTCTCGAAACGGCAATTTTAATTTCAAGTTAGATCATTTTACCAAATCAGGGCCGATTATGTCAATGTACTAGAACTTTTTTACCGCCCCTCGTAATTAGACACATAATGAAATCACAATGACAATATAATTTCTGTTCATTCATTCATTCATTCATTAAAGGTTTATTACACAATTGTCATAGCAGTATAAAACTGAAATGCAACAATTTTACAAAAGTACACACATATAAAATATTAAAATACATAAGTATAAATGCTCAAATACAATGTACATATAAATACAGCAAAAACATGAAGAAAAAAAGCAAATTATATCAGTAAAACATCCATACATTCATTTTCACCCATTCATCCACATGTACACCCCCACACACACCCCTGCATCCCATATCCACTTTTAAGGTATCACTACCACAAGATCACACCCACTGACCTTACACACCACTTATTCAAACACTTTCTCTACTCATGCACTAGTGACTACATACTCAAACTCCTTCTCGGCACACACATACTTTCATAAATGAATTACTTAGCATATTAAGATCATATTAAATGAGAGAAACAGAAAATATATTGCACATAATAATGTTTATAAAATTTGGTGGAGATGGGAGTGAAAATGCCAATAGCCTTGTAAAATAATTAAAAAGCTAAAAAATAGGAGTCTTTTTATTCCACATATTGGCTATGTACACCAGAGGGCTTTTCTGACAACGCAATGTTCTACACCTTGGTACCGACAATTGGTCAGAATTTCTTAAAACTCTGCCATGAATGGTGCTATTCTTTTGGCGGTACCCAACTATGGAAACGCTCAGATTTGAAAAGCGAGTTGAAAAACTTCAAACATTGTTGCTCACGTCTCTCATACATGGTTGGCAACTTACAAAGTTCAAGTGCCTCATCATAGGTTGTATACTGCTTGCCAACAATGATCCTACATGCTCTCTTCTGGATTCGCTCCAAAGCGGCACTTTGGCCGATGGTCAGACCAGGGTGCCACACAGGGCAGCATACTCAGCTAATGGGCGTACAAACCCAGAAAAGATAGTAATAAGATCATCTGTTGGCAAGTTGAAGCGTTTGAGAAGTTTAAGCATATAGTCTACCATTTGCTTTTTTTAGCACTTCAGTGACATGGTTACCCCATTTTAGATCAGAACTTACATGGACACCAAGTATTTTTGCAGCTGAAACAGACTGAAGGGGAACATTAGCAATCATAAGTGGTTGGTCAACTGGGTTGTTTCTCAAGAATGACACTTTCATAGAAGCACACTTTAAAGGGTTAAACTTCATGTGGTTTTGCACCGCCCAATCCTGGAATTTGTCAAGATGAGTCTGCATGTTAGATGCATCATTACGTGCTCTCGTCTCAACCATAGTTAAATCATCGACATATTTCAATGTCGTAATGGCATTGTCCATAGCGGCATCATTAACTACGGTGACAAAACCAAGTGGGCCAATACGTGTGCCTTGAGGCACACCACCTTTCAACTTAACCCAATCACTATTTTGACCACGGTACCTAACACTCTGTTCTCTACCATCAAGAAAACTGGCAATCCATGTCACTACTGAGGGACGTATACCAAGGGATATAAATTTATTGATGAGCACATTGTGGTTTACTAAATCGAAAGCTTTGCTGAAATCAGTGATAACAACCGAGCTCAAGTGACCGGGTTTGTCAGAATTCATGATCAGAGTATCCATTAATTTCACCATATAATGTGTGGTGGAAACACCTTTGCGGTTCCGGTATTGATTGGGATCTATAGATTTCTCTAAGTCCTCTAACAACCACTTTGCCATAAAACCCTCTGCAACTTTGGCAAAGTGGTCAGTTAGAGAGACTGGGCTCAGTTTATCCCAAGTAGCGGGTTTAGACTTTGGAATCGGGACTACAACAGCCCTCTTCCACTGGGGTGGTACTGTCGAACCTTCAAAGTATGATTGATTGAGGATTTCGGGCAGAGGTTTACTAAGTTCATAGGAGAACTCTCTAATGAGCCTAGCAGAAATACCGTCTGGACCACCGGCTTTTCCAATTTTTATTTTCTTCAGCATTTCATAAACCTTGTAGTCATGAACAGTAGGGCATGGGTTTGGATCTGGTCGATAAGCAGGAAGCTTAGCGGTATCAAGCACATCAAGGTCAATAGAAACTGATGCAAAGATGTTGTTGATGCTGTTCGCAACGGCTTCAAAGTCATTAGCATCAACACCTGGAGGGGGCTGAATGGTTGACTCAGAGTTGCTCAAATTTGCCATGACCTTGATTTGCTTGTACCACTCAGCTGGATTTGCTTTTTTATGGCGTTGAACCCTGGTTTTATAGTGCTCTTTCTTTGCCTTTGCAATTTCACGACTAATTTTATTTCGCAAGCGTTTCCATTTTCGCGACCTATGCTCATGGTGGAAAAGCTGTTGTCTCTCATCTATGAGGCGTTTTATGTAACTAGTCATCCACGGTTTATCAGCGCCAGTGCACTTTCATGGTTTTAATTGGAAAGTATCTATCAATGCCTTCCTGAAGGGTGGTATAAAAGGCATTACATTTTTCCACTGCACTTGTTTTTTCATACACTTCAGACCAGTTACGCTCTCCAATCCAAATTCCAAACTCTCTCATATTTGAATCTTTCATCGGTCTTACAACTCATGAACGTGTTGTGTTGGCTTTGGATGGAAGACTATTCAGAGGGGACCAAAGAACCATTTAATGGTCGCTTGTTCCAACTGGGGAATATATTTCAGGTTCCTTGTAATAACGATTCATAGTAGTGATAATTTTGTCAAGAATCGCGTCTTTCCTGGTTTGTTTATTCACAACTCGAGCATATAGACCGATGTGAGAAACGCGCTATAAACTATCTGAGTACGATTTATAGCACACCTCAATTCCTAACCTTCTTGAGTGCAATTTAATAGTACAGTTGATAGCCTACCTTAAGGGGGTACTACACCCCTGGCCAATTTTGTGCCTATTTTTGCATTTTACTCAAAAATTATTCCTTAAGGCCAGAGTAATGGAAGACACATTCATCCACGACCGAATTTGAGATTTTTTGATATTTATCAACACTAGTAGCACACCGTACCCTTTTCCAGCAGTGCTATAATTTTCCATATTTAAATTGTACAATGCAATATGAACTGCATTGTGTCTTTTTAAAAGAACTTTCAACAAGAGAACACTTTCAATTAAGTGACAACAGATATGTGACATACTTGACTGATAACAGATTGTTGAGACAGATTGATGTTGTAAACATATGTGGGTGTAAAACCAATACCCAATATTTTGGATTTGCAAAGGCAACTATACTCTGACCTTCACCTCACATACAAAACTAAACCAGATCATATTTGTTAGGAGACCACCTTTTAATTATAGTAGTGACAAGAGATATGTACCATATTTGACAGATGTTTGAAACATCTCAATGTGAGGGACCTAGTTGGTTAAAGCTAAGATACTCTTTTAATACACTGATAGTTTGGATTTTGAAGGAAAAATGGAAAGAAAGAAGGACGGAAAAACAAAGAAAGAAGTAAAAAAAGAATGAAAGAAAGGAAAGAAGGAAAATAAGAATGAAAAATGAAAGAAAAAACAAAGAAAAGAAATAATGAAAGGAAGAAAGAAGAAAAAGAAAGAAAGAAAGAAAACAGAAAGGAAGGATGAAGGGAAAGAAAGAAAGAAATGCATATGAAGAAGGAAAGAAAGAATGAAAGTAAGAAAAAGATAGGAAAGAAAATAAGGAAGACAGTAAGGAAGAAGTAAAGAAAGCAAGGCAAAATGTATAGGAAGAAATTAAGGTTGTCACACAACAACAAACTGTCAAACTCAGTCTATAAATCTGGACACATACAATGACCATCTACCATGTCTACCTTGCTCAATGAATTACCCAGTTACCTGCCATGACCCTACATGTAGATAACCTCTTAGGCAAAGGAATTGTTGTTGACAGGTTTATAGAGAAACAAGTTGGAGTTGATGACAAGTTTGAGACCAAGACAGATGGCCATAAAGAGGACACCTCTATAAGAGCATTTTGGTGGGTGCTACTAGTTTGTAAGAATATTCGCGGCTCACGCCGCTCATACTCTTACTACTACTAAGAAGTATTCTTTCACTTGAAACTGATAAAATACAACTTGCTAATATTTATTCGTATTTTTGCTTGATTTATTTCACTCTTTTCAACTCTAAAAAGTCACATGGCTCAAGACAGCTTAGTAAATTGGCGGAAATAATGAGTCAGAAATGCGCGAATGCGAAATATTGTGATTGCGTATGTCCAACGCAGTTAAGGCGATTCGGTATGTTGTTAATGCCAGCAAAATGTGGTGTAAACAAAACAAAAATTTGCAGTCAAAATGCCACTTAGATTTTTAAATTATTTTGAATTTTGGCGCACTGGAAGCAGAGATTATAGATTCATTGGTGCAAAAAGATGCATATTTAGACCATGCACCAGATACAGCTTTTACAAGTGTGAAAGTCTTACCGTTTTAAAATTTAAGGACGTTTTGTGCATAATTTTGACATTTTTTTACTAAAACGTCGATTTTGCAGAGTTCACTTTTGACAATATTGCGCGATTTTTGTGACAAGATAACTCGAAAAATATGCAAGCAAATGGTAAACTTTTTGCACTATCCTTTAGAGTACATCAAAGTCTAGGGAAGGTTTTTCATTTTTTCAAAATATTTGTTTTAAACAAAAATATACACCATTATATGCAATTTTTAGCTTAATAGAGTGACAAAATGGCTTTTTTCACATGTTTTTTTCAATATTTGAAAAAAGAGACAATTTCAAAAAATAAAAAACCTTCCCTAAGTTCATGTCTCTTCTTCATGAAAAGCTAACTGAATTTTTTTTGCTCAACAGATTTTTTTCTAAGTTGTCACAAAAAAATTGGGGTAAAAAAGTGAATTTTCGTGATTTTTTCAAACACTTGAGATTTTTGAACAAATCTGACGTCACCACGGGATTCCTTGACTCATTTCCTTTCCAAAAATGTATAGTTTCATATACTTTGGATATACAATTCAGAAATAATGAAGCTCGAAAAGGTCCATGTTCTCTCCCATTACTCTGCCCTTAACCGCCCAGAGCACTTAATAATGTCATTTTGGATGGGGATTTATTTTTTTTGCACTGTTTAGGCCTACAATACATAAAAAATGCCCAAAATCTTCTTCCATGATCATCGCCATTTCATAAGTTTCAGATCACGATTCAGATTTGTATGGGCAGTTAATAAACTATATCCACAGTTTGCTTGCTGGGTCAGTCCATGTCAAATCAGCCAATTTTCTGAAAGGTTCCAGGTGACCCTCTCAGATTTGTGACATTTGAGTCATATGATCACATATTTTTGGCACCAGGGGACCCCCAAAATGACAATATCACACTTGCGGTTGAATAAATTACCAACTTTGAGTGCTCATAACTTAAAAAGGAAAGCAGATATCTGAAATTTAGAGCCAGATTCTGAAAATATGGCATAAGGTTAGCTTGAATGCCTGGATGATTTGACATGGACTGACCGTGCTGTAAAGTCACTGCATGGATGCTTATTAGCATGGTGGTTAATTGTACAAATACAGGATGTAATTCAACATTGAGACAGCAAAAGGTTACTCAAAATGGGGTAACAACACTGAAAGATGCATTATGCAACATACTGAGTTATGGCCTCTCAAATGCATCATTGTGTGAACTGAAATCAAGCTCTCAAAGCTTTTTTTTATGAAGATCACATGTGGATATATAGCGATCCCTATAAAAGGTATGGATAAGGTGGGTTTTACTGTACAGATAATATTAGGGGCTGTGCAACAATTATGATGAGCCCCTTGGGGATCAAATTACCCAACAGCGTACCAAAATATTCATACCCCCCTCTCGACTTGGCCCCTCCCACTTTGCTCACGCCAAATTTTTGGGATTCCATTTTACTAACCTAAAATTGCCTAGATATATTGTGTAGCTGTGAGCATGAAAATTTGCATATTTACATGGATGTCTGCCAAAAATTGTGTGCCACCCCCCTCCAACAACCTTGGCTGGCCAAAAACTAGTTGCCCCCTCTCGGCTGACCAAAAAAGTTCATGCCCCAAATTTAATCTCCCTCGTTCATTATAATTATTGCACAGCCCCTAATGTATGCACCACTGCAATCAAGCATGAGTGAGTCAGCAGAAGTTTCCCAAGGTTAAAAACATAAAATAATGATAATGCAAGAACAGCTTGAATGTGTAATCATTTTACCAGGGATACATAAACATTTGGCTGATTTAATAAATTTGGGTTGATTACATTAGGCAGCAAAATCTTTAGTTTTGGGGTGGGAATTTTAAAGGAACAAGCAGAAAATGGGACTAAATTTGAGTTTCACTTAAACTGTTTTAATAATTAATATTGCCAAGATTTCAAAACTTCTAAAATGTGGGACTGAACTGCTAGGGTCTCCCTGTTCACCTGAAGTGCTGCCCTATCAGTCTCAAGCTGTTCTTTCATTAAGACAACTTTCTGTTTCTCAACCCGGAGGAACTCCTCCTGAATAACGTCATGCCTGATTGCAGAGGAACATGACAGCAATGGATCTGCATCTGATGATACTACTTTTCCTGATGCTGCTGCTGCTGCTGATTTTGATGATGATGTTGGAGCTGATTTTGATGATGATGGTGCTGCTGATTTTGATGATGATGGTGCTGCTGATTTTGATGATGATGGTGCTGCTGATTTTGATGACAATGTTGGTGCTGATTTTGATGATGATGACGCTGCTGATGTTTTTGATGTTACTGCTGCTGATGTCGATTTTGATATCGATGATGATGCTGCCAAAGATTGTGAGTCTTGTGAGTCTTGTGAGTCCTGTGAGTCCTGTGACTGTAAAAAAAAAAATCATAATCAAATTCAACCTACCGTATTCGTACCATTTATACATATGTAATTATGTAAACAATATAAAAAATAAGCGCCCACCCAAAATTACTTTGTTAAGCGCCCTGGGCAGTTAATGGAGTGAATACGGTACATGGAATACTGGTGGTAGAAGTACTAGATGATTGTGAAAACGTATGAAATTGTGCGTAAATCCATAAATTAACATTACTAGCACTATTATCAGAGTATTTGCTAATTAGCGCTAATTTGGCTAATTAGTGAGTATGCGCAAATTACAGTTATAGGCAAAATAACCAATTCTCGATCATGAGAGGATGAACCTTCTGCATCAGCGTACTTTTCATAGAATAACACAATCGCACCTTGACCTTGCCTAGCAACGATCGTGTGATTGGTCAATTCTCAAAAGCTGTGTTTGCGCCGAAGCGCCGGTCTTTGCGTAGTACGCCGACGCAAATATATGCGCATACCCAAGTTTGCTCTCATGATCGAGAATTTAATATTTTGCCTATAATTGCGCTATTAGCATCTATTTTGTAAATTTAGTGGATTTTTGCAAATTAGCGCTAATTATTATGCTAACTCTTGGTTGTGATGGCAACATAAAATAATTGATTTCATATTAATATTTACCTGAGGCCCATCACAGCCAAATGGGTCGCTTTCCCACGATGTTGGGAAGTGATCCTGCTTGGTTTGGTGGGCACATACCTCCAGCACCTTTTGACATACCAAGATATTCCCCTTAAAGGGTGGTCCACCTCCTGAAGAAAGGATAACAATAAAATGTATGCAATTAATGCTTTGATAAACCTTGAAATTGCACAATAATTTTAACAACTAAAGAGAAAACAAGGATTTATTCCGTGAGAACTTATCTTACCTCATTCAACCTATTAAAGTGAGCTTTTGGATTTCACGTATTGAATCATACCTTTTCCTTTGTATGAGCTTCATTCCTCAATATTTGAGCAGAAATACTGCATTTATATTTGATTCTATTTTCCAACATTTTTAGTGACAATTTTGTTATAACAAGGCGGTTCTCGAACCACAAGTCTCACCTGCTTTTGCGACTGCCTGCTTTCCTTACACGCCTACCCACACCAGGGTACATATGGGTACCTAAATATGGAGGTACTGTGTAATAGTGCATCTACGCACGTACTACCAGATACCCTAATGGAAACCTCCTGGGGGGTCCTAATACACTTACCATAGTATACTTGTGGTGTAAATATAATCAAGCACACAGGAAATTTCCTTGTGGGGAACAATTTTTGTGCTTATTTTCACACAGGGACCACATACACCCCCTTGTGAAATACACCAGGCACAAAAAGAAACTCGTCAGTTATATTCATCCTTGCTGTTCAAAAACCTGATAAGTTTGGATTATTCTGAAATATACATTTTGTTAATTGGACTTTGCTTTCTCATTTGACACCCTGTTTGTGACAAACGAACAAGAATTGACCAAGATATGCGCCTCCAAAGTCTCAAACCCCAAAAGCAAAAGTTGCATTTTCAACGATTTTCAATGGGAACGCATCGTTGTATTGCACACAAGCACCACGGGCCAATCAATAAAGTACACAGTGTAACAGGCACAATTTAATCGTTAAATTGCAACTTTTCATTTCGGGTTTGAGAGTTTGGAGGCGCATATCTTGGTCAATTCTTGCTCAATGTTCACGAACAGGGTGTCAAATGAGAAAGAAAAGTCCAATTAACAAAATGTATATTTCAGAATAATCCAAAATTATCAAGTTATTGAACAGCAAGGATGAATATAACTGACGAGTTTCTTTTTGTGCCTGGTGTAGGTTAATAAATGCATATCACTTGTTGCTCGAGAAATTGTGCAAAATATTCATGTATGCACCTGTACTGAGATGTTTATATACGTCTAATGCACCCCTCTGTTAGACCATCAAAAACCCAGTATGCAGGCATTATTTTGTACAATTTCACTCCCAACAAGTGATACACATTATTAACCTATAATTACTTCAATACTCACCTGTCTTATTCAGTAAAATCTTCGTATCGTAATGCATTAGTCTTTAAGTTGGACCACTTTGTCCGCATCTCCTCCCCTGTTCTTTCTGTTGGGGCCTGGGAGGTTGCTCGTACATATTTGGCCGCTCTCCCCAGCATGCCGTCTTTCTCTTCTCAACCTAAGGAAAACAATGATCAAATCTCTCCAGGTAACAAAAACGTAATGATTGAAAATAGCCCCTGGTCCACGTAAAGCCCTGTGAACGAGGGGCTATTTTTTTCTGGTCTGGTGCTTCTTATTTCCCATCCTGATTGAGTGAGGTATCAAAATGTACACAACAAATTTTCCCATCCATCGAATATAGCCCCTGGTTCATTGAAAATAGCCCCTGGTTCCATACAAAAAACCCGTGAACCAGTGGCTTTTTTTTACAAAGTAGCCCCTGGTCCAGCACTTCTTATTTCCCAGCCTGGTGGTAAGTTAAGATCTTTCTACATGTGCCTAAAGGCTAGGGAATGTATTTAAATTGAATTACAATTTTACAATATTATAATTGAATACATGAATCCAAAACCCACCCAAGTCCATGGGAAGTGATTTTGAGAAAAAAACCTGTGTATCCATTTTATTTCCTTCAGTTAGATTTACATGGTCAATATGGTAAGTTGTACGTGCAAATGGGTGGGTTAAACTGTATTAGGTATGACGATTAGCATTTCAGGGACTTCGTGGGGTTCATTTTAAATTCTGGACTTGGGTGGTTTTTTGAATCATATACAAAGACAATAATGTTGGAATGAGATTACCACTAGTAAGATAATACAAAATAAAGCACACAGTTATGTATAATGTTGATAAGCATTCTGTCATGTAATATAAACCACACA
This sequence comes from Amphiura filiformis, assembly GCF_039555335.1. Lineage (NCBI taxonomy): Eukaryota > Metazoa > Echinodermata > Ophiuroidea > Amphilepidida > Amphiuridae > Amphiura > Amphiura filiformis. Next base: position 92,159,131 of record NC_092628.1, on the reverse strand, counting down.
CTTTCCTTGATTAAACCCATTTTTTTCTTCAAAAGTCACTCTTCAGCAATAAATGTGTTACAAGTGGACTTTTATACATACTGGATTTCAATCAATGTGTTACAAGACTATTTTTCACATGCCTAATAGACACAGAGGATGAACTTGAGTTGTTCTTCCATACATATGACAGGCCTAAAGGTAAAGGAGTCAAACCAATAGGAGCAAAAGAACCATGAGCAATGATCAAATGGGGATACTTCATTGCATTTGTGATTGTGGCACTGAGCCCCAGACACTGCAACATACACTTGCAGCAATGCCTCTTGCTGATGAGGAACCATGAACAATGGTACACCAGGCATGGTACACCATGGTAGACTTTGCCCATCACAACTTGATAGCCGATGTGTACAACAGCGGGTAAACACGACATATAGAGAAGAAAATTATATTATCATTCATTACCTTCCCACTGCTGTGCTTGGCAGCGCTGAATAAAGCCTTGCCATTTTCTGGCTCCTTAATAAATTCTATTTGCGCAACTACTTCTTCTTCACTAAAATTCTTGTTCCTCTTCTTTCCTTCCTGAAATAATAAAACGGAAACAAATATTTTAGTACAATTTTAATTCATTTTAATTACATGAATCAACACTAAACTAGATGGACCGCGCGGTTCTCGGATGTCATGGTTTCGATGATGTGTGTGTCGACCGTGATGCCTCCACCAAAGGGAGTGATGTGGAATTCACAAGTTGATACAAAGCTTCAAGCCTAAAAGAGGAGAATGAATTTGACCTTAGATGACACCTGGATGACCCCAAAACAACCTTTCAATGACTCCTGGGTGACCCCGGATGACCCCAAAAATAACCCAAAAACATTTGGCTCTAAATGTTGACTGCACCCACCAAGTTTCATGCCCATATAGTAGTTTATACTAATTTGACCTCAGATGATCCCTGGTGACCCCAAAATGACCTTCCAAAAATTGGTTCAAAATGTTGACTGTACAGTTTTTACTAATTTGACCTCAGATGACCCCTGGATGACCTCAGATGACCCCGAAATGACCTTCCAAAAATTTGGCTCTGAATATTGACTGTACCCACCAAATTCCATGCCCATACGACAGTTTTTACTAATTTACCAAACTTACAGTCCTTTTTTGCTGAGGACTTAAAATAAAGAAATTGTAAAAAGTCGGACAATTGGTGGAAAATGTGTAAAAGTGAAAGTCCAAGTCACAAGCTTTAATTTAATGTAGGTTGCACTCTCGTAGCAGTAGCACTTAAAATGAAGAAATTGTAAAAAGTCCCCTACCAGGGGAGTCGTCTCTCTTACTCTCCATAGATTGCTACTGTCAGTCTCTCTTATTCACAGTGAGGCTATGCAATATGATTAGGGGAAAACTATTCCAGAGGGAGTATGTAAATTAAATGGAACAGCCATTTCAGAGGGAGTATGTAAATGAAATGGAACAGTCCATTTTGGGGCCATTCCAGAAGATGGCAATATACCCGTCCATGCTTCGCATGCAGGTATAACTAAATAGACACTCCAATCACACAGAAAGAAGAAGAATTACACTATCAAAACTTCCTCTTTGTTGCCAAAGTATACAGTCAGGAGGATAGGGGTATTAGAATAGCGATTATCAATCATCGGTAACATTTAACACAAACTTACTTCTCCATTGACCTTCTTGTCTTTCTTCTGCTTCTTGTGTTGCTTGTTGTTCTGGTCATTCTCCATGATTACCGATCTGTGTTAACTTAAAGCTTAAATTATCTGTACGGAAGAAAAATGAAAAGACCACAAGTGTCCTATTATTTAGGATTGCATGATAAACTAGGCTGTGGAACATTTTGTAATCCCAGCTTAAATTCCCAACAAGTCCACCACATTTTCCAAGGATGAGGGGAGTGCTTGAATTGTAATAAAATCATTTCGGTAAACCAATAACAGCAATAATAAGCAAAAAGGAAAATTAACATATTATTTCAGAACCTCCTTTTGGACCTAAAATTAATTTCAGGGCATCCCTTATTGCCCATGATAAATGAACGTCAACCACATAGAAAATATTGTAAACTCATGTTCCGCATCGACATCGCCTGGTAAAATAATTACCAGTAGATTGTACACAGCAGGGAAACTAAATCAATACCCTGGAATCGGATCGATACATAAATAAATTAAATAAATTTCATAATTTACATCTAGCGCTTTTTCCAGAGGATTCAAAGCGCTGTAATTTCGCATGCGTGGTGAATCATCACAATCAGATCGCATCAACTAGGCTAGTTGCAGCCGAACCCGCACAAACCTATCCGCACTTAGATTTTAACATCCACCCATTTTCTGCAGCTCCCCAAATTCCATTGGGTTTTGGTTTTTATGGATCGCCGACCAACGAGTCGTCCGATTTTGAAAGCAGGAGGAAACCGGAGATCCCGGAGAAAACCTCCTCGCGCGTGCATGGATCGGGATAAAGCAAATGCACATGAGTCCTGGGCGTGCGGGCTTGAACCCGGGACCTCAGTGGTGCAAAGCGAGGGAACTACCGCTGCGCTTAACTCGCCTCCCACATGTCATGTCATAAATTCGGTAAGAATCCGGTGAGAATTGGCGAGAATCCGAGAATCCATTGTCTCGCAAAGATTCGATGATCGTCAACAAAATTGAATATTTCAGTTTATCATGCAAAGTTTTTATGTGGTGAGATAACTGCAAAATTCCACTGGGAGAATCGATCCAAAAGGATTCTCGCACTTGATTGCAAATTACTGACCCTAACGATGGAAATATATTGGTCGAACACGCACCGTACAGCGATGTTCATAACACAGTAATGTGGGGGAGGGGAGGGTCCCCGGGGGAGGGTTAAACACACACATCAAATGAGCGTACCGTGATACGATACACTCAACTATCCTAGGTTCCAGGATCGTGCACGTGCAACTATACTCAAACTGTTGAGGCAAGCATGTATCAGGAAGGAAGTCCTGAGTATAAACACGCTTTGGCGCTGGTATATTGTCTTCACTTTACTAAAATTAATATGGCTACAAATGCCAAGGCGTGTGTAAACATGTTTTAGAGTATAATGACATTTGACATTATGACGTTTGCTGGTTTTCTGGAAATTAAGCTTCTACTTGATATTTACACTCTCTGTAGTCTGCCTGTACTAAATTGGCAACAAGACAATCGTAACTGAATCGGAGTGTTAATCTATTTTTATATAAATATTACAATATGATGAATATGGCTACAAATGCCAAGGCATGTGTTAAATAATTGCTGAGAAGTCTAGCCAAGAATTTGCTCACTGATAGCTTCACATTCTAGGCTAGACCATTCAAAATCTAGTCGGATTAAGCTGAAGCATGACACCATGTAAATCAACGGAAGTTCAGTGCCAGCCTATCACGACAGGCGATTGCATCAAAAATATTGCTATAATTACACTTCAGCAAAATCTTTCATCCAAATTTCCACATTTAAAACAGAATAAATTTATAACCTCTGTTGCACGCCGTCAGACCGAACAATGATAGCAACGCACTCTAGCATCGAATGCGTATCTATCGTGTGCAAATTCAAACCTATAGTTCTTGAGCAAGGCGTGTGTAAACATGTTTTAGAGTATAATGACATTTGACATATGACGTTTGCTGGTTTTCTGGAAATTAAGCTTACTTTTTACTAGTTGTACTCTCTGACTGTTGTCTGTAGTCTGTGCTACCCTGTGCTACAACTAGTCCTGCCAGCAAGACTTCAGTCTTTATCATAAACCTAATGACATCAACGGTACGTATGCCGAGTTACAGTTACTGGAACTATACTAGATAGAACAAGATAATATTCAACAGTTTCAACCAACACTGTCGTACAACAAGGCTATATACTACACATGTCATGTACCGGTACTTGTATAAAAGCTTACTCATTATACTACAATCATGTACTTGTCATGCTTGTTTGGTCGTGTACTGTAGTGTACAAAAGTTGTCAACAAGACATGCAATACTGTCGTAAAAATGAAGACTATTTTACTGTGAGAGATAAGCTGTTATACGTATATAATATGCTCACAACTACGATGAATTCATACTAAATTTACCAGTTCATCGTTTGGCTTCGATGAATCACGCCGTGTTGCTAATGTACACAATGGTATAGCATAGGGAAACCCCATTGAAGAATTTTCACCAAAAAATTGAACCGAAAAATGGCAAAATAATCACACAAAGTAAGATTCTTATTTATCAAATAGCGCCTCAATGCATACTAAGTGACTAATTCTTAAATATTCTTGAGATTTATGTTGAAAAGAAAGTACATTTTATGAAATATTCAGGAAATACTTACCACGAAAATTTTCTAAGCGGGGAAAACCGGCAGATTTTAGAAAGTTGAAAAATACTCTGTCAAAATGACGTCACAGATGCATCAAAATTAGTCTCGTTACTACAATTTAGCTAATTGATTGGTTGAAATTAACCTTGGCTTAAGTCTAATTTTATGAAACGCCCAGTTAAAATTAAACTTAGCGTAAGTTTAATTTTAACGGGACTTGATTTAAGTTTAAACTTAAGTGTAATTCTTTATGAAACGCCGCCCTGGTCTATCTCGAAAAACACGCATTTCGAGAAAATCGCAATTTTCATGAAAATTTCATGAAAATCCATAGTCTAATTAAATTATAGAAAGGTAAACTTAATACGAAGATTTTCAATTGTGATTCTCTAGAAATATGTATTTTTTTCGAGATAGATCAGTATGTGAATTAAATTATTTAGGAAAAATTGAGGTCTGTAACTTGTTGAATTGGAAGAGCTCCATAAAAAGAACTATAATACCAATTTTCTCAGAAAAGTCAAAAAATCAAGATAGACCAGTATGTGATGCACCCGACGATATGTTATGTTAAATGTCAGTTAGAAATATATAATTGATTTTATGTCATCAAACATTCTTTAGAAGTTAACAATTACTGGAAATAAAGTAACAAAGACATATTGCATCGGGAATATTCTACATCCACTAAAAAAACACAGCCCTTAGGATGTGCTAGTTATACCATAACATAAATTTTGTTACATTGTTACAAGTAGTGAATAATAGGTCAAAGTGACATTCACTGTTTTTGTAGGTATTAGATGGAGAGGAGTGGCTTCATGTTGAAGAACTTGTTATACCGAAACAGAGTGGAACAACAACAACATGTGATGTAGATGACAATTCCTTATTACAATTATCTGAGTATGTTTCAACACATGGACAGATTATACTTGGATGGATCCATGTAAGTATCTGAATAATATGACACATTCCATCAATAGACCCTATCGATTAAACTCAGCCGGAATGGTATAAAATGGCAGACATGATGGTTCTAAGTTTTAAGTGACAGAGGGACATGCAGGTGTCTACCACCATTCCACAACCATTCACACCTATCACTTAATGGTACCTATATGAAAGGCAGAATTTTATTTAAATGAGGACAAGTGATGTAGTATTTGATAGGGTCTATACCTGGAACATGTCAGCAAATCTACTTTGGAGATCATCTGGTAAAAAATACATATCGTAAAAAATGGTCATTCCTCTGAAATTGAGTTTTCTATATTTTTGGATGTAATCTGTAAATTTATCAGAGCACAAAAGGAGGATTAATACTATAGCAGATCAATATTGCTTCACAGACCTCTGTCCCCTCCATTCAGTCTTATGAGGGTTATTTGTAGCCTAATTATACATTAGAATGTCATCTACAAATAATGGCGAATGTATATATCGCCAGATTTGTGTAGGTGCCCCCAGAACGAGAATAAGATTTGGAATTGATACTATACAGGAAACGCCTGTATTTTGTTCCATTTCCATCCATCTTTGAAAACCCTGAGGATGCTACTGAACATTGTTGTACCTTAAAATTACAGACACATCCTATGTGGGACGTATACATGTCCTCAGTAGACATTCATCAACAAGGCATGTGGCAAAATCTGTACAGGGAATCCATAGCAGTGGTTCTGAACCCAGAAAAGGGATTGTAAGTATAGAACATAATCTATGTTATAATACGCTAGGCCTATGTCTGTCTAGCTGTGTGTGTGGGTGTGTGTCTGTCTGCCTATTTTCTCGGAGACTAGGGGTCGCATGTTCTTGAAATTTTGTGGGTGGGTGCATCTTGACCCGAGCCAGATCACTCTGACCTGGCCAGGCTCTCTTATTGAAGGGCGTATTACACTAAATCACTGCGCGAAAGGTGCAATGGTGATGAGTTCTGGTTGAACGTATATGGCTACATGAGTCAATGTGGTGTCCTTATGGTCCATATTCTTTGTGAGGTTGACATGTTCTGATTTAAATGAAAGATGCTAACCTATTAAGGGCTGGGGTATGAACGTTTGGACAGTATTTATTGTGGGACATTAGAGCACATCAGACATATCAATTGCATTCTGAATACTGAAGAATGTCCTTCTGATATCAAATAATTTTGATTTTTGAAATTCGCAATGTAATACACATTTTATGACAAATCATTAAAATTGATATTTTGATATTTAACAGTACTCGAAGTAAACTTTATAAATCTGATGATTTATACTTAAGGTGTATGTAGGTGGGATGAAAAGCCGACGATCAATTGAAAATTTTGACCTTTCGTATTGAAGATATTGATTTTTTTTCCCAAAACACAAAAAAATTTAGGTTTTTGGGGAAAAAAATCCATATCTTCAATATGAAAGGTCAAAATTTTCAATTGATCGTCGGCTTTTCCTCCCAGCTACATACACTTTAAGAATATATTATTAGATTTATAAAATTTACTTCGAGGACTGTTATATATCAAAAATTTGAAAAATATCAAATTTTTAAAATTTGTCATAAAATTTGTATTATATTGTGATTTTCAAAAATGAAAATTATTTGATATCAGAAAGACATGCTTAGTATTCAGATTGCAATTCGATAGGTCTCAGGTGCTCTCATGTCCCATAAAAAATACTGTCGAAACGCCATAAACGCTCATTCCAGTTCCCTTAATGACTAAAATAGATATGAAATTATACAAATCGATTTCACAAGAAAAGTAGGCCCTGTCCGAATTACTTAAATGAAATTTCAGTCCTTAATTAATACAGGGATGACGTTAAAAAGTGAAAAATATTGATCATACCTGGTAGAAAACGCCGTTTAAAAAAGGTGATTTTTACGTGCTTTTCAATGGAGAAGTTATTTGGTGGTTTACGCCCTTGAAGCCTTAATGTACGATCTTTTTTCCCCAGAATATACCTTTATTTTTTTCAAAACCGACTTTTTGGCATATTTGTAATACCTACACATGTTCTAACTTACATAGCAAACTATGCCCAATTTGGAGTAAAACAGGGTGATTTTCTGTTGGTCCGACATATGTTATCATAATTTTCAGATTATGATTATGTTGGAACGATCGCAAATCTTAGTCTCCTACGAAGCCAGTTTGGTTACGCTCCCTCCACTCTGCGTCCTAATCCCAAAAAGTGTGAGATATTTCGAGTGATAGGCTAGAGGTGAAGTTTATGATGTTGTTTCTTTGCAAATTTCCAATGTTTTTCATGTCCAAATGTATTGGGAACCTTCATAATGATTGCATATTAAGTTTATCATTTTGGAAGAAAAATCTTAAAATTTAAAAAGATCGTAATAAGGCTTTAACACTATTGCCCAAGTAACTATAGTTACAACTAAATAAAACAACGACCACAGAAGTGAGACAAAAAAAGTCAAGGTCATTTAACTCATTTTGGGGTCCTTCGGGGTCATCCGGGGGGGAAATCGCCATAGATTGTTGCAGGTTCATGAAATTTGGTGAGTACAATCACCGAAGGGAGACAAAAAATATCAAGGTCATTTTGGGGTCATTTGGGGTAAAATCGTAATAGATTGGTGCATGCATGGTCATGAAATTTGGTGTGAAGGACCACTGGAGCGAAATTCTACAGATAATTTAAACTGACTGAAATCTTCCAGCAAGAATTCTTCTGTTTTTACAAACCTGAAAGAAAGGTGACCGCCTGTCATGATGTTACTCAGAACTTACAATAACATTATTTCTGATACCCAGCTATTGATGAAATGCGAATCAAATCAAGACCTCAGAATATTGGGCCGACCTCCTCATGTACCATTCAACTTACGGTGAAACTTGCATAAATTTTGCAATCAGAGATGATGCTTCAAAATTTAATGGGGTATATGATGCCGGGAAATTGGCACTTTTTTGCTGTTCGCATCCCCCACCCATGCAGGAGTCTGTTGAGGAAAGGACAAAACCATGCCTACATCACAAAATCAGTATCTAAATGATATTTAAATCATATCTACCGTTTGAATTGGGGTGTTTTGATGATCAGGGACATGACTTTTCAATCCTCTTTTATGCAATAGTTAATATGCATCCCAAGCGTATCATAGATTTGTAAGTCATACTGCGGTTTTGGCATTGAGCATCATAGTAAGTGTATAATAGTTAATACCATATTTTCTCAATTCACCGTTATTCGCCTGGGTGAAAAAACGTTGTGTAGAGTGATCGAGTGAGTAATTACTGCTGCCGTATACTGCCAGGCAATGGGAATTATTGTGGACAGTTTTGAGGGTAAGCCTACGATATTTGAATCGTTTCTTATGAAAGATATGAACATTCTATTGACAGAGCTCATCAGCATGAGGCTCGATCACTATATGGGGCATGTAAGCTTACTGGTATGCATTACGGAATGTATGTACATATATAGTGTAAGTACCGGTATGGTAGTATGCAATGTAGGCTGCTGCTTTGCATCAAGAAAGCATATCTTTCACGCTGTAGAATGATTTCTATACCGTATACTCAAAAGTGTCCATAATAAAGAAAGAAATAATGACTTTAAAAACAATTAACTGTTGTGTAAACTGTTTAAAAACTGTGTGTAAAATATATTCCACAACTATTGTGTTAAATATTACACATCTGTTGTGTAACTGTTTACACAACTTGACTGTGTAAAGAAATTGTACACAATAATTATGTGAAATATTACACAACTGTTGTTTTAAAATTACACAACTCTGGTTGTGTAAATTGTTTACACAACTGTTGCTAGGTTCAAATAGTAAACAGAGGTTGTGTAAGATCCCGGTGTAAGATTTTACACAACTGTAATAACAGTGTTTGACTATTATCTTTTTCATTGCACAACAAGTTTAACATAATGAAACTTAAACTGTTTTCAGCTATGGAGTCTACCAATTGACAGATAAAGGAATGCACTGTGTTAGAAATTGCACACATCTAAGTTCAGAGCCACATTACCATGATAATGAGGAGGAACTGTATCAGGTAAGTTGAATTTTTGTCTCGACAGTTTCCATAATTCCAGGGTTCAGACCATCCTTAATGCCATAATTTGCGATCTTTATACTATGAAATTGGTTAATTTTTTCAAACCCGATTTTTTTGCATATTTGTAATGTTTATACATGTTCCAACTTGCGCCTAAAAGGAATCTGCCAAATTTGTTGTCTTTGTAGGTCAACAGAGCAAAGTTTGACATATACCGTATTATCATAATTTTAAAATTATGATATATGTCCTCCCATAGAACTGTGTGTTAAATGGCCAAATTAACCAGTGGGGTTTCTTTCACTTTACCTTGTTACTTCAACTTAAAATGGACAGCAACCCTTCCCATCATTTATTACTAATATTATTTCAACATTTTGAATAAAGAATAACAAAATCAAAATTTGATGGAAATCGTACATTAAGGCTTTAAAGTAGGACTGGGTCATACCCATGTGAGATAGCCCATATCCAGGGTGTATCAAAATGATTGGTACCAAGATATGTGAAATTTTCAAATATATATCAAAAATATAAAATTGCTAATTAATATAGGTTTTGTACTATAAATAGATAGGGGCATATGTTAACTTATTGATCTAATAATCTGAAGATAACCGGTTGATGCATCTGGAAGATATTGTCAATTAAAGCGAAGATCGAGGTAATCATGGTTTTACTTATAACACAAGATAAATAGGTTCACAGCTTGTACTATTTATTGGATACATGCTCTTCAATATCTCACCTCAGTCTACATAACATAAAATTGCTTTACACATGCTTTTAGAAAGATAGTTCCTGTAGTTTCTGCCTTCCGACTCTGGCAGTGCCGAGGTGGTTCCCTGTCTTGAATGAACTCAACATTCTGTAACTGCCCATATCAAATTTTGAAGTTAATAATAAAGTTATAGCATGTTTGCATGGGATACACCTTGCTCTTGGAAACTTCTCTGCATAGCTTCGTGTCAACCAGTAATTCTTGAAGTGTTGAATACTGTGGAGCCATAACCTTTACCAGGTCTAACCTAACATACACTGTCTACAGTCTATAGCCATTCTGCCACACCATCTAGGCCTACTTAGTAATCTCAATGCATCTTATACTACAATTTAAATTACCGCCCTTCTTTCACTCCACCTAAATTATTCAAGTCAACAATATTACTCTCAACCAATAAATATTGATTAGAACATTTATATATTATGAATGAAGAAAAGGCAAGGAAAAATTTTAACATTTCCATGATTTTGAACATTATCATTCTTACAAGGTATTTGGAGTAAAACAGAAGTTTGAAATGGTGCGCTACTGATCCAGATGAAAAGTGTAAAAACACCTAATTTCCTTTAGAATCATGTAACTTCTGAACAGAATGTGCTATCTTTATGATCTAAAATTCTTAGAGAAGATAAAACTACTATAATTTCAAATATTTAACAATTAACCCCAAACTGGTACAAAAAATAGTTAAAAAAATTCGGCAAAAATGAGAAGTCGTCGGTACCAATCATTTTGATACACCCTGTACAAGCGATTGGACAGGCACTCTATGTATATACATGCACTCCCCATATTGTGATGGGATGAACTGTTCAAGGGTTGTATACCTTACAGGCAATGAATTACCCTGGTAATTGAGCAACTTTCTAAGAATAACTATCTACAGAAATAGAAAGTGATTGGACATTTTGTCTGCATGAGTATAAATTCAAATAAAAAGAAAGCAATGCAGGATATAAATCATGGACCATTCTATTATCTGTGTACCAACTTTTCAAATATAGGCCTACATGTAATTTTGCCACTTGTATTTTAGGCCATAGTAAAAAAAGGAAGACCTTCTTCTTTCAAACCTGATTTTTTTTCCATTTAAAGACCAAATTAATGTTCTCAGTGCAGAGCTGTGCGGAGCATTTAAACTGGTTTTGGTAAGAATGCTACAGGGATAAGACTTATATTCATTGTAGTACAGATTCAATGGAGTACAGATTGTTAGTCACTGAATTATAATAGTAAGCAGTATTTCTATTATTGTTTTCTATGAGGTTTTCTTCCCTTCAATCATGTCATGTGCATTAAGATGAAATCAAAGTCTGAATGTTCAAGACCCTGCGTTTATTGCCTTGGAGCTTATTGGTTCTGTATATTAAGCTATATTAATTATGACAACAACTGACCGTCTGTTACAGAGTGCACCACATTGGGAGTGGACTACTGAATATGATTTAATTACCAAAAATTTCACAAGGTATGTAACTATTCTAGCTTATTTTTAGCATTAATAATTTATACTAAAGAATGTAACTTGCTTGTTGATGGGTTATGTGACATGACCGGGAATGAGTCACAAGTTGGCAATTTTAGTTTTTTGCATCATTTTCTGGCAGTTTGCAAATGCTACATTTTGATGCAAACCCCATCAAAATCGAACATCTAGTTACCATGTTATGAGCAATTTATTAATGGCTGAAAACAATACTTTTATAAAACAAAAGAATTTGAACATGAACATTGTTTTTACCAACATCTCAAAAAAGAAATATTGGCGACATCCATCTCATTCCCCTTGATCATGTCTCATATTTTTTATTTACTGACTAGAATTATTTCCCCAAACACTGCAAATTGATCTAATAACTGAGTAATACATGCCTATATAGTGCCAATCATGATTCATGTGTCATTGTGTTCATTGTCTTTCTTTAATTGAGGCTCCCGACTTCAAATCCTGGATCTCCTCCCGGGGATCTCCCTTGGCACGGTACAATTGCTCTCACAAAAGAGTCATTTCGGGTGGTCATGCTCAGCAATTTGCACTTGCTCCTTTTTAATTTGCAGCCTTATTTGAACTTCCCAATCTCAGATTAAGCTCTCATAATATATTCTTGTTATTTAGGTTCACACTTGTCAGACAAAGATATGAATGGAAGCTTTGGGACCACACCAGACAAACGATTGCAGCAGTTTCCCAATCAAAACCAGGGAAAATATTTCTTTGGAAGAATTTCTTTAAGATGAAAGAGGAAGAAGAAAAGGAGAGAAATGGTAGGCTTGCATTATTCTTTAGAATTGGCCTAAATTTTACGTAGAATGTGATCATTCCTTTTTACCATAACCACTGCCATGTGGGCACTTACTAGCTACTCATGATAGTACTACACTCTCGGAAATAAAGGGGTAAAAAGCAGCAAACAACCCTTTTTGTCCTCTACATGGAACACTGAAGATAAAAAGTTCTTTAACCCTTTCAGGCTATTTAAAGGATTCTTTAACCCTTTGTAAAACCATTAATGTTGGCCTTTACAGAACCGTTGCTTGTACCATAGAGAGTACATTTTAGAACCTCTTTTCTGTCATGTGATATCAATGCTCAATGGGGTATCTTAACATGAAGGGTTGCTATTGCAAAGGGTCAATGTAGCCCTATCAAATAAAGGTCTCTAACCTTAAATCTTTGTAATTGTATACAAACCTTAGACCTTTGTAATCCCAATGTTGACTTTATGAAGCAAAAGGTGATACCCAGTATGCAGTGCAACGTTTTTCATTTTGCTGATATTTCTTAGTTTATTTACTATATATTATAAATTGTGTATAAAAAGTGGTGCAAGAAGGATACACCACTATATGGAAAACACAAAATTTCACTTTGGAGCCAATAACCATATGCCAAAAATTATTATTTATTAATTAGCTAAATTTGGCTGCTGAGATTTAGCAAAATGAAATAGAATATCATTAAAAACATTTGAAAAAAAACCAAAAAAACATCACCTTACACCACTTGAATGAAGCCAATGAAATAAGAAAAAAAATGTTCTTCTTGCAAATATAGATTAGTTTGCTCATCTAGGATATGTCTTTACCTCGCAATGTAACATTACAAAATTGGTTCTTATCTAGAATTTAATAGGGATTGATCTCTTTGAACCTGTTTCTTACCTAGATTATGACAAACTATTTTTAATTTGGATGGTTTTTCAAAGATGAAAAAAAGAAGATAATTTTTAGAAATTTTTGAATATTTTATGATGTTGATCCCTGTAGAGCCCAAAATCTAACATTACCTTTTTTACTGAAACACAAATTTTCCTCTTTTTCTTTAGCTCATACAATGAAAACAGTGGTCTGTTTTGGACAAAATACCAAATCAGCTGGTGAGGTGACAAAGGAATTGAGAAATTGCCTAAAAGGAAACTCAGGTATTTATTCAATTTCAAGTAGACTGCAGTAGCATAGGCTCATGGTTATATTTTTTGCTTTTTTCAGGGACAAGGGTACAAAATGCCCCTCCCCCTGACAAAAATGGTTGTGCCAAATAAAAATGGTGTGGTGAAAAGTTTAAAAGCAAAAACAAGTTACATTCAAGAATAGGGAAAGCCCTATAGCAAGATGAAACTTTTATTGTCGTAACATTTTATCAAACATTTTCTGATCTTGTAGATGCTAACAATCAAAATCTGCACTCCACAAAATGTGCCTGAATTGTAGATGGTTTTGTTATCTAGGTTTACTGAAAATGATGTTTTGGTGTAAATATATTCAGCAACAATATATCCAGATCCATTATGTGAATTTTGAATTTCCCCCTAAAAAGAGATATAAAGGAATGGTTAGAGGACTACTCGTGCATATTTTAATCATCAGTGTCTATGTTTTAAGGTACCATGAGGAATGTACAATAAAAATTCCTTTAAAAAGGAAATGGGCGTACCAAAGAAAGCGTGCATAATGTAGGGTATTATAAATGTTTGACATAAGTATTGGAAATAATAGTAGGAATGAGTGAACTGGGATAAACAAGCAAGCATGTGTAGTATTTTACGATTTTTGAAAGGGTTTTTAAATGTGAATAAAACAAATTTTTTTGTATATTGCAAACACACTTTGATAGTGCCAGATTTTTGTCCACATACACCGTCTGTAGCACAGACTATATGAACATTAATAAGAGCAAAATTGTATTGATGGGAGTGGCCTTCTTTCCTTCTTTCTATTTATTGCTATTTCTCTCCCTTAGGGACGCACCATTAGACTTCAAAGGAGGGGGAGGAAGTTTTTGAAAAAAAAAAACTTCCCCACTACATGAGCAAAAAAAAAAAAAAACTTTCCCCACCAACACTAAAAAAAAAAAAAAAACCTTTCCCCACCCTTCGGCGGCGAAAAAAAAACAAACTTGCCCCGACCCCAACTTCCTCCACCCCCCCTTGAAGTCTAATGGTGCGTCCCTTATAGCTAAGCCTATATGGACTATAAGCTACTATAGCTAGCCTAGCTTGTGCATTTTGTATTGGTGTCCCATACAGACCAACAATAATGAATTCTCGTATTAAAGAACCCAATCAAATCCCTTCGGAAACTTTTGGTTGCCTATTGGATCCTAACTATAGGAACCCAATCAGTTTGCGGTCCAAACTGATGCATTTATGTGAGGCATAATACTAAATTCGCTTATATGTATGTCCCTAATGGGTTCTAGGGCAATCCTGCCATGTTCTGTCACTTGAGAAATTCAAGAGTAGCTAAGAGTAGCTAAAAGTGATATACAAATGGTTTAACTATTTTCAGCACTGTAGCAATATCATGTCATTTTATGGATAATATTAGTTTTAGCACATTAAACCCATTACATTTGACATTGTGCATGTCACATGGGAAGGTGCTACCCCCCCCACCCCCACACGAGTGACTGAACACCCAGGTTCAGGTGTTGTATTGTTACGTGCAGCAATTATCCTGGTAATTGACAGTGCTAATATTTGCATGCTAATGCACTGCACAATTTTTACTTGGTAGCATTTTCTTGGGCAACATGTTTATTTTTATTTTACGATAATAGTATCGTTGGTGTTTTGACATACTATTGTATGATGAAAAATGCAGTTTTAAGAAAATCTCATTTAAAGACCCACTGGAGAGCACTAAAGTAAAATATGTTTATTATTATCAAAGAATATAATCAATAATATATATCTGTATTTTGTTCTCAACATAATACAAACTTTTTATTCATTCACTAATTAGAAGTAATTAATCAGCAAACTCATATGACAGTACTGATGCCAAAACATACACAATTTGACAACCTAATATGTATTTAATGATACGTCATGTGATGACAGTATGTCAAAACAATGCAACTGCAGTTACATGGTGGCCTATGGTGACGTATCATGATATGACTGTATGCCAAATCACAGAACAAAGTTTCCATGCAGGCGCAACATAAATACCATGGTGTATCACATTAGTGCCATATCTCATTAACTAATTACATTTTAATAGGTCTCAAAACTTTGTAGAGTTTCATTCATAGATTTTACCCACTTTGCCCAAAAATCGTCATACGACAGTATGTCAAAACACCAACGGTATGATACAGGGTGGTGCCTAAAAAGCAAAGTTAAAATAGTAATAAAGCAATTATTTTTGACAACCAGTATCTGACATAAACTAATTCCATAATGATAATTTGTACTTACAGGGGTTTGGACTCATCAATGTAGTGAAATTCTGGAAAGAGGAAGTGGGAGCTTCATTTTTGAATTTGACACTTTTCGCGACCAAGTACATAGAATCTTTGGGTGTGAATTTTATGCTGTTAACCCTATTCAATGTTTGTGCCCTATTCCGGAGTGTGCAGGTAAGTCCTTATTTCTCATGTTCTCCCTTCCCTATTATGCTAAGTCAGTGCACCTTTCATTTGTATACCCATGTTACCATGGTTTGCACCATGTGTTTCAAATGTAATTAGTTTAAAATTACATTGACAGCCAAAATTGCTGTTATTTTTGACAGTATCCAAGATTGTGAATTAGAACTCAACTTTTGTTCAGGTGAAAATATCTGCCATTCTACATGCGCCACATATCTGCCATCCACCCGGTGTGGTCTTAAATAAAATTAATTGTGGGGGAGGGATGGACACAGGGGATTGACATAAAGCAAATACGAAGACAAAATATAGGAAAGGCTAAAGCAATAATGTGTGATTTCCATGAAGAATAGATATTTATTTGTTTTCAACAAAATGTTAGTTTTCACACATTATGTCGCCTTTGTTTTCTAACCAACAAATGAGGAAAAACAAGAAAATTGCTATTTTAGGCCAATGCTTAATATAATGAATAGCGATATACACACAGTTTATACATCAATTATTTAATGATACAAATGCACGAGAGGTGTCAGCTATCACTCAATCGGGTTTATTTTAAATCTTAAATTTTACTGTAATTAAAGCACTTCTGGCTTACTCTTCATGCTCTTTCACATGGTACTTTACTACTTTAGTACACCATTGGACATTACAATCATGCAACAAGTAGAAATTCAAGAAACATTGAGGGCATCGCTGTGGAGGAAATCAGTGAAATCACACATGGCTTTAATTTTTTTGTTTAGGTGTTGCACTATAAACTTTTTTTTTGTATTTTACACATTATAAATGTTATGTTTTAGTATATATTATACAGACCTCTATTGTTTATAGTTTATTTTGAATAGCTGAATGCATTGTTTTTTTTATTTTCAGGCATTTTAAACCTTCATCAAATAAACAACATCAATAAACTCAAGGTCCACATGGAGAGCAAGCATAAAGATACTATATTGGGAGGAAAACTCTTGCAGAGAATCAAAGCTGTACAGGAGGACCCAATGATAAGTGAGCAGAATTTGGAAATGAAGTTTGGCCCTGTCCATGAAATGGTAATTCTTTTCTCTTCATCATCTTTTCCTTCTACATATGTTTCTTATTCTTTTACCTGTTTGTTTTTAAATCTTTCTTTTTCCTAAATTTTTCTATTCTACCTTTAAAACATGTTCACCAAGAATGTAATGGTACAGCTATGGGGATGGAGGTTGGGGTTCACAGAGGGATAAAATCTCATCCATGTAGAAAACTTGAATTAACTTCAACCAGGTGTGGTCCCGGGTGTGGTCAGCGAATGGAAACACTTGCTGTTATTTGTTCAGTCAGATAAAAGTTCCTGATTTAACGGTTTGATTTGGCATAATGACATAAGCAGGGCGTAGCCAGCTTTTTTGGTCGGGGGGGCAAAATAAAAATTTTGGGGCACAGCGAAAAAAATTACAGTTGCATCATACAATACATAGAGACAAAAGGCTTTATTGGGACGACAAAGCGTAGCG
Source organism: Amphiura filiformis (assembly GCF_039555335.1). NCBI lineage: Eukaryota > Metazoa > Echinodermata > Ophiuroidea > Amphilepidida > Amphiuridae > Amphiura > Amphiura filiformis. Next base: position 92,141,601 of record NC_092628.1, on the reverse strand, counting down.
CCAGCGTGCAAAAAATTGGTATTTTACACTATTTTTGCCCATTATCAGGATGTAAAGGGCTTAATCTTTGCAATATGCGTGCATAACGAAGAAAAATTTTGTATTTTTGGGCTGAATTTCGGTAGAAAAGGGCTCCTTGCCCCTTTTCTTTTCCTTTGCCCTTCTGATTTTCCCTTTTATTTTTTGTCAGAGGGGCACTTTTTTCTTTCATTTTTGGTCAGGGGGGGCACTCTTCCCCCCCGCTGGCTACGCTACTGGACATAAGTTGGGTTAAATTGGCAGAGGTGTTGAGAATTTACTATTCCCATACTGACGCGAGTATAGTCCCACCTTCGAGTAAAGTCCAACCCAAAATTTTCGAACTTGTAGGCCTATGTGTTTTAAATACATTTGTAACCACATCATACTCTATTAGTGATTTCAAAATGCATTGAATTTGTATGCATTTTGAAATCATTAATAACGTATGACATGATCCTAGCATATAGCTCTAGGTCCAGGGACACTCCAAAATTGAAAAGATAAATAACTTGGGAAAAAATTGAAATTCAAGTATAGTCTCACCCCACATTTTTGAAAAATGTTCACCCCAAAACAGGGTGGGACTATACTCGAGTCAGTACGGTAGTATACAACTTCTGTAGAGCTGTACATTGGGTTAAGTGATTGTTTATATTTAGACAACAAAAACAAAACATTTTCAAAATTATCTCTTATTTACAAAATTATCTCTTGTTTTCTCTATTTTCAGATGTCGAACACTAGCGTGCATAAGCAAAGGATAGTAAATCGTGACATTCCTGAGGGTACTCATTTTCTTGGTCATTGGCTTAGTTCATTGGCCAATAGTAAGGATGACAATTTGTTTCCTGAAGAATCAATAATGTACCAGGAGATACATGGATTCATCAGGCAAATCCTACGCCAACCTTCCAATATACCAAATTGGAAGGACTATCCTACGTTATACAATTACTGTAGCTTATTTCTTGACCATGCTGGATTGCAGGGTTACAGATTTTTCCTTGGAGCTGCAGGATTTGGCAAAGGAAGGAGCAGTGTTCACCCAAGGGACAGATGCTTTGTTGGACCCAATGAAAGAACTTTGCAGAGAAATCTGAAAGCACCAATTTACAAAGATACCACACACTATGATCAACTAGCAACTTTAATTTTGGCTCTTATGAACAACCATGCTTCAGTGAAGGAGACCAATGGAGATTGCCACAAATATCTGGTAGTGAGGTCCTATGATGAACAACCACTCTGTGCAGGTTCATTTGTTCATGAAGATGGTGACGAGCTGTTCATTGATGGGATCTATCCGAGATTACAAGCAACAGAAATCGAACAGTTAGGAATAGAAAAAAGTGTAGACAAAATACGTTCAGAATGTTCTTTTATTACTGAGGTGCGTGAAGAGCTTGTTACTGATGTCCATGGCCATATTATGGTTAATTCTCATTCTTCATTTCATTCGAAGGTGTTCAAAGGAGAGGAACTTGTCCCTCATTTAATACAAACAAAACAAAATACAGAAAAATGCTTTGATTGTATAATGAAAGGGAAATCAGAAATCTGTCATTATTCTGGAGATAACACACCATGTGATGTTTGTCTTGAGGAAGGAGTTGTCTGTAATTCATTGAAGATAATTCACACAATGGCAGACCAACAGTCAAGTCATGTGGTTGCACACAAATTACTAAATGAGGCACCAACTAATGATAATGGTGCATTTGGATTTGGCATGCTCCATTTATGTAAAAACTCAATAGGTAGCTTGCGACATTGGTATTTAACCAACGGTGATGGTGTGCATTGCATAAGCATCCTGTTAGCCCTGTGGTGCAATGGGGAAGAAGGAGAAAACAGTCATTATTATGCAAAGCATCTAATCAAAGCTTGTCCATCACAAACATTTGTGTTTAAAGATAGGCATTCTGATTACTTGTGCTACAAAACTGTATGTAATGAAGTCCAGGCTGTGTTGGAAGCTGCTAAGATCATTGGTGTAACAATAGTTCCGGAACAATACCGTACTTGGGAACCAGAAGTGCAGACACAGAAAATCGATAGACCTCATTTCATTACAGCTAATCACAATGGCGATCTGATTTGGACAGATGTAGGAAATTCGACTGTTGTCATGGGGAACAGACACTACCCTACTCGTTGCAAAGAGATCATGGACAGCACCATTTTGAATTCTCCAGCCGGATTGGCTGTAATGGACTGTGGTCACCTTCTTGTCTGTGATTCTTCAAATGGGCGACTTCTAGCATGTACAAGGATTGCTGATTTTAATTCTCAACACCAAGTTTCAGAGCTAGCACTAGAATGCTTCCCAAATGAGGACTGGAAACCTTTCGACATATGCCCATTTGGAAAAGATATGGTGGCTATATCCTGCTTGAAATCTGGGAAATTATATGCATTCCACATCAACTGGAGTAGGCAAATAGCAACATTCCACAAATTATTATATGATGGAAAGAGTTTGGGTGTGGCAGTTACTGGATCCATGTTAGTGGTAGCAGAAAAAACATGTGTACGTTTTATAAGCCTCATCACGTTACAAGTAGAACAAGAAGTATCCGGTTTTGAATGCGCTGTTGGAGTAAGTGTTGGCTCTGATTCTTTAATATATGTTAGTGATAGGAAAGCACACAAAATATACAAGCTGGAATTGAATGGGAATCTGTGGGTAGTGGTGGATGAAATTGGAACAAGTAGAGGACATCAAGATGGCTCATCAATGAAGCTTGATGAACCTATTGGAATTTGCTGTTATGGATCTTCAATATTTAGCTGTAATTTTGGAGGGGAGACATCTGGATTCATCATGTTAATAGCGAAAACAGACTTTGGTGTGTGGTTTTCAGACCAAATTTTAAGAATTTACAAAGGTATTGGGTATGTGCCACGTGATAAACAGAGAGATCATAAGTGGAGAGAACAGAACAAAATTACATTTGATGAGGGTATAAGTCTATTAAAAACATCTCAACAAAATTTGTCCAAGTGGCTGATGGATAGAGAAACTGTCTTGGAGAGGAAAACTCAAGGTCCTCAAGGAACTGTATACTTTAAGGGTATAGAAGGGTTTGCGGATACGATAACAGCGGTGGAGAAAGTTGTACAAAATTTACACCTTCATACAAGTAATCTGAACCCAACTGCATTCTTCAATGAGTCCAGACAAGAACATTTTTTTGCAGACAGAAAGGGACAGTACCGTGCCCCTGGAATGAAGGAGTACTGCGACAGCAAAAGAAAAACTGATCGCCAGTGGATTTCCAAAATAGCGAAAACACACCATTCAATACATACTGGAGTTGAAAAAAGCTACCAACCTGTTACCGCCACTGACATTAATGCAGATGAATTGTTAAGGACAATGGTTCATGTACAGGGGCAAATGTCAGTGGCGGTAAGCACTAACCAAAGGGAAAGCTTACAATATAAAAAGAAAAAGATGCTAGCCAGAACTGTGAATTCTATTACTAAGTCTCAACCCTCCCAAACCTGCCGCGATAAATATCGTAAAGCAGTTGGATATCCACCAACAATTGTATTCCAAGTAAATCGATATTCATGCGAGAATGATGAAAGCAGATATGATACATTTGCAGTCAATATATTAAGTGGGGTTGCTGATGATATAATTGATGACATCTTATTCAATGGTGGGGATATACTAGTTATAGATGAAGGAGATGGCATGAACTTCAATCTATTTCAAGTTGCTGCAACTACACCATTGGGTAGAGCAAAGGTACATGGGTATTACTTACAAGTCAGTGAAAATGACAATTCATCATTCAGGAGACTTCGGACAAGATATTATGTGGAGGTGGCCAAATTCCTAAAGGCTGAAGATGAAAAATACCTTGTCCTCCCAGTGGAGAATCTTGATGATGGATGGCAAAGAAATGGTGCAGTCTTTAACTTCACTGATGAGTTTTTATCTTTCATTGAAGATCAAATACGAAAGAAAGCTATAAATGGACTTGATGTGGATTTTGACAGTGAAGATGAGACTGCCGAAGGAGAGGAAATTCAGCTTATGAGGTAGGTATTTTGTTTGATTGGATTAAATGCAATTTTGATGTTAGTATATAGAAACATGTGATTGTCCTCAACATGATTCCTATTATTGATTGATATAATTTAAGGTAATCATAACTTTATTTAAGCCACTAATGGCACCAGGTCAGGATAGTAGCTACGCTGGCCGACTGGCACAAACATTTTTTATTCATCATAAAATTAGCAGAAGCAGCAACATTTTAGAGGGGTGATACCCCCGTAGCCTATTCCCCGATCCCTCATGTTCACTACAAAAATTGTGCCCTGAGCCAGGACTCTAATTCATGAATTGGATTGTAACATAAGCTGGCACTCAACTTGGGCTAGGTTGTAGGTACAACCCTGCACCAGGTACTTGGGGGAGAGCAAAAGGAGCAAAACAATTTATGGGAGCCGAAATTTGACATTTTTGGCATACCATTTTGAAATTTTTCACATTTCAGGGTCAAATCCCATATGCTTTGCTTAGCAAGCAATATGAAATTAATAAATCCAATGAATATTCTATAATTTCCGTAGACATTAAATTTTGATATGCAGGTTACCTTTTTTACCTTTTGCCTTACTGCTTTTGTGTGTGTGAATCAGTGTTTTATAGAATTGCTGTAATTCAATACATACAATTTGAATCTCTGAGCATGAATGAAGTTACAGGGTCTCCCATTTTGCAGGTTGGCAACCAAACCAAAGGCCCAACATTTCAATGCAGCAAAGATACCAAATAATTCTTCCCCCACCCCCACCATTTAAAATTTGTTATTTTGGAAAAATCCCTTACTATTCATTTCTTTGAGCTGTTCTAACTGCAGGTTTCTATTGCTCTCACCACCACTATCAAATTAACACTATTGGTTATGCATCTTGTAATTATGATGCTCAAGCTATTTTTAAACAATGCTTACTATCTTTTAACAAGAAGTATCATTATATTTAATTGTATTTGTATGTGTTACTGTTAAACATTTCAGGAACTATCAAAGAGATGCCTACAACAAAAGGCAGCGGACCATACGAAGAAAAGGCGGCACTATTGTCCAGTCTTACAGGCAACTAGCACATGGAGGTTCGTAGGCACATACTAGTTATTGTGATCTTTTCATTTTATCATTTGACATCCCATTTTTGAATGACTAACAAAAGTGACAGTATAGCCCAGCATTTTAGGCTAGAATTAGGAAACATCTAGTGCAAAAGTCATCATCATATTTAGAAAAGTAACTAAGTTCACCCCATGTCTGTTTTGGCATTGTTTATTAACAATTATTGCCAGAGTGCATTTTGGAAATTATTGGGTAAATGAACCATGAGACTACTCCGTCCTTTGGAGTTGCCAACAGAAATCATCAAAGAACAATGTTTTCAAAAATATTTCAGTATCAAAATCAGTAAGCATATTGTGTACACATTCCAGGAGATATTTTAATTTGTTGTATACTCTGATCAGCTCGTAATAGGCGGGACTCATAACATCGTGGATTGATACAGAATGGCGTACACACAGCTAGAATGATGCATGCTTTTGTGAATTTACGTGTGCGTAAGTTGGAACTTTATTGACTCGTGCAGTAACAAAAACGGAATAATTCCCACCTATTAAGAGCTGATCAAAGTATAGCATTCCACATTTCCAAAAAATTATTAAAATTTTTCAAAAAAATCCTGTGCAAATGATTCTACAATATCCTCAAAAATGTATAGAAATTTAGCGCAATTTGACATAACTTAAAGGGCAGGTCTATAGCAAAAACAACATCATATTGTTGGCAAGCTAATATTATGAGGACAATGAAAATGACTCCTTTTTTGAGAAAATAAGGCGTTTAAAATTGGTATTCCGCAAAAACCAACTTAAGCGGTGAGTTCCTTCGAACGAGACAGATTTGGCCTTGAAAAAACGGTGACGTCATGAAATGAGATGTGCCCGCTATGAGAAAAGGGACTATAAACGCTCTCAATGGACAGAACGTATACTGTTGTTCACAGAAAAAAATTCCAAATTAAGTATTACAAATTTCATGGTTTTAAACATATGGATAAAATCAGCCGCTTCTTTTTTTTATATATATAAGACAATTGTGATATTACAATTCATATGTATATCAATATCCTGAGAAATATTAGGCCTAAAAAATAAATATATAATTTGAGCTTAGAATTTCATCTGAGACTAGCATATAAACCGTGTTAAGTCCACAAACTCATGTATCTGATTTCCCTGTATATTGCAATGCTAAAGTTTCAGTTGGATGAAATATTACAAAGCAAACGCATAGTAACAATAACTGTGTGGGCTTTGTTCCCGAAAGAGAACAATAATGTGCATATTGTTATGCAGCATTGTTATGGTAAGTGATAGTACAACTCATTGTTGCTAATGTCAAACTTGTCAAAGTGATTGTGATTGTATGATGAGAGCACGATAAAGTGCCTGCTTCATTTACCTATGTCATCAGTCAAAGGGGAGAACACGACGCTTCAAACGGGGGAAGAAGGCGACGAGGCTGAACTTTACCCACACAATTTCTCCTTTTTCTGGAGAAATACGCATGCGAAAAAAATTGCAACAAGTGTCAACTTATAGTGTAATAATTATTCTCTTCGAATAGAGATAAACTTGTTTTTGCTATAGACCTGCCCTTTAAGAAAATATTTTGATGATTTTTTGTTGTTGTGAAGGGCTAATAATAAGAATTCAAACATAGTGCCATTGGCGCAACTAACGTAACCCTCATACAGTATAGAAGGTGGTAACAGATAATCTGATAACAATAGCCATCAATAATCATGTCCCAGCCATCCCTGGTCTTACGCCCAACCAAAGAAATCAATCAAAGGATAAATCTGTTTATGTTCATAAGTATTTCAAACAATCTTAAGTAAATAACACCACAAACTTACTACTAAAAAACCTTTTAATCATTGACACCAAAGATTTTTTTCCTTTTAAATTGTGAACACGAGTGAAATAGTGAAATAAAATGAAGGTACTCAAGAGTAATTTGCCAAGTTTGCATTTTATCTTTGATCCACAGTACATTGTACAATTTGGTCGATACTGTTTTGGATCTCCCTTTTTCAGTGGTGGCAGCAGGAATTTTTTTTTTGGGGGGGGGGGAATTCAAAGTGAATTCAGGGGGGGGGCAAAATAGACAAATTTTGTGCAAAATTGCTGCAAAAAGTGGAAATTTACTTTTAATTTGGCTTTTTTTTGCCTCAAAACTGGGGGGCAAATACCCCCCTAAATTTACAATTTAATTTTGGGAATTAGCAAATTTGCAGCAATGTATTTTATAATATATTTTGTTGTTTTTGAAAGAATGACATTTCTGTACGAAACTTAAGGGATCTAAAATGAGCGTTTATTGCGTTTCAACAGTATTTTTTGTGGGACATGAGAGCATCTCAGACCTATCGAATTGCATTCTGAATCTGAAGCATGTCTTTCTGATATCAAATAATTTTCATTTTTGAAAATCACAATATAATACAAATTTTATGACAAATTATAAAAATTTGATATTTTTCAAATTTTGATATATAACAGTCCTAAAGTAAATTATATAAATCTAATGATATATTCTTAAAGTGTATGTAGCAGGCGGAAAAGCCGACAGTCAATTGAAAATTTTGACCTTTCATATTGAAGATATGGATTTTTTCCCAAAAGACCTAATTTTTTTGGTGTTTTGGGAAAAAAATCCATATCTTCAATCTGAAAGGACACAATTTTCAATTGATCGTCGGCTTTTTCATCCCAGCTACATACACTTTAAGTATAAATCATCAGATTTATAAAGTTTACTTCAAGTACTGTTAAATATCAAAAATATCAATTTTTAATGATTTGCCATAAAATGTGTATTAAATTGCAAATTTCAAAAAATCAAAATTATTTGATATCAGAATGACATTCTTCGTATTCAGAATGCAATTCGATATGTCTGATGTGCTCTAATGTCCCAAAATAAATACTGTCCAAACGTTCATACCCCACCCCTTAATTGTGAAAAAAATAATAATTGCTGCACATTTAAGGCCTTCAGTGGAAGAATTTTCAATTTTCAAATTGTTAAAGCACACTGTTGGTAACGCACGCTTTAGAAAGGGTGGGTTTGAGAGGTCCACAAACCGCTTAAAAGGTTCGGTTTGAAAAATTTCTGGTTAAAATGTGTGTCCAAATATAAAGGGTGGTCACTGATAAAAAGGGTGGGTTTAGAAGTCAACAGTTGCAATCTCAAAGCTTACTGTAATTTCCGATTGAATGACACTATTAAAATTAAACACAAAAAAACATTGAAATCCCATTCTGTAGTGTTTGGTCATCTAAAACATCAATATGTAATTCTCTTTGGATGCAAATCTGCATCTCCTGAACCATCATAACCACTTATCTATGATTAGTAACCACGCTTAGAAAGGGTTGGTTTCGGAGTTTAGGTATAAGGCCAGGGTATAAAAAGGGTGGGTTTGTATCACCACTGCCAACTATGAATTGCCTTGCTAGATTCCTATTACCGCCTATTTAAATGTTCAATGTTTTTACTGATCATGTTACCCCTTTTTAATTTTGAGCCAAAGAAATGTGGTAAAACAAAGAAAATTGCTATTTCATTCCAGTGCCTGCCTGCAATTATGTGTGTATTTAGCTTGCCGATCGTATTATTACCATAATTATTGCAGGAGCTTCACGCAACTGGGATGTACAAACAAGAGAAGACAGATATCAATATACACACAGTTTATATGTCAAGACGTAAAATGAATAGCGATATGCATGATACGTCACTGATTCAATGATACACACATATTGAAAGGTTTGGCTACAAAACGATTCACTTGTAAACGCATCTATGCAGTTTCCACCTCAATACACCTGAGCACACACGCCACACACACTGATTTGTCCAAGCACAGCTGGCCTAGCAATGCCTTGGTTCTACACAGCCTGTGTTTCACTACACGGTCGAGTGCATAACATCATAAGAGCTGTGTGAGCTTTTAGCTGGTGACTAGTGGAAAATACAGCATCTGTGATTGGTTGTTGTCAAAACCCCGAATGTTCCCTGCATCCAATCAGAAAAGTTTATATCTAACAAAAGCTAACATTTCCCGCTTAAAACACTTTTTTTTTCATTACGTCAATAGATGATGCAATAAGGCATAATACTGATGAATCAGCCCAAAAGAGTGTGGAAATCACTAGTGACTGCTGATACCTGCAAGTTCTTTCTCAAGGCCCTTCAAATTTTGTTGCTGATTTTGTAGTCTGTAGTGTCACAAAATGTGGACCAATCTAACATTGATAATTTGAGTTTATGCCTTTGAAAGGTAGCCCTACCACAGGGCCACCATTTAAACATGCTATACTCCAATCTACATGTATACGCCCAAGAACTGCTAAAACTCAGTGACAGCTCCACCCCGGCTACCACAGGGCCACCTACTTTGATGTCCGAGTGCTCAGACCCAGAGACTGCACCACTTGGGCTACCACATTGCCAACTTAAATACTTGTTATACTCAAAGACACGCTGCATGCAGATAAACTTCTAAAAAAAATCATTAACCATCTTTTGAATACTTAATGGCATGCCAATCATTGCTGAAGTATATAGGAATTTTGACAAACCAAATGTTTTGTTCACCATAATTTTGCCAATACTCCAGAGACATTATTGTCATTGTACTATAGTTCAAATTTATCACCTCTTTCCCATTGTATTCTAAGTAAATTCCTAAAATTTTCACATTCTCAGTCCACTGTTTGCTTTAATTATCCCTGACACTTCCAATTCACATTGCTTCTGTCTTATTGTTATTTAATTTTAAACCAGAACATGACTGAAACTCCCCTAAAACTCTCATAATACATTTAACTGAATCAATATCCTTAACAAATAAACATGTATCATCAGCATAAGAAGACTTTTTCATCTGTGTACCTATATCACTGGGATCAATTTGAAAGCCCAATAGCCCACATGTCCTCTCTTTTGTTCAACTGAATACCAGTGGCGTAGCATCATAGGAAAATCCCATAGAAAAATGGACGAGAAACCGCTTGTGCCCCCCCCCCCAACCAGACCCGGTGGCCCCCCAATCATGGTCATTGCCGCCCAATATGATGACCCACATTACGCCACTGCTGAATACATAGGATTTCAATGGCTAAATTAAAGAGCTGACAAACTAAGGGGGTCACCCTGTTTAAGACCCTGTTGAGTGGGGAAGTTCCCGGTCAACACTAAATTATTCATAACACAATTTGACAATTTTGCACATGTAATTTTCATTGTGTTCATTGCAGAATTGAGTATGATTGAAGCTGATGATGGAACTGGGAGCAGAAATATGAAAAGAAAAACTCAATTGACTTCTGAAGGTAATACTAATAGTGGAGAAAATCAAGATTCAGAAGAGGAACCTAGCTGCAGTCGAATAAAGAAAAAAAGTAAACCTCTTCAGGAGAGTGACAGCGAAGAGTCAGGTAGAGAATCAAAAGAGGGGAGCAAGAAATGCGATGAAGAGAGTGATTGGAGCAGTGATGATAACAGACCTTTAAAAGAGCATTGGAGCAGTGATGATGAGATAACACTGAATGTGATTGCTAGGAATGGAGTGAATAAATGAAACAATAATAGGCCTACTCCACCAAATGACTCTCCTAAAGTAAAGGGGGTCACCACACAAACAAACAAAAACTGCTTATGTCAGGCACTGTCTTGAAGTTTTTCTATGTGGGTCAGCATTTTTCCGCTGAAATTTTCCACTTTTTCATATTATGTGATTCTATTTTTGTGTTTGATCATCTTCAGTGCTGTCTGATTGTAGGTAGACACCAGAATTACTTTTTCATAATCTTCACATGTTTAATGACATCTGGCTGTTAAAGGAGTATTTTGTGATTGTTATAACCATTTTCGTGAGATATCCACGAAAAAAGCTTCTTCGCAAAATTTCAGTTGATTCTGATTTTGCGTTTGCTAGTTATGCATGATTATGTGTATTACTTAACAAAAGCTTAATTCTTCCCAAAATTTTAATTGATTCTGACTTTGTGTTTGCTAGTTATGCATGATTATGTGTATTACAATCATGACAATAGGCCACTGTGTTGTAATTTCACACTGTTAACCAGAACGTAATACAAATTTGACGACATTATTGCTAAACGAATTAATCTGCAAGAATTTTTTTGTAAATAAACATTGCTTAGCCAGAGGTTTCCAGTGGTATACAAGCCTCTATTTTTTAGAGTTAAGTGGGGGGATGAGGCTGTGGAAGTGTGGATCACAAAATGCCCCTTTAGACTGGTATGATTCATGCAGTTGGTCTCCATTTGGGAAAGCGTACTGGTTTTATAGTAGTTTAGAACTGGTTCCAGTTCCTGGTCACAAGGAGTGGGTCCGCGTGAAGCAGCCGGCTGTGAAGCTGCCACCGAGCAGTGCAAGGTAGAACTGCTGAATTTGGTAATGTTGGAGAGAGCATGTCATGCTCCCCTCCGAGCTCCTCCACACTGAACAAGTGCTATAATAGTATTTCAGCTGCTCAAGTTATTTTTTAAGCATGTCAAATATCATTTTGTTTTATATGTATAAGGTGTATTTACTCCCGCATACCTGGGTCAAGGCAATGACTCGGCATGTGAGTAACATTGCAATGACCACAATGACTCATGAGTCACTAGTGGCATAGCTAGGGGCTGTGGGGCAAGGATACAGAATGGCACCCCACCCTACATTCTTGAAACAATTGTGCACACATCAAGTTGAATTTCTGTCTTCAAAGACTCTTTCAAATGAATATGAAATGCACACAGAGCGTTCAAATTCGGCCAGCTTAATCACAGGCACATATCTCGTATATCTGAAATTGTGGGTTCAATTCCTGATCGGGATCACTCTTTCAACTTGCCTCCTTTATTCTTTGGGATGACGAACGTGGTGAAAAATTATGTTTATTTTATGAATCGGATATTCTCATCAAAATGACAAGCAACTCATCAAGATTGCTTTGACATTCTAAAAAATTTCTTGTCAAAAGTAATCTAACTTATCAAATTTGAGTAGTTAGTCTTGTCAAAAAATGAATAAATGAGTAGGGATTCTATTCAAAAAATGAATAGTACAACATTAGAGTGATGTATCCTCCCTTCCCTGGCTATGCCACAGTAAAGTCCGATTCTTACTCCACATCGCATCGCTGCGATGATTTTAAAACCTCACAGCATCGCACGATGAAATTAAATGTACATTTTAATTTCATTGCGCGATGCTGCGATGTTTTCAAAGCATGTTGAGTCTGCATCTCCTTTTATAGTCATTTAGCCGACTGTGATTTTCCAGCAGCCAATCACAAGCGTGCACGGCTGCGATATCGCAGCGCGATGCTATAAAGTGGAACAAAATCCAACTCCATCGCGGACCGAAATTTCCACCGTGCGATGAGAATTTTTAGCGCCGAGCTTATAAAAACCTGGCTCATATTTCAGTTTTTATAGCATCGCATCGTGCTGCGATGTGGAGTAAGAACCGGAGTCACTGCTTTTGTGTAAGATGTATTTGACATAGTTTATCATGTTTATGGTGTGTCATATGAAGTTACTTACTGTAAATGAGTCAAGTGACCCATCTGTGACCATGAAAGGTTTTCTGTATAAGCTTGTATATTAACATTTTCAAGAACCATATTAAAATAGGGAGAATGATAATTCTTACTTTTTTTTAAAATAATTTTTATAATTTTTGAGGATACTGTCTGCGTAGCGTTGAGAATCATTTACACAGGATTTTGGAGAAAATGTGATAATATTTTGGAAATGTAGAACAAACAAATGAAAATATATTTCCTGGAATGTGTACACCGTACGTTTTCCATTATGTTGGCATTTCTAGAGTATTTCATTATAAGCAAACATGTAGGCTCCTGTCGCATCTTGCAACACAAGTCACACACCGTGTTGTAACTGTGCTAGGATTCGCACCAAGGTTTATCGATCAAAGTATTATGCGTGCTTGATCAACTGAGGATAATTTATAAACTAGCATACATGGTCCCTGGTAAAACCATTCTCTTTAAGGTCAGCAACAATTTTAAACTGTTGCGAGTTGGTAGTTCACAGCATCTTGCTAATGGTAGTGCGCTTTGCAAAACTTACACTAATCATTGCATAGCGAGCTCATAGCTGAGCTCTTATTAACAAAAATAAATCGAGCAAGTTTTCAAAGTATATTTAAGTAAAATTAACTTTTGCAAAATATTAAGGTGTTATTTCTCAATAATATATTATAATATATAATAATAATAATTATAATATATAATAATAATAATTATAATATATAATAATAATAATTATAATATATAATTATAATAATGAAAATCAATTTGGTTGCTTTGACTAACAAAACATTGTGTCACCTAGTTAGGCCTAAATATAGCATCTCTCACTCTCGTTGGCCTAGTTCTGATCTTGGGCGGCCAGACTGAAAAGTGAGCAACCCTGTACCAGAAGTACTGAGTGAAACTGAGTGTGATTGGTCATTTCTCTAATCCACTGAACTGGACAATTGTGCGATGTATTCCATGGAATATGTTTCTCATGGTAACATATCTGAATGGGCCTTTAAGCAAACAAAAGGGACCTCAGGGGTCCTTAAGAAGTAAATAAAGATACCTTGCATGTACGTAATTTAGAAATCTCTTTTTTGCTTTATATACGGGCCAACTTTCTTTGCTTTGTAAGGGCCCATTGAGAAAATCTGTGCCAGAAACTCATAATGCCATAGAAACTCATATTAAATGTTCTTGTGTACTAGTAGCAGGGATCATATCCCTGCCAGGATGCTGTCAGTAGCCCTGCAAAAGAGCTATAGCAATATGTTGCTACACACAGGCAATATACATGTACAAAGTAGGTAAAATGAGACATCATAAATCATCTGCTCAGCTAGGTATTTCCCAAGAGTACAGAAAAACTACAGACTTGATTTCAACCTCAGATCTTGTCCTTGAACATCTGTGGTTCAACTGGGTTTAGTGCCTTCATGTTGATAACCTTGGCCTACTTCTACAAGTCAACTTTAGGACTATTAATAGTAACTGAGTAATAATAAAGATACAGTGTTTTCTTTGAATCAAAGAAGAAAGAACAAAGCCTGAACAAGTACAATAACCATGATTAATACACTCTTAGATAGCAAGAAACTATCACAGCAAGCGTTAGAAAAATCCAATTTATTATGTACAATGTGCACTCTGTTATTATTCGGTATAAAGGTGCCTATTTATTTGAAGGTTTGGAAACTAGACATTTCAAAATGATTTTTCTGTTAATTTTTTCTAAGGGGAAGAAAAAGACATGTCTCCAGTGTATTAATAAAGTGTTTGGCTCAATCTTTATTAGCAACTTTTTTGGTTTTTCTGCACCTAATGTCAGCTCTGTAACGGTCATCATCTCCGTCACAATTGCACCGAAGTTCAACTGATACCAAACATTTTCGGGCCACGGTAGATGACGCAGACATCGGGACAGGAAATTTTACATAAAGGGTGAAATTATTTTTACTCCTTGCTATGAAAGATGTGTTACAATAATAATATACAACAAATAATTTGTAGGCCTAATTCCCAGTGGTTTTTTTATGATGCTGAAGTTTGAGATATCGGCATCAAAAGTTTTGATGACCCCCAATCAGGACATAGGGTTTGGGGGTTTGTGACACCATGTACAAGCAATTTTCTTGAAAATAGGAACTTAACTTCTTTCAATATTTTGATGTTTGATATAAACGGAATGTCAATACTATAAATCAACTGCTAAAAAAAAATCGAAATCCCATTTTGTATTATAGTTATGACTCCTGAAAGTGGTGGGACTGCAAATAGGCACCTTACTGAAGAATGACCCCTAACCCAACCCAACCCATCCCATGTTGTTGTTTTGGGGTTTTTTTGCTATCAGAAGAAAAGTAAAAAGAAAGAGCTTCACATATCACTACATGTATTATGAAATCACACATAGCCACAAGTCTAGTTTACCAGTCATCTGGACCAGATGTTCAGAGATATCAAGTGTCAGTTTTGTTTCCTTCTCCCAAGGCCTATGCAAAAACTCAGCTCAAAGTGCACTGACTTGCCCTAGGGCCAATACCCTAGTCGTGTGCCAAAATAATTTTTGCTAATTACTCTAATCTCTTTTTAAGTGTTGCAGATTAATAGGCATTTAAAGTGCTCCCCTATTTTATGGCTGTTTTATAGTGATTGACAGTGCAGAACTGCTAGCAGAATACTTTGGGTATACCAATGGATAGAATACTTTGCTTTGCTAGTACTAGGCTTGACTGTCCCTGGCCTGCTGTACTTTTAACATACACTCCTCAAAAGAATTCCAAGGATCAGATGAAAAATGTAACATTTTTGAAAACATGGGTAATTGTGATCATTAAATGGTACAGAACATAGAGTATTCATTTATGCATTATGTTGCACTATTAAGGGAGGGATAAGGAGCTCAATTATGACCCTACCCTCAAATATATGTGAGGAGGGGGCCAGGAGGTCATCTTTTGTGCGGTTACATTAATGACTTCCCCCACCCCCGGGGATACATTGAGGTATCTTATACCCACTAATGTGATGTATAGACCCAAACACACATCACATACACAACCCCATCTCAATATGTGACTTGACCTTGACCGTGGTGACGTTTGAAAAATGGCTTCAAAATAGAAATTTTAGCCTTCCATTTTCCCCCTCCCCTCAAGATGTGGGTGGTAGCAGATGTTTGTAATGAGTGAATTTTGTCTACAACATAGGGAACAAGTGATGTAATGAAAGATCAAGCACCATAACATTATCATCATATCCTATGTTTTCAAAAATGCTGATAAATTTTTCATCTGATCCTTTAATTCTTTTGAGGAGTGTTTATGAACTGTGGCTTGGTGATAAAGTGATAAAGACCTCAACCATGTACATCTGATACTAGTTTGAAATGTCACCCTGGTCTGCCAAATTTGCTATTGGGTAAAATAATAAAATACAGTTTTTTATTGTGAAATCTTGTGCAGAATCTAAATCTGAAGTCAAAAATGCCTACTTTGTTTCAAAATCAATTTATTTTCATTTTTTAAAGTCAGGGGCTCTAAAATGGGTCAATCTGAAGCAAAAATAACTCAAACTTTTTATACCCAGGTATCTTGGGCACATCAAGTTTGAATTTCAAGCCCATAGGTCGCAAAATAAAACTAGAAGGCTATATATTTGTACACAAATACGGCTATACCCGCATGTCATCGGTGTAATCCAAACTTACAGTCCTTATTTGCTGAGGACTTAAAATAAAGAAATTGTAAAAAAGTCGCCCAATCGGGCAGAAAATGTGTAAAAAGTGAAAGTCCAAGTCACAAGCTTTAATTGAATGTAGGTTGCACTGTCCTAGTACTTAAGATAAAGAAATTGTAAAAAGTCCCCTCCCAGGGGAGTTGTCTCTCTTACTCCCCATAGGTTGCTGTTGTCAGTATCTCTTACCCACAGTGAGGCTATGCAATATGATTAGGGGGAAACTATTGCAGAGGGAGTATGTAAATTAAATGGAACAGTCATTTCAGAGGGAGTATGTAAATTATACGGAACAGCCTTTTTGGGGCCATTTCCAGGCATTGAGTTTTGAAAATACTAGGTGTGCAATTAATAGCACTCCTTGAAATGTTAAGGTGAGCAATCAGGTGTGCTATAAACCGCACTTGTGAAGAAGCTAAGGCTCTGGCAGATTTTACAAGGTGAGCTATAATCCGCGAGCGTTGCACTCGCTCACCTTAAAATGCAAAGCCTGCATTTCAGAGGGAGTATGTACAATGTAATTAAAATGGAACTGCCAATGGGTATGTACCGTAATTTAACTATTTCCAATTATGATAATACGATCTGTCTGTTTAGTCCTACGTGTGGAGGGGTGTGTGGGTGTTAGTAACAATATAATTCTCAGGTGCTATCTGTGTACATATTCTGAGCCCGGAAGCTGCTTTCTTTAATGAGAAACGGCCCGCCCTTTGTTTTAACATTTGGGGCTCTGGGCCCCATAATAATTTGACTTATGAGGCCCATGTACATGTAACCGGTGCGAAATCACAAAATGAAATAGTAGACACACACACATGGGGTAGATTCGTTGTAGATTTACTTCGACGTTTTATTTGCTATTTGCTCAGTGGTGTACATTATGAAGGGGTGATGCTCTGGATTTCCTTTGGGGTCTTTATGGTGTGATGTAGGGACGTTGCTCTGGGTTTCTGTGGGTATCTGTGGCAAGGAGAGAGAATGGATGGGGCGTTAGCTGGCATCCATGGCTATTGGTGTTATGGCACCGAGGCCAGGCTGCCAGCAAACAGCTAGGAGAAACTTGGGAATTATGAGGTTGAGGTTGCTGGAAAATCAATTAAACTCTTGAACTTGAAAATAGGTTAAGATTGCCACATGTAAGAAAATTGTGAAAAATAATGGCAAGGAAAAATATTTTGAACCCGCTACACTTTCCCCTCCTCCATGAACATCGACCCGATGTTTACACTATCAATGTCTTGCTGTCCGTAGTGGAGGTGTAGCTCGGCCACAAGAAGGAGACCGCTGACTGCATCCACGTTTTGGTAGTTGGTGGATCAACCAAAGATGGCTTGGTTGCCTCGTCTGTGCCATGGGCTCTCGTGGGGTGAGGGTGACTCCTTGGAATTGGGACAAAGGGTTTTGCAAAGGCATTCAACGTGCTAGTCGTCGCTGTTGAAGAGTTGCTCGGGCGACATGAATGTAGTATGGTACTGTCATCATCATCGCTGTCATTCATGGCGACTACTCCGCGTTTCTTCTGCAGGCGTGAAGACCTACGTAAAGGTGGAGCAGTTGAAGGTTCTGATGAAATGTGACGAGTCCTGGATTCTGATGATGAAGCAGGAGTCTGGTCATACAAGGGAGATGATTACAAGGAAGTAACATGTTTCGATGAAGGGTGCGGACTCCACCTTTTCCATGTTCGGTGTGACCTCATACACAGGAAGAGCTGGCGAGAGCCTCCGTTGAACTTGGTAGACGTCTTCTTCCCAACGATTGGCGATCTTATGCTTGCCGACATGACCAACCTTCTTTACCAAGACACGATCTCCTGGTTCAAGAGTACTGTCACGGGCCTTGACATCATACCGCTGCTTGTTCAGCTCTGCAGACTTTCTCGTGGTGGCAGCTGCAGTTTGGTATGCATACTCCAAACGATGCTTCAGTCCTTCGGCATAGTCACGGACAGTTTTAGTGGAGCCCGTAGCTGGTGGTTTCAATCCCAGGCAAATGTCAATTGGTAGACGTGGATATCTGCCAAACATGAGGAAGAAGGGTGAGAAGTTGGTAGTGTCGTGACGAGTAGCATTGTAGGCGTGGACTAAGGGACTGACAAACGTCTTCCAGTCGGACTTCTGGTCGGGTGAGAGTGTTCCTAGCATATTTAGTAAGGTGCGGTTGAATCGCTCACACTGGCCGTTCCCTTGGGGATGATATGGACTTGTCCTACTCTTAGTGATGCCGCAGATGTCGCAAAGGCTTGCTATGATGTTGCTCTCAAAATTCCTGCCCTGGTCAGAGTGCAATCGAGCAGGAAAGCCATAATGGACAAAGAAATTGTCAAATAGGGCCTTGGCTGTGGTTTTGGCTGTTTGATTCCGAGTTGGGATGGCGATGGAGTATTTGGTGAAATGATCTGTAATGACTAGGATGTTTTCTATCCCTCCTTTCGATGGTTCTAGGGTAAGGAAGTCAATACAGACTAACTCCATTGGTTCACTGGTTGATATAGGATGTAGTGGGGCTGTTGCAAACGCAGCTGGTGGTACCTTTCGTCTTGTGCAGCGTGGACATGATTGGACTTTGTTTTCAATATCCTTGGTCATTCCAGGCCAATAAAAACGCTCTCGGGCAAGCTGCAAGGTACGCTCTCGTCCCAAATGGCCTACCTGGTCATGGATTCCAGACATTGCTCGGTGCTGCAAAGAAGCTGGTAGAATAAGCTGTAGATTCTCCTGGCCATCCTGGAGAACAGTTCGCCGATGTAGCACATCCAGATGAAATGTAAGACGAGGCCACTGACGTAGCAGGAGTTGTACTGTGTTGCTCTCCTTCTGCCTGTCATCTTTGCCCGGTAAACCATTACCCCGTTTGAAGGTGATTACACGAGCAATATCGGGATCTTCCTCTTGGAGTCTCTTCCAATCACCCATGGTTAACGTTGGAAGAGTATCCGACCCTGGCCAAGGTGGTGGATCTATACTGGCATTCTGTGCAGCAGTGATGCTGTTAGTGTGGGCCAAAATCTCTACCATACCTGAAGAGTCACTCTGTAGTGTACTATACTCTTCATTTACACCGTGACCTTGGCAAATGGCGATGAAGGCCTCAGGAGATATAATTTCCTCATCTGTATTGCCTGGGGGTTGAGGCCACGATGCTGGAAGGCGAGACAGGGCATCCGCATCTATATTCTGCTTTCCTGGTCTGTAGTTGATGCTAAAGTTGTAGCAACTCAGGGACGCTAACCACCGATGACCAACGGCATCTAGATGGGCGGATGTTAAGATGTAGGTTAAAGGGTTGTTGTCTGTGTGGACTTCAAATGAATTACCGTAGAGGTAGTCATGATATTTATCAGTGATAGCCCACTTGAGAGCGAGAAACTCAAGTTTGTGTGCTGGGTAATTGCGCTCAGACTTGCGTAATCCACGGCTGGCAAATGCTATTGGTCTAGGTGGTTGGTCTGGTGAGGTCCTCTGATAGAGTGCAGCGCCGAGTCCATCGCCACTCGCATCTGTGTGTAGGATGAAAGGTCGTGAAAAATCGGCATAGGCAAGCACGGGTGGATTTGTCAGTAGTTCCTTGATTTTGTCAAATGCAATCTGGCATTCCGACGTCCAATGCCACTTTGCAGGATCTTGCTTTGCCTTCCTTTTCTTTCCTTTCCGTGGAATACCAGCAGTAAGTGATGTCAATGGCTTCGCTATCTTTGAAAAATCCTTGACAAAGCGCCTATAGTAACCTGCAAACCCAAGAAAGGATTTAAGTTCTGTGACGGTCCGAGGTTCTGGCCAGGTTTCCAATGCACTAGTCTTCCCAGGATCAGTCTCTACTCCGTCTGATGAGATGACATGTCCAAGGTAGGCAACTCGTTCTTGAAAAAGTTGACACTTGGAAGGTTTCAACTTAAGACCAAAGCTTTGGAGGCGGTCCAGAACAGTCTCCAAACGCTGAAGATGCTCTTCGAAGGTAGCAGAATAAACAATAACATCGTCTAGGTAGACCAAACATTGTTTCAGGTTGAGATCACCAACACAGCGCTCCATCAATCTTTGAAATGTGGCAGGTGCGTTGGTCAAGCCGAACGGCATTCTATTACATTCAAAGAATCCCAAGGGTGTAGTAAAAGCTGTTTTAGGCTTATCTTCTTCTGCCATCTCAACCTGCCAATAACCACTTTGCAGGTCCAGAGATGAGAACCATTTAGCACCATGTAATGCATCAAGGGTTTCTTCTATCCGTGGGAGTGCATAGGAGTCCTTGACCGTTTGAAGGTTAAGTTTGCGATAATCAACGCACATGCGAAGGCTGCCATCTTTCTTGCGCACCAACACGATGGGCGGAGCAAAAGGACTGTGTGATTCACGGATGGCTCCTGCATCTAGCATCTCACGGAGTGTCTGTCTGACCTCATCATATTGGGAAGGTGGTATACGCCGATGACGCTGCTTAAATGGTGTTTCATCATGCAATGGAATATGATGCTTTATTGCTGTTGCATGACCTAGGTCAGTCTTGGACTTCGCGAAGACAGCATTCTTTCTTCTCAGAAGATCTTTCACAGATTCCAACTGGTTTGACTCCAGTGGCATGTCTGACAAGTTAAATTGATTCAGGACGTCATCTTGTGTGGCTGACTGGCTTGAACTTCGGCTTTGTAGAATTGGACATGACATTGATGTTTCTGGATTAACTGGTACGGCCATATGTAGCTCACAGAGTACGGTACCCTTTGGAATGGTGATGACCTTGGCAGAGAGATTATGCAATGTAATCGGAAAGCATGGTTAGGTTGCACTTGAACAAGACCGGACTGACTGTAATACTTCCTGGAAGACTGGTGAGCGTTGAGGGCGCTGTCATGGCTGTGTACTCTACTCCATTTGGTGTGGACTTTGTAACTCCAGGTAGAACTACCACTTGACCTGGCTCCACGTGAATAGGTGTTAAATTAGCTGAGGTGACCACAGCAAGAGGTCCATCTTTATTTAAGAATTTATCCCTGATCTTCAGATGTTGGTAGGCTAATCTCCAAGCTGACGGCACAACCATCTTCTGCAAGTATCGGAGACCATGTTTCTGTATACATCTTGCTCTACATCTTCTAATCAGATTGGTTCCTACCACAACTGGGACACGTCTGTTATAGGTGGTGTCCGGGACCACAAGTGCAAGAACATCTATGAATTCTTCTGGTACAACTCCACCAGGCAACTTGATGTTCACCTCAACATAGCCAATGAATGGGACTTGCTGTCCTCCAGCTCCTTCTAGTCGAAGAAGCTCCTCCACAGGCTGTATTGGAGTTCCCTGCAGATGTGCCTCATAAAAATTCGAAGATATAGTTGTCACCTGTGACCCTGTGTCCACTAAACATGTAGATTTTCGCCTTCCACAGACAGTTCACTCTCGTTGATGGAGCCCACCAACCTGGAGATCAGGGACTTTGGATTTTCTGGTTGGGGCTGTGCACCCACGCCGACTGGCTGCCCCCTGCCACTGGCGACACACCGTTTAAAGGAGCCAAGGTGGTGTCTGTTCCTTTAGGGCAGTGTCGTTTAAAATGCCCCTGCTGCCCACATTTCCAACACTTGGGCTGCCATCTCTTCTGCTGACCTTCCTGAGTTCGAGGTTGAGTCGCTGTGGCAGTGGCGATAGGGACATTTCCAGTCAACTGGTGCTGTCGGATAGTTGACCTCTTCTGAAGGAGGGAAGCATCGAGCAGGTCGCGTTCTACATCCCGACACTGTCGCAGCAATACTCAAACTCAGCCCCTTCACCCTGCTCGAGAGGTGCCTCAGGGCCAATCTTATTTCTGGTTGCTTGAGTCCTTCCAAAAGACTTCCCTAAGTGCCCTGTTGTCTATCCTGGCACCTCGCTTACGGGCAGTGTGAAAGTCGATTTGGTGTTTGCGTGCGAACTCGGCCACACTCTCCTGATCCTGCTGATGACTAAGGAAGAATCTCTGCATCAGGCTGATGCCTTGTTCTGATGTACCAAAGATGCTGTCCATAGCCAACAGGACTTCAGGGATGGTGACATTATCCCGGTCGTATGTGAGGAAGACACGAAGGGCTTCCTTCCTGAGGGACTTCCTCATCAACCCCCACACCACGTCGTTCGGCTTCCCCTGCCGCAGCAAATGGCGGACTTCATCTACCCATCCATCAAAATGTATCTCACCAGCTGCGGCTTTCTCATCACCAGAGAAGGGAGTTAGCTTGGTTGGCTTTTGGACAGCATTTAACACCTGGGCTAACTGCGCCATGGACAGAGTGCTGTTGTGGCGATCGCTTCCCTGGAAAGGAGCTGGTGTTGATGTGTGAAGTCTAAGTCAAAGTGAGGATTTGACCTTGGTGGTGTCCTTGGACGCTGAGGGGCTGGTGGTGTTGCCGCCGACAAAAATGTCCTTGGTGGGGTCCTTGGACGCTGAGGAGCTTGTGGTGTTGCCTCCGACAAAACCGGCCGCTGTGGTATTGGTGGGCGAGGTCTGCTCGGAGTGATCGGTAGGAAGGGATTGGCTGGCCTCTGGTCACCAGAAGTGCCCTCTTCCAAGTTGGCGGGTGCCGTCTCGGACAACCTCGCACACGACTGACAGACAGCAAGACATTCCTGAAGGGTGGCATGTCCATTATGCTAACAGCTCGACCAACATCCTCCTTGCTCACAAAAGTGCAGTGACCTTGGTCCCCTGAGACTTGTAAATTGGCCACTGGACCAACATTCTGCTCCATATGCTGCATTAGTTCCGCAGCAGTTGTCCCAGGGGGGATGTCAGCAATGGTCACTGATGAATCTGTGATGCTGGAGATGTATGTCGAAAATGTTGCCATGGTGTCGAAGAAAGATGTAGCTGGGGTCTTTAAATTTGATAATATACTTAACGTGCTTGTGAAGAAAACAAAATTTTGAATTTATAAACAAATAGTTGATTAGTCTTATCAGGAGGGGGGTATGGAATAGAAATATGGAGGATTTATACCTTTGCCACAGATATGATTTGATTTTAAAACAAAAATAACTTAACCTGATTGATTTGTTTTTAAGTGCACTGATGATACAACACTAATGCTAATTTCAGATGAAATATGAAACTTGATATTTGGTAGTTTGCAAAAGCAAAGTCAGAACAGTGATCAACCTGCAAAAGAAAATATATGTTAGTACATTATCAACACAATATTCAACCTGTTCAAGAATTAACTTATTGGTTCTGTCAAACTGCAACCTGCTTGCTGCTTGTACCTGTTGATGTAAATATTTCATGCATTAATATTTTCACATAAGCACTCAGTATTTAATATTGTTAATATCAAGTTCTGTCCTAAATCACTATGGTAACTGAGTTTATCAAAGTTCAATCAAGTCTCTGGTCCACTCCAATGTAGCACACACTGTAGATTATGCTGGGTACAAAACTCATCCTCTAAACTGTGGAGTCAGATCTGAAGCTCTGATTGCTGAGTGGAGTTTAATGAACTTTGGTGAACAAGGTGAGACCATTTGAGCTCCAGTGACAGGAACTAGTCACTAAACATCTGGTGAAATCATCAACTAGTGTGAGAGGAGAGTCAACTTGAACTGATGTGAACTCTTGTAGTGTCAAGACCAGTAGTTTCAGCAAAGCATCTAGTTCTATTAAAAAGTTACAAGTACTACTCCCTGGGAATTGAGAAGGTTGAAGCAAGTCAGCATACCATCTACACCCCTGGTTGATAGTCCAAGAAGTATATTAACTGACTGATGAAGATATTTTGAGATACAGTCATGTAAACTGGAAATTGCAAAGATTGCAGTATACAGCCACCTTGCAGTACACAAACAGGACTATTTCTTTTACAGCTGAAACAGATGCCATATCAGCATACATAGGATATTCCAATAATATATTCCACTTGTTGATTTTCCACTTGTTGTAAAATCAGTATAAATCCTGGTCCAAGGCAAATACATGTACTCAGTCGAAGCCCCACGTTGGGCGCCAAATGTAACCGGTGCTAAATCACAAAATGAAATAGTAGACACACACACATGGGGTAGATTCGTTGTAGATTTACTTCGACGTTTTATTTGCTATTTGCTCAGTGGTGTACATTATGAAGGGTGATGCTCTGGATTTCCTTTGGGGTCCGTATGGTGTGATGTAGGGACGTTGCTCTGGGTGTCTGTGGGTATCTGTGGCAAGGAGAGAGAATGGATGGGCGTTAGCTGGCATCCATGGCTATTGGTGTTATGGCACCGAGGCCAGGCTGCCAGCAAACAGCTAGGAGAAACTTGGGAATTATGAGGTTGAGGTTGCTGGAAAATCAATTAAACTCTTGAACTTGAAAATAGGTTAAGATTGCCACATGTAAGAAAATTGTGAAAAATAATGGCAAGGAAAAATATTTTGAACCCGCTACATACATAATTATGTTAAAGTATAATTCTCTAGTGCTATCAGTAGACTCAAGCTGGCCACTGTAGCTACTTTATTTACTGAGTACCGTAACGGCCGGCCCTATGTTTTAGCGTTTGGGGCCCTGGGGCCAATATTATGTGATATATGGGACTCATATGTACATATAACAATGTAATTCTCAGGTGCAATATGTGTACAAACTCTAAAGTTGCTTTATATGATGAGAAACGGCCGGCCCTTTGTTTTAACATTTGGGGCCCTGGGGCCCAATATATATGACTTATGGGGCTCATGTACATATGCTAAAGTATGATTCTCAAGTGCTATCAGTAGACTCAAGCTGGGCATTGTAAAATAGTATTGCAAACTACAGGAAATGGACTAAACCAATAGATATAACATTTCATACATGTATTTATTCACCTGGCTTCACTCGAGATATATTCATGGCAGCGGCCATTGATTGTAGTGTTGTGTGGTATTTCATTTAGGCATGGGCGTAACGATATTACATCTCTCCCTTCTTTTTGAGAGAGTCGTTGTTCATGAGCATGAAATGGAATAGAGAGTGTTTGTGCAAACATGGATGAATGTAATGTGAATGTAGATCACCTGTTGTGATGCGTAAGAAGTATACATGTATGTGGAGAACAACAACGCTGGCATGATCAACATGCCCTTAACAGAAATATTGCTTAGTATAGCAGCAGCTAGTCTAATGTCAACAGGTTGCTTTGTATAATAGCATCTAGTCTAAATCCAATAATAACCAACTATCACTGATGTGTAAACAAATGGTGCACACTCTAATAATAAGTGTAAAAAGTTCAGTCAGTTGCTACATGTAAGTACATGTATTCATGTGTGTAACAAGGTTCAGTTAGTTTTTTCTTCATTCACCAATACACTACATGACTCAAGTTTGTGTGCATATATAGTGAATGGTATTATGTTATGTAATCATTTAGACGGACCGGTGGCCTTGTATCACGTCTTGGATTACGTCTAGGGTTATTGTTGTTATTTTGTACTTGTACGGTGCCGGTATCTCCTGTGTGTCTTCTTCATCACTTGTGTATGCCACTTCCTCACACTTCTCTTCCCTGTCAGCTCTCCTGTATGCATCCTTACTTCTTTCTATTTTCTTGAAGTGTGACACATCTCTTGTGATTGTTTTAGTGTTGTTTGTGGCTGTTATTTGTGATCCTTTTCTATTCATCACAGTAAAGGGCATGGGGTCATAGAATGGTATCAATTTCCCTTGTTGTTGGCTTTTGACAAGTACCCTGTCTCCTACTTTGATGTCAGATTCTTTGGTGTGTCTGTGCTTGTCTGCATACTCCTTCATCCCTCTTTTTTTTTGCTTATCATTCTGTGTGATCACTTTGTGTGTGCTTGAATGGTTGACTGGTTGAAGTTTAGCTGAGACTTGTGGAAGAGCGGTTCTCATAGGTCTTCCATTAAGTGCTGTTGCTGGGGCAATACCAGTGGTTGCATGTGGTGTGGCACGGTACTGTCTAAGAAAGGTCCAGATATTTCTGTGCCAAGGTTGACCATCAGTCTCTGAGGTCTGTGCTGCTTTTTTAGTGTTCGCATGAACCTTTCAGCTTCGGCATTGGCTTCAGGCCACAGTGGGGTGATGCGTTTATGTTTAAAGTTCAGATGTTCTGCAAAGTTGTGGAACTCATCTGATTGAAATGGGGTCCATTGTCACTTTTGACAACCTCGGGACTCCATGCTCAGCGAAGATCTTATCTAGTTTTGGTATTGTCGCTTTCGCTGATGTCGATGTCAGAATTTCTACCGCGGGGGAGCGCGACTATTCGTCTACGACCACTAGAATGTAGTGACCTGATTGAAACGGCCCGCAGAAATCGATGCTTACTTTCTGCCATGGGTAGTCTGGTAGAGGACTCATTTGCAGTGGGGATCTTTGCACCTTTGGTGTCGTGGCTTGACATGGAATGCATTCTTTAATTTTCTGTTCGACTCTGGTAGCCATGTTGGGAAACCACACTTTGAGTGCATGAAGGGCTTTCGTCTTAGTTATTCCCTGGTGTCCTCGATGTGCGAGTTGGATAACACGATCTGTCAGGGACTCGGGGACAATGATGTTGTCTTGTTTGAGGACAGTCCCATCTTCTGTCACTGAGATTTCATCTCTTATATTCCAATAACACCTGTGTGTGTCCTTGACTTTGTGCATTGTGTTTGTGCGATGGTGCTTTATGACAATCTGGAGTCCGATGTCATTTTTTGTTGCTTCTTGTATTTCAGCTTGTGTTATTGCCTGTGGTTTGGAGTTGGTCTTGACAAAGTTTACATATTCTTCAGCTCTTTCTGACGATCTACCTGGCTTGCCTGCTGGATCAGGATGGCGAGACATATAGTCTGCAGGATTGTCTTTGCCGGCGCGGTACCGAACTTGCATGTCATAACCTTGAACCTTCAGTAGCCAGGACTTGATTCTAGCTGATGGGTCGATCTTTGGTTTGCTGAAGATCGGCACAAGGGGCTTATGATCTGTAATTACAGTGAATGGTTTCCCAAACACATAGAGATGAAGACGCTGTACAGCCCACACTATGGCAAGGGCTTCCCTCTCTATCTGACTGTATCTGGTCTCTGTTGGTTTCAAGGATCTACTCACATAACAAACATTTCTCCTCTCACCATGCTCGTCGATCTGAACCAGTATAGCGCCGAGTCCTACTGGGCTGGCATCCACCCAAATTTCTGTGTGTCTGTTTGTGTCATAATAGGACATGACTGTCTCACTAGAGAGGGCGTTCTTGAGCTGTTGCAGAGCTTCATCTTGTTCTCCTGTCCAGGTGAAGGGTGTGTCCTTGTTGATTAGTCTGCGTAACGGTTCAGTAATTGTTGCCATGTCAGGTATAAACCTTGCACTGAAGGTTGCCATGCCCAGTAGGCTACTGATTTCAGCAGCAGACTGCGGAGGTGGGGCATGTTTGAGTGCTTCGACTTTCTTGGGGTCTGGGGATACACCATGTTCCCCAAAGGTCAGACCAAAAAATTCAAGATGTGTTTTACTGAATTCACATTTCTCCCTGTTGAGTGTGAGTCCTTTATCTGCTAGTCTTTGTAGCAGTTGTGTGAGTCTGGTGTCATGTTCTGATTGTGTGGGTGCATGTAATAGTATGTCATCAGATATGTTCAACACTCCCGGTATGCCTTCTAAACTCTGTCTGATGGTGTCTTGGAATACTTCGCTGGCTGAAGATATCCCAAAGTTTAAACGCTTGTAACGTTTGAGGCCAACATGAGTTGCGAATGTAGTGATATATCTACTCTCAGGACTTAGTTCGAGTTGATGGTAGCCCGATCGTAAGTCAAGTTTTGAAAAGTACTTTGAACCATTCAACTCAGCCACAATTTCATCCAAGGTTGGTGTATCATGTCTCTCGCGGATGACCGCTTTATTCGCAGCACGCATATCAACACAGAGCCTGATGTCGTCCTGTGATTTGGGTTTGGGTACCGCGATTAATGGGGATACCCATGGTGTTGGACCAGTGGCATCTTCAATTATGTCCTGGTCTTGAAGTTCTTGCAGTTTTTCTCTATCTTGTCACGGAGTTGGAAGGGAATTTTGCGATGTGTCTGAGCAACAGGTTGTACTTGCTCATTTATATGGAGTTTAACAGTTACATCCTTCAACTTTCCTACTCCGTTAAAGACCTCTGGATATTGTTTAGCAATATCATTATTGATGTTGTGTACTGTGTTGATGTGAAGAAGGTTGAGATCTCTTGATGTGTATTGTCCAAGAAGATTGTTAGCTTTACCTTTCACAACGTATATGTCTGCATCAAGTTCTCGTTCACGGTATGAATACTTGCTTGAAATACACCTATGATAGGAATGGGGTCAGTGCTGCGATATGGTGTCAACTCTATGTCTGTGTCTTGAAGCTGTATATTATGTGCTGTCTTATGTTTAATGTTGCTGTATGTTACTTCATCAATTATGTTCCATTTGCTGCCTGAATCTATACACATGCGTACTGGTGTTTTGTTGATGTTGACTGTTGTCATTGATATGTCATCATGGTCATTGTGCATGTTGTTCACAGTATGTATGCTGCTGAGAGAAAACACATGAAAGTTGTCGTCATCTGATTCTGAACTGTATTGTTTTATGTTGTGGATATCATCATACTCATCAACCCGTTTACCTGTATTATCATTCAGAGCTTTGACTCGGTCTCTCCGTGTTTGTGTTCTGTTACTACTGGTCTCTCCTGTTTGTGGTTCTTTAGATTTAAAGTTACTTGATCTTGTATCTGTCCGTTTACTACTTTGACAGGCACGGGCAAAGTGGTTAAGTTTACCGCACGATGTGCATTCTTTGCCGTGCGCTGGACATTGACCTTTATGTGGGTAATCGTATCCACAAAAGTAGCAGAGTTTGTTGGATGAGTTCATAGGTTTGCGGGGTTGAGCATATCTTGCTGCAGTGGCGGATTGAATTACCTTAGCCACTGTGCTAGGTGGAGGCGATGTGAGATTTAGGGCCCTGGTTGTGGAGAGTTCAAGGGTCCTGGCCAATTCAAGGAGTTTCTCCAGAGAAACGTCCTTCTCTAGTGCTTTTTACGGAGGGTATCCGAGGTGCAATGGGCAATGATTTGTGTTTTTAGTTCTCTTTCAGTACTATCACCAAAGTCACAGTGGATGGCCAACTTGCGAGCAGTGCAGAATTGATCGACGCTCTCATCGGGCGTCTTGAGTCGTTCTCCGAAACATGATTGTCTCGTATATTATGTTTTTTGGGATTGAAATATTTAAGAAGCGCATCGATTGCTGGCTTGAGCTCAGTTGCGGTGCCAGTGTCTGGTAGTGTGTCGAAGATATCGTGTAGAGCTTCGCCGCCATAATGGAGCATGAGAGAACGCTGTCTAGCTTCTGAGTTAATATCGAAACCTACCATCGCTGTCTTGAACCGGCTGACCCACTTATCCCAGCGTATGGATAGGCTGGCAGGATCAGAGTGTGGATCAAATTCTGGTAGGGTGGGCATTGACGATGACATGATTTATTGTTTATATTTATCCAGCTCAAGTGTCAATTAACTCCAGTTTTGTGCTTAAAATATACGTGTTAAGCAGTCTTATGGCAATATTCAGATAAGAAGATAAATAGTCTAACAGATTTCTGGCGATATTCATGTACAGGGTCGTAGTTATATTAGCTGACACTCCATTTGACGATCGTCACTGCACTCTTGACTCTGTCTTGACTGTAGTCACTGTTGGACTTTGCATGGTATAGGTAAGCTTAAAGATCGTACCTGTTCATTGTGTTGTAGCGTAGGTTACAGTTTCGCATTAATTCGCCGCCAATGTAAAATAGTATTGCAAACTACAGGAAATGGACTAAACCAATAGATATAACATTTCATACATGTATTTATTCACCTGGCTTCACTCGAGATATATTCATGGCAGCGGCCATTGATTGTAGTGTTGTGTGGTATTTCATTTAGGCATGGGCGTAACGATATTACAGGCATTGTAGCTGCTTTATTTGCTGAGTAACGGCCGGCCCTATGTTTTAGCGTTTGGGGCCCTGGGGCCCATATGATGTGACATATGGGGGTATATATACATATGACAATATAATACTAAAGACCTATCTGTGTACCACATCTGAACCATGTAGCTACTTTATTTGCTGAGAAACGACCAGCCCTTTGTTTTCACATTTGGGCCCCTGGGGCCCCTAGCCTTGTACATCTGGGGTCAAAATGGGCAAAAGGCACATCTACAACTTAGGGCCCATACATATGCAACTTATGAGCCCTAGTGATCTTGCACTTTTAGAGCTAGGCTTGTCAATCTGTTGCACCATATTTTATGTCACGGCTGTGTAATCACCCCAGTACCCCACTCTCCCACACTAAATGATAGGGAGCCTATGCTGTGGAAGATAACCATGACAGAGCCTAAGAATACTTTGAAGATTGACCATAGATGTATGCATTGATATGCATACGATAGTGGTTGGAGGCACAGCTGGCACAGAATCTGTGTTGTTGGGAGGGATAGGAGAAGTTTAGCATGATTCTAGTATAATACCAGAATGCAATCATGGAGGAAATATAAGAAACAACTTTTCCATACTGCAGTTACTGTCCATTTTCCTATACACAATACACAGTGCGCTTACCATTGACGTGTGACCTCTACAAATAGTGTATGTTAGAAGTATAGGATATTGCCTAGTTAACGTCACTGTGTGAAAAATAACCGGCCAATATTGAAAGTATTCTCTGAAATTTTAGAAAATATTGTTTTGTAACATGTCCTAAATTTTTAGCTAATTTAGGTGTTTGGAAATGTATTCGCACTTTGGTGTTTTAGTGTATGTTATAGGTAATAGGACATTGCCTAGTTAACGTCACTGTGTGAAAAATAACCGGCCAATATTTAAAGTATTCTGTGAAATTCTAGATAATATAGTTTTGTAACATGTCCTAAATTTTTAGCTAATTTAGGTGTTTGGAAGTATTCGCACTTTTGTGTTTTAGGAAGGATATGTAAACGACAGATAACACCAAAAAATATGAAGAAATTGTTTCCAAACCGTGTTAAGTCAACAATCATTATGTTGCTCATTTTCAAGAATGCTGGTTAACAATAAGCAGACTATTGTCTCATTTTGTGAACAAAGGCCCACATACTATTGTAGCTTATTGTTACTTTTGCATTTGCTTTATAATTCATAATAATTGGTTATCCAACTGAAACTATAATACCAGCTCATTGCGATACCGCACAGGTAAAACAGAAACATGTGTTGTGTGGATTTAACCAGATCTGATTTAATCAGTTGAGCTATTTTCAATGAGTGTTATCTTGGTTTAATAGCTTTTAATGGGGTTTAAGTCCTGCAAAGGTCGTGGTGAATTCTACTGTAGACATGACTGCATCATGCTGAATAGGCTTAGGCCTATAACACATTACAATACAGGCAGGGCCGGATTTACCATTGGGTCAAATGGGTCCGGGGCCAGGACCCCAAAATTGCCCTGTGTATACATATTCCTTTTTAGCTCCAAAACACCATGTTCAGAGGACCAAAGTATGGTAATGCAAAATTTTGTGCGCTTTGTCCGCACTGGCCACATAGAAAAATTCATCTTTATTTTGGGCTAAAAATTGTCTGAAATAAAATGTTCAAGCGCTCCACACATATATGACTTAGTAAAATGGGAACAAAATATTCTAGTTTTTGCCACTGTCATTCTTATAGGCGAATCATGAGCCAAGTGATGGTCAGAATTCAGTTGCCATTACTGGGTCCCATCTGCACAAAACTGGTGTTGTTACTGCCCAATTGGGTGTATTAAATCCGCTTAAAATTGATGTTGAATTGTATTTTTTTGTATTGTATTTTTTAACTTCCCTCATTCTTTTGTTTACGTGCATGTGGTGATGGAATGCAGCTTAATATCCCACATCATTTCACATTTTAGGTGGAATAGACCTAAGGGGGGACCCAGCTATGGCTGCCATTGTGTAGGAATGCGTGAAATTGGATTAGTCTATAGTAGCCCCCCCCCCCCCCCACCCTATTTGCAAATCAAAACTTTGCATGATGCAGTCATGGTCCATGGCAAAGGCGATTCGACCTTTGTGGCATTAAACCCAGTTAACAGGAAATTAATCCAGTAAATCGATTCAGTAAAGCAAATAAGCTCATGCATTCGATCACTAACGGCAACAAGCTTCGGTCGATTACCCCAGCTGCAGCGTGTGTAAACTCTAATTTGCATAGAGGCTGCACGTGAAATTATTGATTGGCTCCAAACAAAGGATTTGAACCGTGCACGTAATCATGGCGCAGTGCAGTCCATTCAATCAAATGTTGTCATCAACCTATTTGATCGCAGTGCATTGTTATGTGTGTGAGACGAACTGTCGCGGTTGATTGCAATCAAACAAACGATGTCTTATGTATTACTTTGTTCCGTGATGAAAATCGTGATGTTTTATTCAATCACTCTTGAAAAATGTATTTCTTTTGTAGGCCTATTACTTTGTTTTGTGATGAAAATCGTGATGTTTTATTTCATCACGCTTTAAAACAAACGATTTCTCATGTATTACTTTGTTTCGTGATGACAATTTTGATGTTTTATTTCATCACTCACGAAAAATTGATTTCTTATGTATTACTTTGTTTCGGGATGAAAATCGTGATGTTTTATTTCATCATCACGCTCTAAAACAAACGATTTCTTATGCATTATATTTGTTTTGTGATGAAAATCGTGATGTTTTATTTCATCACGCTCTAAACAATAATTATAGTTACATGCATTTCAAGAAAAGAATCTTATTAAAACGGTAGGCCCTATGTTGTTTAGAAAAAATGTAGAAAGTGATGATGATGATGATGTCGATGATGATGATGATGATGATGATGATGATGATGATGATGATGATGATGATGATGTCTCCAAAAGTGTCCCGGTTTGTTTTTCTTGCCCTAAATCGTATGCGTATCTATTAATAAGGCACTTCAATAATCAATAATCAGTCCGTGACGGCCTCCACTAACTAGCTACTAACTTGGGTTTATGGGCGCTGATATTTCATGTTCACTGTCACTTATTTATCAGAAAAGTGCGACCATTTGTCAATCACCTACAGTACCCAATTTCGCATACTATATAAGAAACTCATCATGATGATTGCCAGAGAATAGTTAAAATGTAGCTTGAACCGCTTTTTTGTGGCATCCTTCAGAAGTGAGCGGTCCGATACCAATATTTTCGGTCAAATCTCCATTCAATTAACACGGGAGTTGGCTAGCTATGCCTTGCCCTCACTCATATTTTACAAAAGTGCGACTATTTCTGAACATCTAACCTAGCTGTAATTTTAGGTCATGTTAGAGAAATATATTTGCTAGAAGTTTGGAGAATAGCTAACATATTGGCTGGTTATTTTCACACAGTGATGTTAACTAGGCAAGTGCCCATTCTTCCAACGTAGATCATTTGTAGGGGTCACGCGTCAATGGTGAGAGCACTGTGTATTGTGTATAGGAAAACGGACAGTAACTGCAGTATGGCTACTTGAGTGCACATGCCTTCCACACAGTGACTTGGGGGCGTTGCGGCCAAGATTGACTGAATTTTGACGTCGTCATTGGTTTACACGTAAACATGAAAATGGCCCAATGGGACATTTTCATGTTTACTGAAGTGTATGTATGTTTTCAAGCAATATTTTATCAGTCTAAATTCGTTGTGGTTCGACAATGAACCTCATTGTAAGTACTATTTTTTTAAATTTCTTGTATGAATTACGCACTATGTTATGATACAATACTTAAAAATTCACCTACGTTTCACAATAGCCCTCCGTGGTGAAGTGGTGTGCATGATTACCTGCCACCCACGCAGTCCGAGTTCGAACCCCATCCCCGCCCCAGCGCAGTATTTTGGATCCAAAATCATTTATTTTCATGTGTAAATGTTTATATTGCACTAGGAAATATATTTTGTGCGCTTTTTTCTGTAACAGGGCCATTAGAGCTCGGAGAAAAATAATATTAAATTGAGTCGAACGTCCAGGCAGTGTTGCCTTCATATTGTTTGTTTTGTTTACGATATTGGCTGTTGCTGCATTAAAATGACGTCATCCACCATCGTTGGCAGTGACTTTTGAAGCCCGAGAAGATAAATCCGGCCCTGGGTGCAGGGTGATGGTGAAATGTGTTAATTTATAAGAGTATTTCATTACTTTTACAAATGGAAGGATTGACAGGTTTTTTGTTTTTTTTTTAAATAAAAACATTTTCATAATAAATAACATTTATTTCATGCCCTATTTCTAAGTGGGGCTGGGGGCACTCAACTTTACTTTAGAAATGACAGAGAGATGCATGAACACCAGTTTGAAACTATAGGTTTTGGTGAAATATTTGAAACCAAAAGATGGAGTCATTTTGATGAGATGTCCAAAAGATAGGAGGGAGGTGTTTCTGTGAGAGTCATAGGAAATGTTTTATCAAAAAGAGGGTCTTTCTGGGAACAATTGAGGTCAAAATCTAAAAGTTGACAAACTTTTGATAAATTTTCTATCAAAAAGCCTTTGGCAGGAAATATTTGAAGGAAAATA
Source organism: Amphiura filiformis (assembly GCF_039555335.1). NCBI lineage: Eukaryota > Metazoa > Echinodermata > Ophiuroidea > Amphilepidida > Amphiuridae > Amphiura > Amphiura filiformis. The sequence continues at coordinate 92,106,631 of NC_092628.1, read as the reverse complement.
ACATTTTAGAGAAAACGGTCATTTGGCAACAGATTATCAAAAATGGTGTTTTTGTTTTGTTTTTTTGGGGGGTGTTTTTTGGTTTGCTAAACATGAATAGATAGAATACAGCAGTTTTCATTTAAAATTGACTTGCTAGCAGTTTTCAGCATATCTAACAGGAAAAAGTTTTTGTTACTTATTTAAAAAAATATTCACTTTCAAAGAAAGTCATGAAAGAAAGTGTTCAGTAACATTTGCTGAGACCTAAAGGGATGTTTGTGTTTCCAAAGCATTGAGTGAGAGTTTACCTGAAATTCTATTGAAATTAGAAGTTTTTTCTCAACACTTTAAAAATAATCCGGTAGAAGTTGGGTACCATTATTTTTGAAGGTCTCATTTACGGACTTGTAGGTATGGTGATTTCGGAAAGTGAATGGATGAATAGTAAATTAATTAAGCTTATATATTTATTGTTCAATATAATTCAGTTCATAAAATTCAGACAGTGTTTCTTATTGGCAATTAAGTTATTCTTAGTGTATCATAATCCCAGCTGTCCCTCAGCCAATTACACTTGGCGCAGTGTTTGAATCTTCTTCTGTGCATGATGCTTGTGGCTTGCCCCAATTCTATAATAAATACAAATTGTATGCCCTATGAATGCTCTGATGTTATTGGTGAAGAGTATAATCCACAATACACTTCAGAGTATAGTAACTTGCCCTATCATTTGTTATAATGCACCAACTGTGACATCTTTTGAGTTAAGCAGTATACAGACTTTTTTATTGTACGTACAATATTGTATGTACAATATGTACGTTATTTAATCTATTGCCATTCTATTTCCAGTACTGTTTAAGTTCTAACGAATGTTTGATGACGTAAAATCGATAATATATTTCTGCTAGATATTGTATGTAACATATTATCGATTTTTCGTCATCAAACATTCGTTAGAACTTAAACATTACTGGAATTAGAATGGCAATAGATTAAATAACGTACATATTGTACATACAATATTGTACGTACAATACTCGGAGTCTGAAGCGCGCTTTATTGTGAATTAGTAAAAGCATGACTATATTGCATCAATGATAAGGAACTAAGAAAAAAGGATAGCATCAGGGATCAATATGCATTACAATGTTCAAACACCCCTCACTGTAAATAAATTATCCCATCAAAAGATTCAAGTCATTAGGAATATTCATGTGGACCCAGATATTTTGTTGTAAATTGGTCAAAATTGAATAAAAGTAGACAAGGAAAAATGTCTGTTATGTCTTACAGTGTTTAGCAACCTTTCTTTCATGACTTTTTGCCGAAGTGAAAAATTTTCGAATCAAATCATAAAAACTGGGTATCTAAGTTAATTGGACAGACAGTAACATTAACTTAAGTATTACAAACTAATATGAAAATTGAGAAACAAAAAAACATTATGAACTGATATCCCAGAAAGTGAGGAGGGAGGTGGATGCAAAGTTTATTTTTTTATTTGCCTGAGAGTAAAACAAAAAAAGGCATCATTTGATGAGAGGCAGTTGAAAAATGAGGGTCGAACAACAAGTGGAAAACTTGGCCCAGAAGAACAAGTAAGATTATTTTGTTTTGGCATATTTTGCCAGTAAGTTAATTTACAAAATAAAAGTTAAGTTACAGAAAAATGTATAGGCCTATCATTTGACATCAATAATACAAATACATAAACATATTATTTACTCTAGGCCTACATGTATACATAACTAAGACAGACCTATATGAAATTCATGCATACAAAAGTAATACTAATATCAAATCTAGTCTAATACTATAGAAGTTTCTTCAAATTGTCTGTGCCATTTGATTTATCCTCAATTCCTTTTTCCCAATGATTTTTTTCCAACAGCTACTTTTTATAGGGATTAGGGGGCTGGTATTTTTTTCAGAAGAGGGAGTCCCAAATTTACAAAACGTCGGCGTCAATAAAATTGCAACCCCCCTAATTCGGTAAAAGTTTTATGACCCCCCCCCCCCCACCCCACACACCTTACCCCCTAAACAGTCTAAAATTGTATTGAAATTGGTCTTTTTGAATAAAATAAACACACTATCTGAGTCATCTTGTGACTACATTTTAGTCATCAAAAATTGATGACCCCCTATTTTTCTTCACAAAAATTTATGACCCCGGTATATTTGGGACCCATCTCCTGTAGAAAATGCCAGCCCCCAGTAGGCTACCCTAGCTAGGCTTTAATGTTATACTTTCATATGTTATAATTTCCTTTATAAATGCCCCAGTATTTGCACATAATGGTTATAGCTCTGAAAATGCTATTAGCCTCTGACCCCTACCTAGGTTCAACCACAGGAGCTCACCGGGTAATTCAAACTCTATAGTTGAACACTATGAAGATCAAGATGCATCAAGAGCTATCAAGTTACATGTATAATACAGCAGAACTATATGATAATGGTGACATTTATTTGGAGTTTTTGTATGCAGATGGATTATACAATGGTAGACGGCTTTTAAATAAACTTGGGTGAACAACTGAACTACTGTACACTAAGCCTATGTAAACACTATATAGGCCTATATAATATAATTATAGTATATTAATATAATATAACACAATAATATTTATACAATTACATACTAGTATAGACAAACATGTCATTTATTGATTGAATGAGTTTTACCTGGTCGTCAAGGTAATTTCTAAAATCTTAAGCCCTACACTATGATAAGCTTTGTTTTAATAAAAGCAAAGAAATTGCCAATTGTGTAAACTCCTAAAACAGCTTGGGCCCTTTATTGTGTTTTTGTGTAGCAAAATAAAGTGAATCATGAACCGCCTGGTTTGTGCTCATAAAAAAATGGGAAATTTTAAACAATGTGGCATTTGAAGTGGTACTTAGTGCTTTTGTTCTGAAATCTTTGACGTAAAAGCATAAAAGTTCATTTTAAAATTGGGCATAGCGTTTTTACCTGAACTAGGAAAAAAAACTGATTTTTTTGTGTGTTAAAGCCACAATCTATAAATTCTATACTGCATATCATATTTATGCCTTGACCCCTTTTAATTTTGTCTGAAAAGCAAAATTGCAATTGCTAATCATGAAATTCAATTTTACGTGATGCAAGCTTGATATGCGCAAAACTGTCACATCTTAAGACTTGATTAAATGATCACTCTGTGTGACGACACACTTCAGTCTGAATGAAACCAGGCTCACAAACAAAAATGCTATTTTTGCTTGAAAGAATCACAGATTTGAAGATAAAGATCAAAGGAAAGAAGCCACTCTTGATATATGGAGATCCCGGGGTACTCAAGTTTGGTTTTGGTAGGGACGTGCCGCTGAGATTTTGGAAGTAGACCCATAAATATACCAATTTTTCAAGAAATTTGGACCCATTGATATACCAAAAGTCAAAATTTTCGGCCGAATTTACCCAAAATTGTCTTAGTTTTTACTAATTTTCCCAAAATTTTGGGAAAATTTTGGCCAGATTAAAGAAAAATTGGGCTGTTTCCGAAAAGATTGAGAAAATTTTGAAAAAAGGACCCATTCATATACCAAAATAGGCTTTGAAAAAAGGGGTCATTGATATACCAGAAGGCTGAAAATGCTACCCATGTTTGCGTGCACGTCCCGTATGGTCATTTGTACTGAGTACCCCCCAGATGGAGATGTTAAGATCCCTGCCTTGATGTCCATGGGCCACACTAAAAAAAAATTGCACCCAAATACCACACTATTTTTCCATTTGAACAGCAACTTTCATTTATCACTGATTTTTGTTACCTATCTGCAAATAATAAGGCCATTCAAAGCCATGGACATTCAGCGAAGATGCACCCCTGAAGCATACATGTATGATGTAGGCCTAATTGGGGGGAGAGAGGGCTGTAGGACTACTATTAGCAGAACAGCTACCTTTAAAATAATAGGGGAACTGAACAAACAATTGGACATTTGATATTGCATCTCCATACTCTAAAAAATTGGATGGACTGAATGATAGAAACAAGATTTTGTAGGCTATTTATCATAAAAAACAGGATTCTGAGATATCGGCCATTCCAAAGAAGCTCAGGGAGGGGGCAAATCATCAATTTGGTGGGTATTCAGAGATGGTGGGTCTTTGGGAGCTGATGGCATCAGGTAAAGAGTCTTTCAGAGCAGCGAACTGTCAAATTCAAAGGTCTTTTTTGGCTTTCTGGTTGAAAATCGCCTGGTTGAAAAACCCTGATGAAAAACCAGATATGCTAACAACCGCTATCAAAGGGGCCATTTAATTAGAATATCTACCAGCCCCTGTCAACTTTTATGAACTCAGATTATAAAACTGACCCATGATCAGTGGCAGTGCCGTAGCTAGCTGCCACAGGAGGCAACTGCTCCTCTCCCTAGTGTAGGGAAAAAGAGAAAGGAGAGAGAGAGAGGGGAAAAGAAAGAAAGAGAGAGAGAGAGGAGGGAAGATGAGAGAGAGAGGGAATCCATACGATATGCAGTTAATTCCCAGGATCGCTTTTTGACTTCTCAAAGGTAGAAAGGCGTTGAAATGATAACTGTACAAAGAGCGCATAGGAGCAGTAAAATTTAAATTTGACAAATAAAAATAAAACAATAAAAGGGCCAATCCAAACAGAAAAAAAAAAAAAATGTGGTTGTGTGCAACATATTTCTTGTATTGTCAGTATCACCACAAAATTAGCTGATTTAGTCATTTACCAATGAGCTGTTTCAAACGTATAGGGTGTCAAACTTGTTTTGGTATAATCAGTAGTTCTACTATCAAATGTGAATTGAAGTAGGCCTATTATTATGTTTTGCACAATCCGTCCTTGTCTGTTGTCTGTAGGCGTCTTGTCTTTACTGTATTATAATATGTATGATGATGGTGAAAATAAAACTTGAACTTGATTATATTCACTTTCATTAGTCTTTAGGCTAAAAATACATTAAATGATGTTCGAGTGTTCACCATGAAAACTTATTTTGGGAGCCCAAATAAGGCAAAATTCAAATTAATTTCCATGGCCAAAAATTAATCTTTTTTTTTTTTTTTTTGCGGTCTGCCAATTTCTTTGAAAAAAGTATAACTCACTTTGCCATTTCCCCTCTTGGGGCCATTGTATTGCAAAATCTTAACTTATTTCCTTTGTTTCCTTTTTTGGGTGGGATTTGTTTGTTTTTGCTTTTGATTTTTATATAAATCAAACAACCAAAAATAAGGACATGATATAGATTATAGAGACATGATATACTGCAAAATAGACAATTTTGACCCTATTTTCCATAATTGTCTGACTCCTTCACACCTGTAGTATCAGGGATGCAAATTGTGTGGGAGCGGGGAGCGGGGAGCACCGCTCCTAGGAAATGACAGTTAAAATTGAAGAAATAATGCGTTGAGAAGAAAAAAGAATGAGTGGAAGAGGGAGGGAGAAGAACAGGAAAAGAGGAGAGGAAGCAGGAGAAATGAAAAAGAGGAAAGAAAAAGAAGAGGAGGTGGAGTGAGGTAGAAGATGACGAGGAGGAAACATATCTCAGCAAAAGACAACAAGTTGATAGGTGGGGTTGTGAGGCAGTGAAGCCCGGCAGTACAGTGAGGCTACTGAAATATCTTGAGAAAATTTAAAAAGAATCATACGCATTGAACAAATTGTAAAGGATATTTTGAGGAAATGGACCAACATTAAGAGGTAAACATAACAAAGGCAGTAACCAACCATGGTAACAGAAATTGAGATACAACACTCTAAGAAATAAAGGTTCTAAAAAGGTTCTACAGTTATCCTCTCAGGAGAACCCTTAGAGTTCCTCTAAAGAACTAAAAAATGGTTCCAAAACAACAACAAAATGGCCACAAAAATGTGATACAGAACCGTTTTCATTCTTTAGAGAACCTTTAAGGGTTCTCCAAAATTAAAGAACCTTTTTAGAGGTTCAAGAGGGAGGGTTCTCCTGAGAGGACAAAACAGGTTCTATCTAGAACCTTTATTTCTTAGAGTAAAGGGTCAGTAAGTGGCTAAGTGGCACTTACTGACCAAAGACCTACCATGGAAATTAAAAGGAAACAAATGGAGAAGGCCAAATCAATAAAAAATAATTTAACTTGATATGCAAATTTGATGAACTATGATGCAAAAACTGGGGAAGTTGAAACTAATGTCCATCAAAGCCTCGATCATGCGTCCTGCAACTAGCTCAAATCTGATAACTTTTCCATCTCAAGAAAGGTTTTTGGCATTTGCTTGTTCTTCTTCTTAGTGTTCTTTAACAATATCATTTGAAAGGTACGAATATTGAATAATTTGCTTAGCATCTGTATAATTATCCCATTTGCATGCAAAAAAAAATACAAACTTTCTTAACAATGAAAAGTTATCAATCGAGTTTGTTGCAGGACTCAGGAGGCTTTGATGGACAGTATTTTCATACAAATGTTCAGAAGTATCTCTCTGATTCACTAATAAATCTACACAAAGCTCACTTTACACATGATTTTGCTCACCGTTTATGAAACTGGCTGAAAAAGAATTCGAGATGCTGGACAAAACACAAACTACTACATGTATGCCATGACTTTGTCAACAAGGATATTAGACTTCAAAGTTTGAAAGGGTGCTTGAGGCCATGGAGCAATGCCCTGCAAGGGGGCATTATGCACCCCTGACAACAACAAAAAAGATATATAAAAGTGCTCCATCTGACACAAAACGAATGGGGGCAAAGGAAATGGGAAAGGAGCCTGTGTTACAACACAATTCACCCCAAACTAGTGTAAAATACCAAATTTTTGCGTGCTATGCTTGTGAACATTGTTTCAAAAGGGCCGAGCTTAAAGACTTTACATGTAGAGTCTCTCTAAAATACATGCTATGTTACCATTCTCATCTTTCAATTGCAGAATAAAGCTATTTTTATGTCTGGCATGATTGAGGAAATCTTGAGCCTAAAACCCTTACTCCTGAGGAAGAAATCACAATTTGCACCCCTGTGTAGTATTAAAATCTAGACAAAGAGGCCTGTGTAGCTTTTTTTTTTTTTTTGTGTGAGGAATTTCCCAAATGTGGACCCTTTCCCTACAAAAACTCGCTTTATGTAACAATTGGACTAAATCCAGCTAAAACTTTGTGGGCTATTTTGAACAGTTTTGCAGGAAAAGTGGTCCCTTTGTATTTTTTTCACTTTGGACCTTCTTTGATATTTTACTCCGAAAGTGCACTTTTTTCAAGGGGGATTTGGGCCCCTGCAGGCTTGCTCCCTCTGGCAAAATCCCAGCCACGCCACTGCCCATGACACATAAAACAGTTCAAGTAAAGAATTATTTAGGCAGTGTTTGTCAAAGTTGGAAATTGAGCAAAATTTTCAAAGACTATATAGGCCTACACTGCACATTTTTCTAAACTGCATCTTTGTTTTCCAAATAATTCTATACATTTCCTTAAAAAAAGGCTCTTTTGAAGAGAAAATGGTAATTCAAAAACTGCTAAAAATAATGTGACCCATTCTATTCCTGCATTCTGTTAAAAATACTATTGAGATTAATTGAAACATACAATTTGAAGCAACCGGTTAAAGAAATTGAGTCAGTGAAAGGCTTTTAAAAGTAAAACTTAAATATATGTCAATCTGCAGAAAAGAAAAAAATACCACCCTATCACCAAAAACAATGACAAAGTCAGCAACATCAGCAATTTCATGAAAATCATACTATTTACTATTATAAATATTATTACTAAAATAAAATAAAATAAATAAAAATACTATTACTATTATATTACACATAATTTCATGTGTTAAACATTTATTTGAAAGTGTAAAGTAATGTATATAATTCATTGGGTTTTTTTTGGGGTTTTTTTTTGTCTTGCATTAGGGTTCTAATATTTTTTTTTAGAAGTAGAGCTAAAGTATTTCAAAGCAAATTATGACCACATATTACCATGTTCGTTTAGATATTGTACTACTTTAATAATATCAAAGTACACTTTATTTTTTGTACATGTGTAAATGTGTATCCTGAGATATAACTGTGCTGTATGGCTAACATGCAAAGTTACACTGTCAGAGTTATGCAGTCAGTTCAAATTTCCCAGTTTTTACTACAAAAGGTCAATAGGGCAATCTAGAGGTTAACAGTAAAAATGTGGATGTCATGTGCTGTGCACACTGCCAATACTCAAGTGCACTAGTTATTATTTTAACACAGTACATGTAGAGAGGCACAGTCAAAGCAAGCATTGAATGGAGCAAATACAGTAGTTATAAATAGTCCCATTCAGTGATCCCAGGGAAAGTCAATATAAAAAAAAATGTGTATAAATCCCTCAAAAAGTGAAGAATAAGTTGTCAATAGCTATTTCTGAAATGAAAAATTTGGGCAAAAAAACAAGGAAACAGGATTATTAATAAAGTTGAACTTCATGAAGTTGAACTTCATTTACTGTCAGTAAATTACAGAGCTTTACAGATTCATGTAAAATGTCTTTTGTCTTTCATACATGGCTTTCGATTGAACTACATGTACTAGCAGGCTATACGCACATCTATGACTATGACAATGACAAAGGTATCAAAATCTGAATTTTCATGATTTTTACAATCGTCGGGTTGAGCAAATCACTGATACAGGGGAAAGAAGAATCATTTGTAAATGAATATTGGGATAGCTAAGTATGGTAAGCTATTAATTGGGGCCTTTCAGTATTCCACATCCATTAAAATCAGGGGTACAAATTAGCAATCAATTGCAGGAACCTGCTTAAAGGTTCTCATCAAAACCAGGCTTATGATTCCTGCAAATAGTGATTAAAAACAGGCAAAATCAGAAGGCTGTCACCATCTTCCCTCTGCATGTACCTGGCCTTAATTTTTTTTCAGTTTTTCTGACAGACAAACGCCGCTTTCACTACATTTTCACGACATGCAGCTACATGCCTAAACATAAAACTAGTTCTAAGTCCATGGGTTTCCATTCGTGATTATACAATAAATTAACAGCTAAAATGAAGAAAACTTTGCCTTTTTCCCCAACAGTTCAGAAATATATTTTGGGATTAATATGATTATTAAATCATATTTCTGTTACAAGTAAAGAAAAGGTAAAATGTAAGCACAACATGCATCTGAGACTTGGAAGTTTACAAGAACCAATTTTGGTTCTTGAAGTTGTAATCCAGAGAGAACCTAATAAGGACTGGTTCTCTGGTTCTCATTGGATTTGAGTCCCTGAAAACTATTCATATTCATCTGTCACTGTTCATCTGTGGCAGAAAATGCAGAATCCAGGAACATAACATAACATAACATAACATAATATAACATAACAACAAGTATTTACATGCACCTTTGCCAGGGATTCAAGGCGCAAGAGAAAAGAAAACCAAACAAATTCATTTATACAAAAAGCAATGACAGCAAAAAAATAAGTGAGTTTTGATCAATGACTTCAATGAGTCCAGGCTGATGGCATTCTTGATTGTAGATGGTAAGCTATGAAACTTTGGAGCAATCACTGAAAAAGCTGTATCCCCAGCACATTTCCTGGTGCAAGGAATGATAAAATTAACACTCTCACTGTAGTACTCATAGCATGTATCCAGGGAAATTGTGGGATTTGGAGGGAAATTTACTTCTCCAAATAATTAAATCATGGACAAGTTTGCTGCATGAGTGAAAGTTGGCTTTAGGCTCTAATGATTAGAAGTTTAATTGATAATAGGCCTACTGCCTAAAATCCAAACTTTATGAACTCTCTAAATTAGATGCGTTAAATTGGGCTATTCCAGAAATTAAGTGCACTCCCCCTATAGAGGAGTAACCTTTCAATCAAAGAAATGTCTGGATTTCCAGGTCTGCTTTCTGAAAACGACTGGAATTCCAGTTGCAAATGTCACTTGAAAATGCCTGTAAGGAAAAACCACACAATTTTCCAAAATGATCTCTCTTGAGGATTTTTAATTTTAAACTATTTTTCTGACTGGATTTTTTCGCTTTTGGACACTTTAAAAGTCTGGATTTCCAACAGTCACGACTGGACAAAAAGTACGGAAATCCGAACTCCTCTATAGGGGGTGTGCATCTATTTTCTGGAATAGCCCAGGGTGAAAGCATACACGGGTGGCAAAAACATTTCACAACATGAGTACGAGTGCACAGAGCTGCACAGCTGAGCCTGAGAGTGCATTCAGAGATGGAAAATTATAGAAATTGATATTCAGAACTCAGAAGTCATTTTACCTAAATTCTATATGCAGTTTTACCAAATTCATATGTGCATGTTTGTGCAGAATATCTGTGGTTTGTGGTACCTGTGGGCTGTGGCTATGTGCCTAGAGTCTATGCTATGTAGCTCTATGTGATAGACTTGTGATTTGCCCTAGCAGAGACCAGTGCCACAGTGCAGTATAGTAGTATAAGGGTCTGTGCTATATACTGTGTGGTGAAATGTTTATGTTATGTGTATCCATAGATTATAAGAGGCACACGCCTGTTCTCCCATTGGGAGTTTCATCAATTATAGGTCAGACCACAGTCTATGGTCAGACATGCTACAGATCCTTATACCTGTAGTTTAGTATATACATGGTAAACATAGTATGTGCCTGATATAGCTTGATATGATGTCCCACAGATGTTGTGAGCTTATTTCAAATGTAAACAATTTGCAATATATAGACCTAATAGTTTTATATTTTATATATATTACTAAGTAGAACTCTATAGCATTCCCATGATGATCATCTAAATGTTGCTTGATGCTTGTTGTGTGTTGATTTTGGAAGTTGAAACAAATAACATAAAATAAGGAGAGCTATAAGGCCCGGTATAAGGCTTATCTACTATACAAGCGAGTCATGGCTATGGTTCGATCCTACATTTGTAGCCACTACATATTAAATAGCCCCTAGTTTGTTTGTTTGTAACCAGGTTGGTCTGTGAGGAACATATGCTGCCCCCCCCCCTTTCAAGCTCATACAAAAGATGCACAAGTTTAGATAGCCAGTGTAGGCTAATAAGATGCATGCTAACCTTCTGGCCCAGATAGCTTTGATAAACAAAGCAAGAAATGGGAAAAAATAGCAAGGAAAAGGAGAAAGAGGAGAAGGCCACTACCAAACACAATTGTACAAAACAATAATGATGCGAGTTATTGAGTTGAGAATGTCCATGCATTGATGGGATAGAGAAAGACTACCTTCTAATTTTCATTGTTCTAAATCCAACAATCTGAATTTTGTTATGGCTAATTCTAACTACATATTGTTCTGGCTAATTTCTATAATTCAATCCAAATTGTTCCAAACTATTCGATAACTCTATCTTGTCCCGACTAATTATGATAACTCCGGATTGTTCCAACTAATTCCTCTAACTCCGCATTGTTCCGACTAATTCCATTACCTCTGGATTGTTCCGATAACTCCGGATTATTCCAACTAATTCGGATTGATCCAACTAATTCGATAACTCCGGATTGTTCCGACTAATTCTGATAACTCCGGATTGTTCCGACTGATTCCGTTAACTCCGGATTGTTCCGACTAATTCTGATAACTCCGGATTGTTCCGACTGATTCCGGTAACTCCGGATTGTTCCGACTAATTTCGATAACTCCGGATTGTTCCGACTAATTCCGGTAACTCCGGATTGTTCCGATCAATTTTGAGAACTCCGGATTGTTCCAAATAATTTTGATAACTCCAGTTTGTTACGACTAATTTAGATAACTACGGATTGTTCCCAATAATATTGATAACTCCAATATCGGACTCCGAAATCGGAATTAACACCCTGTCGTGGGGCCTCTTGACAGATTAGAGAACCCCTCATTTTAGGATTTGAGCGCATATTTTTAACACTTTCAGGGGGTTCAGGGGTTCTGAGAACCCCTGGTTTTAAAACCTAGTGCTACCCCTGCGCCAGATACATGTATGGACTCACAGAATACCAGTTTATGAGCTGGCATGTTAAATACATGTAAACTGAGAGTCACATTGCAATACTGTCCTTTTTTTGATTGTTCAAATAATCGGTCACTGAGTTGCGAATTATTCAGCTGAATTCTACCATACTTCTTGGAGTCATGTAATAAAAGAAAACAAAAAAAATCTGAATATATGTTAGTGCTTTGTATGCTAGCCATATATAGGCTTCAACACCTGATATGTATACATGACCCTATTGTAAAGTTGTTCCTCTAATTAAGTGCATGATCTATCTGGGATAATTGGTTATCTTGTAACAAACACCTGAAGAAACACCCAAATCTGAACTCTGAAATTACATCTGTACCTTGGTTGCTGCTATGTATTCATTTATGTCATGTTTTTCTTATTGTTAAAGCGCTGGGCTGATATTCATAAAACCACGCTAGGCCTAGTTGACAGCTAAAATTGACTTTAGCAAGCTGCTAAGCCTAGCTGATTGCTAATTCTTATTCATAAAACCCAGTTAGAGTTAGCAACATTCTAAAATTTTGCCAAAACTTAGAGTTGATCTGGGGCAGCGCTAAGTCACTAGTTGACAACTAGTCTTAATGATTTTGAACTAAGTTTGACATGATTTATTGTTTTAATTTCATATTAACTGTTGTCAATTATGAAAAATAATGTTCTCAGAATATTCTGTTTCTGAGGTCTTCAGTGTGTTTTACACATAAGAAACTGTCTTAAAAACACACAACAAATTTAGGGTGAATGAATAAACATTGAACTAAGCCAGTATTGTTTAACCAAATTTGCACAAGAAAAATGATTATGATATAGCAAGTAATCTTTAGTTAAGCAGATATGTTCAATCGAAGCAATTCTGTTCAATTGTTTGATACGTAAAATATATATTTTGGAGACATGTTACCAATGTTCTCTTTGGTAAAGATGCATGACTTATTTTCAATAACAAATTATATGTCAATTTGATAAAGATAAATCATGCTTGGCTTTTGTCAGGACAACAAGCAAGATATATCATATGCTATTAAATTATCTAATATTATTTACACAGTGTTGCTCATGAAGCTAAATGAGCAGCGTTAAGTGGATGCATGTTGTTTTCTATTTGATGAAGCAATATAGTATGTATAGTATACAAATATTTACTGCTCATGAGGGATCTGGTGGAATCTATTGTACCCGAGGTGAACTGGAGACCGTGAGCCTACTATTTCCCGAGACCGCCAGGTCGAGGGAAATAGTAGGCTCACGGTCTCCAGTTCACCGAGGGGACCAATAGATTCCACCAGATCCCAATTTAGAGCAGTAAATATTTGTTTTATATCCTTCATTAATATATTCTTTGTTCATTAATTGGTTAAATAATAGAAAGGCCTTTATCATAGACATAGGCCTAGGCATAAATGTAGGCTAAGCCCTAGCATAATCAAGGCTAGGCTAGGCTTGCCGTGCTTTGTTTTGATTGAATACACGTAGGCCTACATGCACAAAGCACGCACACAATTGAGTGGCTATAAAGCTTACCGTTGTAATGTTGTAACCTCTACAATACCGCCGTGAAACGAGTAACCATGTTCTCTGTTATTTCGCCGTTAAAGATATTGTTCCTGATGTAACTCAGATTATGTCATTAAACTGCCGTATTTTAGCTGCACTTCTGTGCTGCTGCTTGTGTACCCGGTACTTCGCAAGACAATACGACTTGCTATACATTAATACCCCAGAACCGTAGCGATATCCCGCGTATGTGGCGAGTTGCACCGACCACTAGGAACTGCTTGACGCTGCTATGAGGTCATCGCGCCAGAGGAGTATAGCAAAAATATATCCCGGGAAATAGCACTTTGAGTCGGCTTTTTAACTGCTTTGCAAAATAGCAAAACTATTTTTGGTCACATGATACTCGTTTAACCAATTAATGAACGAGAATATATTAATGAAGGATATAATATGTTTTTACAACAAACCAAGGACTTAACATGTATATGAACTTTACTTGTTCAGAGTATCTTTTTTAATTTAATTTGCCGTAACAACCTTGTAGGCCTATATAGCTTACAAAATACACATGTAATTTTATTAACGAAATCTCAATGAAGACCATCAGCAATGAGTCATTACATTTTGATCATTTTGACTGTGGTTCAGAGCTCAAGTATAATAGACATGTATTATATAAGCCTATTGTATTAGATGTTACACAACTGTTGAAGGCCATAGCACCCAAAACACCCAAATAAGTTATCAGCTAAATATTTCTAGTTGATAGCTAGTTAGCAAAGTGTTTAGCAAGGTTTTATGAATAAGAAATTAGTTGATTGCTACGTAGCTATCAACTAGTGGATTTAGCATCTTGCTAAGCACTAGTTGGTTGCTAATTTAGCAAGGCTTTATGAATATCGGCCCTGGACTCTTAGATGTTATTGCACTATTAAGTATCTTATACATGTATAATTCACATACTGTCCATTGCACAAACCAAAGTCACAGGGTGTCAAACTTACCCATTTTGTACAGCTAATAATAACAATACAATGTGCTACAAATCCTGTTTTAGTTTTCAGTTTTAATGTTTTATCATTCTTATTTATACATCTTTGTACAAAGTAAGTCACAGGGTGTCAAACTTACCCATTTTGTACAGGTAATAATAACAATACAATGTGCAACAAACCCTGTTTTAGTTTCAGTTTTAATGTTTATCATTTTATTTATACATCTTTGTACAAAGTTAAGTCACAGGGTGTGAAACTTACCCATTTTGTACAGCTAATAATAATACAATATGCTACAAATCCTGTTTTAGTTTCCAGTTTTAATGTTTATCATACATGTACTTACATGTACATCTTAAAGGTGAACCTCATTGAAAATAAAGTTATATATCAATGGAAAGCTTATGATGTCTGGATACTAAAAACTATTTTTTCCGATTTTTTTGATGGCCAATAAAGCTGAAAAATTAAAAAAACGAATGAATTTTTGGTCTTTTTTAAGGCGCCCAAAAAGCACCCAAATCAATCGTCTATGACCTTGGGAATGCTCGTGACGTAAGCTCAGGGTTCATGAGTCACGTGATCCTACTCGGAAACATGTAAACAAGACTTGCTTCCTGTACTTTGCAAGCTGCCCGGCAAGTCTGATTTTCACAATAAAGCTTGAAATTAGAGGAATCTTCAAGTTGCTGGTTCCTTCTATATATATTAGAAATAATAGAATTATTGTCAACACGTAAATTTTCCGTAAATTTTGACAAAATCAGTCATAACTAGCTGGGTATAATTGGGTAATTGAGTTTGAATTTGGCGCTGGGATCAATTCCATGCGCAAATGCTTGCTGCTGCCGTTCATGTCATGGACTGAATAAACATGATCGAATAACAAATTAAATACTTTCATGAAAGTTCACCTGTGTTGGTATAAATCATGATTTTGATTTAAACTTTTGATCCAAACACAAAGAATTAATTCCTACCTCGGAATTTTCAGATGGTACTCCATCTTTCATCAGCGAGTGATACAGTCACTCACTCGCTGATGAAAGATGGAGTACCATCTGAAAATACCGAGGTAGGAATTAATTCCTTGTGTTTGGATCAAAAGTTTAAATCAAAATCAAAATTAAATACTTGTTTGTGACATTCCCTATTCTTGATTCATTTTAAAATATCTGATTTAAAAAAATAACGTCTTGCAGTAATCAAAAATGAATAAAAAAAGCCGCCGATTTCATCAAATCCAGCCCATATAAACTTGGTTTTCATATTTAGCGCATTGCGGTAATACATGCATTCTTTCCACACAATCACGATTGAAAGAAACAGATATTTTATTATAAAATAAATACAATTTGGGCTTGATAGACCATTATTTGATGGAATTCTGAAATACATGACCGGTTGTAAAGCTAAGAAATAATTAAAAAATCCTGTACATGTACCTTATTCTATTCCTTCATTTTCTCATTGTGATAAGTTCATCTCAACTTGGTGTGACGATCTGAACTGGTAGCACTAGCAGTTATTTTTTGCAATCTGTTTTCATTCCGGGCCTTCGTCCACTCTTTGCTCTTCGTGCTTTGACTGTAATATTCCCTATGCATATCAGTGATATCGTGGATGGCTTGGCCTATCCCAAATCACCCGCCAGCACTTTTCCCATTTTTAAATCCACACACTTTATTCAGGAACTTCATTCTTGATTTGATCATGATGTTTCCTTCATGTTATTCTTATTTTATTGAAGATATTTTTCATGTAAAGTAAGTTGACAATGACGGAATTTGTGCATTGGCCCGATGCATGCCACAGTAATGCATGGACATTGTGTTTACAATCAAATCCGGAAGTAACTGTGTGTTCCCAAGCTGACGTCATCAACGAAAGCGCCCAATTTGAACGATTTCGTTTTGTAATTTAGGGGGTGCCAATATCCAATCTTTGCATGGAGATTATGTCTATCCTGGTACGTTAGGCAAATAAAAAATATTCTTTTCTGCTTCCTGACATCATAAGCTTTCCATTGATATATAACTTTATTTTCAATGAGGTTCACCTTTAAGTAAATTATATTTTGTACAATTCTGTATCAAATCTAATGTACAAAGAAATTTACTTGTTTTACTAAGAACATAAAATTTGTATCTTCTGAATGTATTTCAATCTGCCATAAAGTTAAACTTCATTTGTTCATATATGTGTACCCTTATAGTAATAGATTAGTTTCCACAAAACTTGAATGCCCTTACTCGCCCTCTTCCTGAGTACTTGCGTGCACAGTACTGCACACTAACCAATGATAGCATGCGATTACGTGTCGTTTTTACAAGCTTTTTGAGCAAGCGCATAAGGTAGAGGACTTAGAAATCTTAAGGAATGTTAAGTGGACTGACAAAGAAGAGAAAGAATTATTTTGGTCATTATTAACTGACATGCCCAGAGAGGATTCAAAATCTGTTGAATACAATACAATACTTAAATTAACCCATATCGCTTTGATTGCAAAAGATGCAACAGAATAGATTCCGCAAAACATGAATGCCCTTACTCGTCCTCTTCCTCGGTACTTACCGATGACAACATCAGTGTAAATGTATAGGGCACATGTTCTGTAATTAAATAAGATGATATATTCAGTCGCATGTCAAGTTGACAGTTATGCCGTCATGATTTCATGGTGCTAATCACACCCACTTATCTAATCCTGCACACGTAGAATGGCGCTTTCTGCATGTTAGCGATGCAACCACGTAACGGCACTCAACTTGAAATGAGACACAATATAGTGAAAACTATGCCAATGGATGAAATAGAAGGTATTTGTGCCAAATTGAGGCAACCTTTTATAATCAAGACAATGCAGTTATCATGCAATTTTATTTAGTGTTTTGATCAAATCAAGATCCTTAATCATGCCATTTTTGGAATGTATTCCATAGATGATGTGTGGATTTCAACTGGAATATCCCATTATGATATGTGACCATCCACCACAAATGGGCTGTTAAGCAGGGTCTTAGCTAGGCACCCGTCTGGCCGTCATTTTTGACGGCCAGTTTGCTCCTGGGACGGGCAAAATTAATGCCTTTGACAGATGCTATATTATAAATTGTATGTTTTGAGAAGCTAATTGACCTTTTTAGTAGACCCAATTTGTAGAACAAGGCCATATCAGCACATATTTGAACTCTTTGAACCCCCAATGGGCTATAGACGTCTGGTAAATGTTTTAAAGGTCAAATTAGGACAGGCAATTTTATTCAAATGACGGGCAACCCTCAATTTCTAGCTAAGACCCTGCTGTTAAGTCAACAGTTTCACTTTTTGAGATGATTGTCCATAGTTTGAGAAATAGGTTGAGAAATTAGTGCTGCAAACATTGCAGCTCCTTTGGTAGATGGTCACATACTTGCATACATCCATCAGTATGAATCAAATTTTATTCACAAGAATTATTGCGAGAATCAAGTTGCTAATTCTTGTTATGTTCATAACAATTGAAAACAAGTTGCATACATGTATATTTGTAGCTGAACTGAAATGTTTATAATAAATTAATGTTAATGAAATAAAGTCATCTGTTTTTCAGTTGTTTTTGTTACTGGTAGTGAGTAAATATAAAGAATGAAAACTCAAGGGTAAGTTTTCTGTATGGAATGCAACAAGCAAAAGTGGGCAGCATACAAGGTTAGCTGCCCTAAAGCTAGTCCCTTGTTCACTAATTCAAAAATAATTCATAACTTCATGAATATGTGCGTTGCGTGTGATCCAATCATAGCAAACCAATGTCATTAATATTGACCACAAAATGCGTAATTTTTCGAAAGTAAATATTAGTAACCTTGTGCACTGTATTTTGCGTCAAACAAACTGTGCTATTTGCACAGACACTTTTGTTATTGGTTGCCTTGTTTTAGCCTGATCGATTTTTGGAAAGATGTAAAAATTTTGAGGAAAATTTTGTGTTATGTTATGTTGTAAAGTGAAGAGATCAAAGTGACGGTTATGAATGAATGAGATTAATAACTTTGCATCAGTAATATGTCGGGCATTCTCTAAACATTTTGTTTTGGACCTCTGAATATCAAGCAAAATGAAGCACAATTATGAGTCTTCCAAAAAGGGAGTGTTAATTTTTATGTGCTTAGGGACGCACCATTAGATTCTCGGGGTGTAGGAAGTTGGGGTCGGCAAGTTTTTTATTTTTTAATTTCATGCATTTATACACAGTTGGGTTTTTTTAGTGTTGGTGGGGAAATTTTTGTTTTTGTTCATGTAGTGGGTGAAGTTTTTTTTTCAAAAACTTCCTACTCCCCACCTGAGAATCTAATGGTGTGTCCCTTAGTAAGGATCATTAAATAGGTGCCACTACATAAAAAGCAAAAAGCTGACTGACATTCTCCAAGTATTTGAGTTTTGGGCACAAGTGCATTACTAAGCTCACCAAAATGACTTTGCCCTCCTATCTGATATTGCTTTTTTTAATATTGGTTGATATCCAATCCAATCAAAATTACATCTTAATTGCCTAAGTTGTCTATATCAAAAAGGCGCAACCTGTACATGGAGCAGACTTATACATTAAATCGTCAGTCACATCACACACTGTTCTATTCGAGATTTGTCAACTTTTTTGAGAAAATTGTTGTGTATCAACATGTTATTGAGCTATTCAAATCCACCAACTTAAAGACCTGAATTCTTTATAATATGAAACTTTGATTTTGGTCATTTACTGTTTTTGAACAAATGTTGTTTCACAAACAGTAGTATTCAACAACATAAGCTACTTTTACCCATTCATTATTATGTGTATCACTTATACAGATCTATACAGTGATACTGATCTATTCTGAGATACAAATACGTGTATACCAATGCGTGCATTATACGTATAATGAAAAACATTGCGAACTGTAACATAATATAGTGACATGGTTGAAAAAAAATTACATTTCACATACAGAGTTACAGGTTTAATACCATATTAAACTATTTTATTTTATTTGAAAGATAGACATGTCAATTTCACCAAAATAAAACTTTCAAGTCTCTTCTTTATATAATACCCCTGTCAATGAAATTCTATTGCAAAAATAAGTATGAAAACAAATCCAACAGAATTTTCAATTGTGTTGTGTCAAATAGAACAGTATGTGGCGCTACCGACAAAATGACCACAATCGCAATTAAAAACCTCACTGGTTGGGTTTTTTCCATGATAACGGTAAGCATTATAAAGTTAGCTGATCCATTATTAGACTGATGATACATATACAGTGCCGACCCAATTATCGGTTGAGCCATAGCAATTACTTTCCATCTAGCAATCTCTCCCTGATTCTCTGAGCCTTACATATCCCAGATACATCAATGATGGAATGTGAGGAATTCCTGTTAGATCTAGCATCAACATGATTGTTGAGATTCATGTCTTGCAGGGATGCCCATTTTAGGTGGAATTCACCCAGTTTTTACACTTTTTACCCATTATACACCATTTCAGGCTTTTACACCAGTTTCAAGTATTGTGAGTGGTGCTGCACCTCTAGTTATGAAACTTGCAAAGCAAACAACAGGTGCAGGCAGAATCCTATGCTACAATTCTGTCACAAAATCCAAACTTTTTTTGGTAGCTTGCACCAACAAAGATGACACACCATTGCAATATCCAGCAGCAGTCTCAGACAATTTCAAAAGTTTCTTAGCAAGACATTTCTTCAGCCGGTCATCCTATAAAGTACACACATCAAAAAGACAAAGTATTAGTCATAAGCAACTTTCACATAATTATAATATCACTAAATGATCAAGAAGTGACCCAAGAAAATTCAACACAAAAATACCACAAAAGGAGTTTAAAGGACTAAATTTGAATCAGTTGTATTTTGGGTATTGTGAAAAATATAAACATTTTGTCTGAACCTCTGAATATATGTGACTCCTCGCCACAACTGAACCCGGATGTCGCCAATCATCATTTTTGAGATATTCAACCAAAATATTCTGCTTGAAATTAGCTTTAAAATGATGTATATCATGTCTATAGTACTTGACATTTAAGTAGTGAAAAATCAATAAAACAGTCAATAAATCCTTTCTTTCCTATTGTTTATTGTTAAGTTCGATGGAGCATATCTCAATAGTGGCACTGGCGACATCCGGGCTCAGTTGTGGCGAGGAGTCACATATATTCTTCTGTTCCAAAGAAAAATGTTTAGATTTTCTCGCAATACCCTCAAAACAATTGACGTGCAGTCAATAACCTCTAACTAGCATACATGCTCGTCCACAGCACCTATGCAAACCTTGCTTCACACATTGTATGACTAACACATGTTATTGTGAGTTTAAACAAGCTGAAGTTGTTGGACTCACACAATAACAAACACTAAATAATTTTGACCTATTACGAATAGAACAAAGTATCACAGACTATTCATTGGTGGGGCATAATTGGGTTCAAATACAGTTTTAGGGTTGATATACTTTTAGGGCTCAATAAACAAAGACATATCTGCATTATAATTCGTGAGCATGATTGAATGTATACACATTACACAACATTACACAGGGGAGATTACGGAGGTGAGTCTTTGTTGTACTGAACCTTCGACAGGATATTTACATTACAAAAACAACATCAAAATTCTGTAGCATTCTGGTTAATAAGGTACATTTATCATGCAATACAATACTTGCTAAAATATAATCAGGACTGGGGTTCGTTTTATTGTACCTTGAGGCTCCCGCACAGCATGGGTGAATCATAGGCATCACTTAGGCTGGTAATACTAGTCATATCTGCAGCTTGCATTTCCTCATCAGAGCCAATCAGTGCAACAAAACATGCATGCCCTAAGAAATAACTGATATCTAATGCTTTGCAAGAGGAAACCACATTGGAGATACTGAAAACAAAAGCAAACAAACAAATGTTATAATCAAATGCAGTAAACCTTTGACGAGCGGCGCGCGCATATTGTAAGTATACATTGCATATTTACTGCGAGTTTACAAGAGCCTCCTCCTCTTCCAGTTACAAAACAATAACTGGAAATCTAGGAACCTGCCCAGGGGTGTTACACAATTTACTCCATGCATTTGATGTAAAATGTTTGTTTAACAAGAATTTGTTACTTAGTCAATTTCAATATATTTTATCTTCTAACAAATGTTCATTGACGGAAAATCAATTATATTTGATGTTGAATGTTTGGAGGAAATGTATTATTGATTTTAAGTCTTCAAACGTTTGTTGGAAGTTCAACATGACTGGAAGTAGAATAGGAATAGATCAAATAATTAATGAAGATATGTTACATCAAATATTCTGCATCAAATAAAAAGGATACTTTTTATTTACATAGCATTCCTAATACTAACCTTAATTTGTTATTGACATCCATAATGAACACAACAAAATCAATCCTGGGTCTACTCTTCTCATTGTCAGGTGGTAATGGCAGATGTGTGGCCAATCGACTGAAATACAAAATGACAATACAGAAATTAAGAACTGAGTGTTTGGTGGAATATTCAAATGTTAATATCATTTTACAACATTCATTATGTTTATTGTATTAGTTTAATCACAAGCTGTAATTTGACACCTCATTTAACTACATAGGCTGTATATTAAAGGCCCATTCAGTGATTTGCTCATCCGGACAATCATAAAAATCATAAAAATCATAAAAATTCAGATTTTGGTACCTTTGTCATTGTCATAGATGTACTAACATAGCCTGCAAGTGGTTCCGTGTATTTAAGACAAAATAAGACATTTTACGAATCTGTAATTTAGATACTGACAGTATCTAAATTAGCTACATGTATTTGAATGGGGCTTCAACCGTCAGTACTGCTGTTTTCTTTGTTTTTTGCCAAATTTGTAATTTCAAAAATACCAGATGACAATTTGAACGACTTATCCTTCACTTTTAAGAAATTCATAAACAATTTGAATTTTTTTTACACTTGCGCTGGGATCACTGAATGGCTCTTTAACTGAGAAAATAAAAAAATGAATGAACATTTTGCACACACGTTCAACATCTTCACCTATTTACTGGCCCAACTCGAAACGCATGGTCATAATTCATGTAAGACCGATAAAAATAGTATATCTCAGAGCTGCCTGTATGTGCTTGTTTTGCGTTGCCAATTTTGTCTTTTGAAATTGGAAATAAATTTTTTCCAAAAATATGAACAAAATTGTATTTTATTGGAGGACTTGTGTGATAAATGTGTTATATATAAAAGATATAAGAAAGTAAGTTTTGAAAGTTACAAGCATCTGAAACTTCTTTTGACTGAGTTGGCGTTGGAGGGAAAACGAGGGGAAGAATCCCACATTCATACATGGTATACTTACACTTGTAAAGAAAATGGTGTGTTCTGATCTACCATAGCAGTTGCTAGTTCATGCTTGCCAATACCTTGGGTACCAACCAACTGAAAATGAGAAGATTATACAATTTAGAATTGAGGCAGGTATACTTTAACTTGACAATCAATCAATCCATCAATTAATCAAACTACAACATAGGATATTTCACATGGAAATTATTTTGTTTAAAAAGGTGATTATTTAACTTAGAAAATGAGGGGTCAACCATGTCTGTAGGTCAAAAATTAGCAAAGTTATGGGCAAATGTCTGTTTTTAAAATTCTGCATTTTTCTGCGGCCATCACTGACAATGCCTTACAATGACTTGTAACTGAATAATTTTTCACCACAGCGATCCGTTACGTTTTTACACAACTGTCACTGCATGATGACTTCTGTATTGAAGGATTAAGTACGGTACCAGCACCTTTTAGACTACCGGTACATCTTCAAGTTTCTGGTGTCCAAATTTCAAAATTTTGTATAAATTTCCCTATGAGGATTACACAGTTAAGTCATTTACTGTGGTCGCAACTTTTTGAACATCACCCTCTATAATAAGCAATGTGGACAAATCTATGTGAGAAATGGGTAAGCTCAGTTCCAATAGCATAATAGTGTGAATGCACACCAAACTGCGGCGACACATACACAGCACTTCTTGGAACTCCCGGTCAGAGCCGGGAATTTAAATTATTGAACTGGAGTTAGTTCCGATATTAATTGGAACTCACAGCTCCGACCATGAGTTCCAAGGAGCTACGTGTATGTGTCACCGCGATTTAGCATGCATTCATCACCATATTCCATACTCAGCAGTGGGGTTTGACCCCCACCCTTTTTATTTTACCCCCACCCTTTTTACTGAGGCACCCAAAAAGTTTTTACCAATTTTCAGAATTTCGAACCGGCACGCATCGTGAGCGTGGACTGCCGAGTATGTATTTGTACATAGTTGTGGAGTGGCCTTTTTGCTGCTCATGAAAATCACTCAAAAATCATCTTTTTAAATATTTCTTTGGACAAAAGCTGATAGAATAAGTTGAGCAATCACAGATGACATACATCAGCATGATCAGTGCAGTGACATATACTGAAGGAAAGTGAGTACAATGGAGTATTTTACTAGAGGGTCGCATGTCATGAATTGGTCATCTTTTGTGTAACATAATGTTTTTTGATAAAAATATCACCAATTTTGATTCACTTCAGCACAACTTTTATTGAATACAGGGGTAGCGCTAGAACTAAACACTCGAGTGTCCGCAGGGACCCCCGAACTTGCAAAAAATTAAAAAGTAGGGGGTTCGGAGTAGAGTTTGGTGAGTTCCAGTTGCACAAATGCAACATAAATAGTATATTTGCAATAGCGCTAGATTAAAAAACTGGCGGTCTGCAGGGACCCCTGAACTTGCAGAAAATTTAAAAACAGGGGTCCCAACTCTATTTTGGTGGGTCCGGGACCCCAAAAAGCAACTTAGCGCTACTCTTGATTGAATACATTTTAGACCATTAAAAGTATATATTTCTGAAAAGCTTATTTTACAAGGATGCCAAATCAACAAAGTATAACATCATAATACAGGGTGGGTAAGAAATATACAGGGTGGAACATCAACAAAATTAGCATCTTTCTTGTCATGGTAAACCCCATATTTTCTTTTTATGAAAGCTATGTAGCTCAAAATAAATCTGGATTCAGAAAGACATTACATGGGCCCTTCAAACAAATTAGGAAGAAAGAGTTTGGTATCCCTTGCGTTAAACATACAGGGTGGTCAAAAATTGTAAAATAATCTTACAATTTGCATGACATTATCAATCAAAACCTTTTTCCTTCATGTCTGGCACTAAAACTAATAGCAAAATTGAATTCCTCATCAAATTTCCTAAAAAATATGTGTACTTTTAAATAAGCAGGGTGACTCAAGCAAGAGGTCATTTAGAAATGTCGGAGCATTATGTGCACACTTTGTACAGTAACATATAGGGAAAGCTGTCTTAATTAGCAATTAATTAGGCAATTAATTATTTACATATTTTGTTACAGTTGATCTACTATGAGGTAGATCTACAATCCAGGATGATATGTGCAATTTGTGGTCCATGCTACATGTAGTTGTAGTTATTAAGATACAAAGGTTTAAAGTTTGCCATATTTTCACAATTTTGTGTACAACCCTATGGGGCTCACCCGCCCCAGCTCACCCACCCCGGCTACTCCATTGATACATCTTACATACCCGTACTGAAGTATAAATCTCAAAGTAGTTGTCCAATCTACAAAATGACACCAAACTTTCTAAAATAGGTATCATACTTTTAGAATAAATCAAACCTGAAGTGGGAAGAAAGCATTTTCATGTTACGGCTCCTCCATTTTTGGGTGACCTATTTGTGACATGCGACCAGATATAGGCCTACTATTAAATTGACAACATATGTAAGTTATTCTGTAGGATCGGCAATAATTAATATACGTTTTATGTTATGAATTTAGTTCAAGTTGAAGTTAGTGAGTTTGTGGTTTTTCGTAAGTTATGTACAGAAGTGTTCTCTGGAAGCTAAAAGTGACGGGCCATTCTCGAAGTACTTCGACTGCATGGAGTTTGGCGAATAGCAGGACACACGTTCGACACACCACACGTGAAGTGACACTGATGTGTCCAGACACAGTTCCAATAATTGAAACTCCCCGCTCCGACGGGGAGTTCCAACAGGTGCTGTGTATGTGTTTGCATGTGTTTAATGTGCATTCACATACACACTTAGCCGCAGGGGTAGCGCTAGAACTAAACACTCGAGTGTCCATGAGGACCCCGAACTTGCAAAAAATTAAAAAGTAGGGGGTCCGAAGTAGAGTTTGGTGAGTCCCAGTTGCACAAATGCAGCATAAATAGTATATCTGCAATAGCGCTAGATTGAAAAACTGGGGTCCCAACTCTATTTTGGTGGGTCCGGGACCCCAAAAAGCAACTTAGCGCTACCCTTGCTTAGCCGTCGGTACGAAGAAATCGTTGCTCCAAAAATGATTGCATATTATACATTTGTAATCATTTTTCACCACAAAATATGATATGAAAACACAGGTGAGCAATGGTATGTATGAATATATGGAGAGGTGAAACAGGTTGTTCATTATTGTCAATATTAATATTTTGCGACATTTATAATGAAAATAATTAACACACTATGGCACCTTCTACAACTTGAGAACAAGTCCTCAAACGTTCGAAATTTGTATAGGTACCGTATGCTAGGTGAATTCAAATTTGCCATCAAACTGCACCATTTTACATATCAAATTAAAGCCCTTGAGTAAAGAAAGCCAAAACTGAAAACATTTTTGTCATAGCACTTTCAGTAACAAAGTTACATCTTGTCAAAGATTGACTTTCATCAAAAAGATTCAGATAGCAAAATTCCCCAAAACGGCATTTAGGGGTGTTTCTAGATCTTAAGCTGAATTTATACTCAATCGCTTTTGCAGAAAAGCGATTTTCACGCATGCTCAATGTTTACTTACATTTCCAGAGCGTCAAGCCGATCAATCGATTCAAATCGCGGAGGCAAAAAGCAGCGTCGCTTTTGCAAGTTGAAGAAATCTCAACTTCCCAGCGATATCGCTTGACACGTGAATCGTCAACCAATCATATACAACCAACTGGATCTATTATTTTGCTAATTAATTCACCTTTCTCGATTTTTGACTTTTGATGATGAATTAATTCAAAGCAATAATTATTGACAGCAACTGAAGTTTTAAAATGTATTTTGTGGCATTTAGAATATTTTAATTGTCGTCTGCAATCGCTATCGCCGTGATAAGTATAAATGCAAAAGCGACGGGCGATGCATCGCAAAATTCAGCGATTGCAAATCGCTTTTTCAAAAGCGATTAATCGCATCGCTCGGCGATCGAGTATAAATTCAGCTTTAGTCTCATGGCGATAGCAGCTTTTTTTAATGGAACTGCTATCAAAATCCCTCTAAAATTCCATATGCGACTTGATTATCACCATAAAAAATCATATATGGGTCAAGTGAAGTATAGAAAACATAATTTATGTAGGTTTCCTTCACCGACCTATTCTCGAAAAAAATTCAAATTTCTATGTAAATATGCATTGTATTTGGGTCCCGGTCTCGGCGAATTTCGCTGACTAGCAAATGTGTTAACTAAAAAAGGTTTGCCTGGGGCAGCCTGGGTCGATACCTAATTTGTAGTACAACTAGTCCAGCTCCAGATAGCTTTGGGTAGCGCTGCATTTTCCTGTGCGTGCACAATCGATCGCGCTATTGTGTCATTCCACTAAACTTGCGACATTACGCAGTGCACGCAGTACATTCATACTCTCATGATCGAGAAACTATTAATTATTTTAGCTATAGAACTGGAGTTTCAGTAAGCTTAACGTACATGTGTGTACTACTGTGGACCACGATTTAACCTACCAAAATAGTAACAGTGTTAAGCTCTGGAAGTGTACAGCTTGTTGTTAAAGTACTCGTCATATTCAAACACATATCAAGTTATCTCAATGCTCAGAACCGCGTTCTAGACTCAAAATAGTACTGATTTCATTGATCATGTTGATGTTTTGAAAACTTCCGCAATTTTGAGTTGACCTCTCCTGACCTTTCAATTGTCGTGGCTGATACTAATTTATAACCTATCAAAAACACGTTGAAGAAAATATCGGGAATAAAATAGTTTTGCCATCCAGATATCAATCCCCAAAAAATCTTATATTACTTTTCAAAATCCATATTAAACCTGTCTTGTGTAAAAAAAATGTTGTGTCCTTCCTACACTGAGACCACGTTTTATAGCTGTAACACCAAAATTTCTCCATCTCAATGTGGTTTCGTCGGTAAAGGTGAGCTGCTGCAACACATCTAAACCAACATTTAAATTTGGAACACTTGTTCATTTTATTATGACTCAGTGTTGTGACTGTTGTCACCTCACCAGGCTGTGTTCGACCATTGTTGGACGCAGTCCTATCATCTTTATATTTTGGGGGGGCTTTGCGAGGGGGCTTTGAGGCGCCAGCCCCCGGAGTCAAAGGGGGTGGCAAAAAAGGAAGGGCGGCGGAAGAAGAAAGGCGGCAAAAAGAAGAGGCGGTGGAAGAAGAAGGCAAAAACAATTAGTACAGTAAAAAGGCGAAAAATTTTGAAAAAGCATAAACAATTGTGAAAAAATTGAACTATCGTTGCTTTTAGGGCGCTAGCGCCTGAATTCCTTTTTTTTTTTTTTTTTTTTCACTTTTTCAAACCACCGAAAAAATTACGTTTACCTTTTCTGGCTGTTGAGGAAGGGCGGCAAAATTTAATTTTCTTTAGCCCCCCGGGAAAGGAGCGGCCACGGTACGCCACTGCCTATATCCATGATTCCGCCTAGTAAGTTTGTCTCTTTCATTTATTGTATTATCACACCACATCACCTCCTGTCTTTCTCTCAGATCTTGTTCTTGGTTGCCAATTTTAGGTTGTAAGTTGCTTACTCCATCTTCCCTTTGTGCAAGATGACCTGTTCATCTCCCCGGACCATCTCCATTTTGTTTCAACGTATATCTTTGACTTGAGTTTCAGCTGAGACGAATTCATCTCAGGTTTCAGACGTCCGGCTCATTTCAATTTTCTTCTTAATTTTATCCCTAAAAACATGAGCCCGGGGGGCACTCGACTTTGGAAGTGACAGAGATAAACAGCAGTTCAAAACTAGGCCGGGGTCTTTTAATGAAAGCTTATCGTTCTGCGAGAAGGAGTCCCAAAATGGGGTCTTTCCCCGAAGAGCACATCAAAATTTTTGGTGGGTATGCTCCCCGGAATTTTGAGTGGTGGGTCTTTGGGAGCTGATGGCGTAACGGTAAAAGGGGTCTTTCGGAGCTGTGAACCGGGCTGTGAACAAGTAAAATGCCCAGGGTCTTTTGGAGCTGCGAAAAGTCAAAATCAAGGGTCTTTCTTGGCTTTTTGGTTGAAAATCGCCTGAAAAAACAAGAAATATGAGGAATTAGCAATTTGTGGGTCTTTTAGAGCTGAAATGATCAAAATCAAAGGTCTTTCGGAGCTGTATTTTGGTCAAATATCGGGGTCTTCAGACTGCGAAACCCAAAAGGGGGTCTTTCGGGGAGCATATCCGTATGGTCATTTGTGTTGAGTGCCCCCCCCCCCCCGGGTCTTTCCGTGACTCTGGGGAAAATCTTTGAAAAAAAGTGGTCTTTCTGTGAGACTGGAAAAAAATGTTGGTAAAAATATAAAAGTTGATACAAAATTTCAAAAAGTCATCAAAATTTGTATTTTTCTGATAAATGTGAAGATAAATAATGAAAAATGTCAACCAGTAAGAGGTTATTAGAAATAGGTCATTTTGGTGACAGCATGGATGAGAGAGGGAAGCTGATGGAGTCAGTCAGTTCAGTAAAACAAAAGGATGAAGGGAGAGAAAAGCCAATAAGACTGTATAAAATTAATTGGTTATCGTCCAGAGGATTTTCATCCCCCCCCCATGTAAAATAAGCATTGTTTAAGGGGCGGCGGAAGAAGAAGGGGCGGCAAAAACTAAGGGACCGATCGTTATTTACGGCAGGGGGGGTAATGGGCGTTTTGGAAAAAATATCGACAAAAAATTTCGCGTTCCCCCCTTGCGTCTGCTCAAAATTTTCGGATTCCCCTTGTTTTCCTGTGTTTCTCCATTTAAAACTTAACATTCCCCCCTCTTGGTTCAACGAAAAATTTCGCGTTCCCCCTCAAGACCCCAAAAAATTTGGATTCCCCCTCAAAACGCCCATTCCCCCTGTCGTAAATAACGATCACTCCCTAAAGGGGTGGCAAAAAGAATTAGTAAATAAAAAAGGGCGGAAAAATTTGATAAAGCATAAAAAATTGTGAAAAAATGGTACTGTACATCAAAATGTGTTACTTTTAGGGTGCCTTGCGCCTGAAATCTTATTTTTCTTCACTTTTTCAAACAACCGGAAAAAAAATTGGTTCAACCTTTTCGGGCTGTTGAGGAAGGGGCGGCAAAAATGAATTTCTTCAGCCCCCCGGGGTTGGGGCAGCCACGGTACGCCACTGGAGACAAGACTATTTGGCAACCCGAAATGGTGTGACAAGTTGGCAAGCCAAGAGGGGAGGGCAAGAAGTTGGTGATGAGCTGTGATGTTGCCTTTTTTAGGAGGTGTTCTACCGACACAAATATCCAGATCCAGATCCAGAAGTCTTTTAAATAAAATGCTCTGAAGAGGCTTATGAAAACAGTACGAAAGTCTAAAAAAGATTAGAAAAATTAAAAAAAATTATATTAAAATCTGACAAATCCCAGAAATTAAGGAGATCATGGAGATAGGGAAAGAGAAATCATGATATTACATTCTCCAAATCTCTAAATCTAGAATATTTATGTTAATGGGACAACACTGCAATATTGACAACGTTGTGCAATTCACGTGCATGCCATGAAAAATGCATTGAGTGATTTTATTGCCGGGTTTATATTGCATGATTCCAGTTGAAAAGCTGTATAAAACTATTTGGAGGAGACGAAGTTTTAGTGCAGCTGGTGAACTGAATTAGTGTAGTATTTGTCATTTTCTGCTTGACACTGTGACACCAATGATTTTAATGAGGGTAAGCTGTATAAAATAATGTCAGCTGAAGTAAGCTTATAATTTAGCCAAACATTTGCAAACCACAATCCCAGGCAAACCTTATGCCCCCAGCATAATTTCCTGCCGCTGCGGCAAGCGGCAGGGCGTTTCAACCAATGACAAGCCTTGATTGTGTCCGTTTGTCTGCAATGCGCGTGCGCCACGCCGCTCAGCGGCAGGGTAGTATGAAAGTTGAAACCAGCTTTGCCATTGCATTGGTTAACACATAATTTGCTAGCATGCTAATCAGCGAAATTCGCCTAGACCGGGGCCCAAATGTGCAAACACAATGCATATTTACATAGAAATTTGAATTTTTTTCGAGAGCAGGTCGGTGAAGGAAACCTACATAAATATCAATATGTTTTCTATATTTCACTTGACCCAAATATGTGATTTTTTATGGTGATGAGCCAGTCGCACATGGAATTTTAGAGGGATTTTGATAGCAGAACAAAGCTATACCGGAAATGGATGGTATTGGTGCCCTTTTGCATCGGTCACTTGTTCTTCGATTGCGTCATTGTGTTTCCGAGTTCAAGTTGATTTACTAGCGAAAACCTGATCGAATTCCCTCATTTCCTTCCAAAGTTACGGTGAATTTATGTATTTTTTTAAATTGTGATTAGCAATACTGGCGGATGTCTGCGGAACTTTTAAACCAGTGGAAATGATTTGGAAAGGTTTTCCAAGACTGGCAATGTTGTTTCTACGATCCACCAAGCTTGGCCATAAGAAATATTGGTGTTATAAAATTACCGGAAGTAAATTGTTTTCCTTTGTTTATGGTCACGGCCACAATGATTCTCTAAAGTTGCCAAAAACTTTGAAATTTTAATTTTTTAAAAATTAAAAAAAAAAAGAAATTTAAATTTTTTCCAAATTCCAACCTTGAATAACAAGTAATTTAGGGTCTATACAGATTTTTATTTTTACAATGTTGGCAGGTATGGAACTCAGTATCAAATCATAACCGCATAAACAAAGACTGTTATAAGTACAGTGAAGTACTCGTTCTGGCCAAGGACAGTACAGGACTAGAACAAGCTACCCTACCACATCACCACGATACAAGACTCCAAAAATTTCAAGAACCAAGCAACCAACTACCTATACCTGGTCTCATGTACCCATACCTAGTGTATGGGTACATGGTATAACCAGGCATTCAAACAGGCACGGAGAGAGCTGTCAAAGAGTGTATATTTCAAAACATGATAAATTGATAACTACACCAGTTATAAAAATTCCTGTATACCTACCACTTTCAACTTGCATTAAAAGTCCTTATTCCATGTCTGAAAAATATGATCCCCAATTTGTACTCACTTTGTTCAAGAAAGTTTAAATATCCACAGTCAAATTTCAGCTGTATATGTTCAATGTATATACTCCAAAACATAACCCCAAATCATGATTTCCAATTTACACCTCAATACAGCCCAAGGCAGTGCCAGCAATAAAAAAGTCACTGTGTGTCCACAGAGCATTTAATCCATAGCACCCCAATGTGTGCAGAAAGAAATGAAATGGCAACACTTTCTAAATTGCCAACATGTTAACTCGTGATTGGTTAATGCTTGAGTGGAGGGTATTTCAAGACATCATGCCATGCATGTGCAATGATGTGTGCATTCTTGCATCATTACCTGGAACATGTGCATATTATCATCATGATTTGAGGCAAAGTTCTTATTCTCTGGACAAGGTGGTATTGAAGAGTAGGACAGCCAATGCAAGGAATGAGATGGAAAAAAACATCCTATCCTGCATTTGGGAAGAAGCCATCTCCCAATGAGTGTGGTTGGGAGTTGATATGGCATTTGGGAGGCTTGGCCAAGCACATTGTCATAAAGGTCAGAACATGCTATGATAACATCTCTGATCAATTCATGAAAGTTGGACATTTAGGAAGCTGCTGCTGGGAATATTTACATGAAATTGTCATTTTGAAGGAACATACATGTTGAAAATGGATTCTATAAATTCTTCACCATGTGCTGGTCAAGCTTGAGCAAACATGAAATGGTAAGTGAAACATATTTGGGAGAAAATTACAGCTGTACATCGAAGGTGGCATGTTTTGGTAGTCCATTGGGAAAGTGAATTAGTATGATGTTCTGAACATACCAACTACCTAAAGCAACTCCAATAAATAGCATTCCGCATGCGCACAACCATTTCCTGGGAAGGAGCTTACCATATTCCCCCACTTTTTCATGCTATGGTCAAGATGTTATGCTATTGCTATGGTCAAGCTGAGTGTTGTTCCAATATGAGCTGATCAGCATTTTATATCAAGGTCAAGATGCGATACATCTCCCAAATAAAGTGCAATGTCAACTTGTTTCTTGAATCTTCAGGATGCCAGGAACACTAATTAGGAGCACAATGGCAGCAGAAGAAGTCTTTAAGAAACCATCCTCATCATTGCTTAAAAAGAAACCCACCTCGGTGAAAAAGATACTGCAAGATTATCAACAGGTGAGATTATATATGATGTGACACGATCAATCAGATTTAATTTCACTTTATTGAGGCACTGGAGTCAGTGGAGTGTCCAGGTTTTAATCTCTCTTTTGAAAAGTCTATAGGCCTCTATTAATGGCTAAACTATATGACAGAGGTAATTCCATTAGACATCAGTAATAGTGGGAATTTAAGCTGTCCATGTACATAACTGTACCTGAAAATAACAAATTATTTTTTTTATTTTTTTTTTACAAATAAAAGGTTATGGTACAATATTCCTGGATCATTCAGTTCTTAATTTTAAGAATCAAAGTTTTAATCACATTCAGAAATTGCACACTTTAATCTACAACTTGTACAAGTACTAAAAGTTCTATATAAAAAAAAATTCTCATTTAAATTACAGGGAAACAGAAGAGAATATGATGCATTGCTTCATGGTTTACAAGATCCTGATATTGAGGTATTATTTTGAATATGGTTATTCTGGTTTCATTTAATCATCAGGTTTCATTTTAATCAGTGCTCCAGATAACAATTGCTGCAGACTCGAGTGGTACATTGCTGACCAAATACTTTGTGTTTACTGGTAGAGCACCATTCCAGTACCAGGGTGTGTACTGTATCATGTGTGATGTCATTGTTTGTACCCACATAGAGTACCAATGAAGTAGCTGGGCAGCAGTGTACCTCCGGGTGCGGCAGCAATAGGAATCTGCTATTGTACGTAAAAAAATATTAGTGGAATGAATTTTTCTTAGGTCACATTAATCACAACGGCTATATCTGTGTCAATAAGAAAATCATGCAAAACCTAGTGTGTCACATATTTTATCAGGGACACTCGGATCTATAATTGATGAAGGGAAAAAAGTGTTTTTGTCTGATATAGGGGAGATTGGGGTTAGTTGGAACGCGGGGTAAGTTGAAACATTGTTTTTTTTTTCTGACACAAAAAAATAATTTGGTAAAATACTGGCCCCTAGTAATAGGTATTAGTAAGGGTCATCCACCAAATTAGCAACAGCACTGATGCCCCACCAGGGTTGGCTTGAAAGGAATATCTGTTTTTTGACTTACTGACTAATTTTTATACCCCTCAGAAAAGATGTGTTATCTCCATGTTGTTTGAAGATTCAGGGGATTATTTTATGAGTATCATAAGCACTAGTAGTAAGTTCCAGAATAATGTTAAATAAAAGTTTTATTGTATTTCTTATTTTGTGTAATGAACTTTGAAATGTAAAAATATGCATCGGGGTTAGTTGAAACTTTTGAGATGGGGTTAGTTGACACGTGAAAATCGCATAGAAAAATATGGTTAAAATTTGACTTTAAAAAAATTTGTAACATGTTTACCATTTCTTCAATATTGCTTTAACATGGTTAAAAAGCAATAATACAAGCAAAAAGTGCACACAGAAAGTACATTTTATAATATTTTAGGCTTCTCATATTTTGGTCCATGGTGACACTCGTCACCTTGTGTCCAAAGTATTGACCCGCGCTCCCACATATTTATTTATTCATTTTTTCACACTGATTGTATGTTAAAGGGTGCCTTCAAGGGAAGTATAACCCTAACAACACAATAATAATTATTTTGAAATTTTTACAAGCCGTGTTTCAACTAACCCCACCCTATGTTTCAACTTACCCCAGGGGTGGGGTTAGTTGAAACACTTTTTTTTCAAATTTTCAAATTGGATTATATGAATAATCATAAGCAGGTCCAATAAAGTTTAAGGTTGTATTTGTAGCATGTATGTATATGTTTATACTGATGTGGTTAGTGTTTCTTGAAAGTAATCGGTTTGCGTTAAAAAGACGATTTTGTGAAAAATGTTTCAACTAACCCCAATCTCCCCTACTTGTCAATCAATCTGTGTATTTGTGGTTGGTTATCATAAGCGAAGCATATTGTATGGTATGACAGGCCTGTGTAGAGTAATGCTATGCTAGCTAATCATTGACTGTGTAAAATTTGATTGTCAGGGATGTCAGTACTTTTTTTGTCTCGCCTGAACTTTGTTCAGGATGGGACTTAGTAATCACTATTTCTGTCTGTCCGTGTGTGTGGATGGATGTGGGGGTGTGTGTGTGGAATGTGGATGTATGTATGTGTGTCCGTCCGGAGCTGTATCTGGGGAACCGTAAGACTTACGGCGACGCTACTTGGTGGGAGGAAGGGTATCCAAGTTTGCTCCGTAATCGTATGTTTTCGGTGAAAAATATGCAAATTAACATAGCTAATTTGCATAATTTATCAAAAATCAGCGCAAATTGATAGCGGAGTTTGTGGACAGACTATCTCAAGATCCGTCGGGCGATGTAGTAGCGAAACCTGGTGTCAGCTATGATACACATCTGCTGATCACCTGATTAGTTTTTCGGCGAAAAGTATGCGCATTTAGTTGTTAATTAGCATAATTTATGCGGAACGATTCTACAAATATGGTTGGAAATCTGAAGAAATCCGCCTTGTGGAGCTGTATCTGGGGGATTCGTAAGATCCCTAAGCCCTATGATGATGAAGCGTGGTAGGGGTAGTATGACCAGAGGATCTCAATCCGATTCGATTTTCAGCGCAAAATATGGTAATTAAGTACCTAATTTGCATAATTTATGCATAAAATGCAAAAACCTATTTTCTCGGAGACTAGGGTCGTACGTTCTTCAAACTTGGTGGGTGGGTGCATCTTCACCCAAGACAGAAAAAGTTTGTATTGGTTAGTGCGTCAAGGTCACCCAAGGTCATCCAGGGGTCATCTGAGGTCAAATGACTAAAACTGTCGTATGGGCACGATACTTGGTGGGTACGGTCAACATAATGTGGTAGGGGGTAGTATGACCAGAGGATGCACACTAGTACCCCCCCCCATGTGGCCCCTCCCACACACTCGAAGTTGGGGGGGGGGGTCAAAAATTTAATTAAATAATGTTTTTATATTGCGCATTATATATATCAATTTCGGTCATGTAGGCCAAGTTATTAATTAGGCCAAAAAAAGACTTAAGAATGTCTCTCATGTACAAAAGTATAGGAAACTGTACATTTAAAACAACCTTTTTAGGGTGAAGGAAGCATTTTTTCAAAAAATGTCTGAAACGGGGTTTTATGTCAAAAATGTCTCTGCTGGGGTGCTACATCGAGTCAAATGTTCGGAAGATTATTTCGGGGTCATCTGAGG